>NC_077235.1:3303505-3646822 GCF_027887165.1 Monodelphis domestica
GCCTCTCCCCAGTCCCATCCTCCAGCCTTTGTCCACAAGGATGATTCCGTACCCAAGTTTGTTTCTGAAGAGTCACTCAATTGGCTTTTCTGATGTCTAATGTGCTCATGTGATTCTAGCAGGGACAGGAATTTTAGCCTGAGACTGGGTATAACAGCTTCCTTACAGGTTGTCCAATCAACATCTTTGAAGTGCCTACTATGTGCCAGGCACTGTGCTAAAAGCTAGGGATTCAGAGAGGACGATAAGCAAGGAAATAATCAACAGAAGGAAACACTGGAATGAATGAAGAGGGGTTGGGAAAAGCTTCCTGTAGAAGGTGGGATTTGAGTTGGGACTTGTAGGGAAACAGGCAAGCAAGAAGGCAAAGATGAGGAGGGAGAGCATTCCACATGTGGAGGACAGCCAGAGAAAATGACAGAGCAGAGGGATGGAGGAACAGCCAGGAAGTCAGTGTCACTGGGTGGAAGAGAACATGTCGCAGAGCGAGTGAGGTGCAAGACAACTGGAAAGGGAGAAGAGGGCTTTGTTCTGAAGGGCATTGAATGCCAAGCAGAACATTTGCTCCTGGAGGTGTTTGGGAGCCCCTAGAGTTTATTTGAGAGTGCTGGGCTTGGGACTGGGATGAAGGAGTAGTCCCATGGTGCTGGTTATAGGCAGCTTGTGTGTACTCACGTTGGGCAAATCAGAGTGGAAACTTGACTCTGGAAAACATTTCACATGATGTTGCGCTACATAGGCTAAGGGAAATGATGAAAACAAGTATCTTTCAAACCCAACCACTGTTAAAGAAAGAAAGAAAAAAAAGTTCAAAAACTGGAAGAGTCCCCAGCGTGGTCAGGGACCTCCTGGGAAGGGAAGGCTGGGTGCCAAGAACACCACTGGAGAAGATGTACTGCCTCACACGGAGGGCACTTTGCAAAATTAGCCCTTCTCTTTCGGGGATGGGGCATGAAAGTTGGCACCTATTCTCAAGTTCTTTGGATCAACAGCTGACTTCTGGGCACAGTCTCTGTGATTAGCCGAGAACTGCAAGTTGGCTACTCTTTTGGATTCCTTGTAAAAGGAGGCAGAAACAAGAACTGGCGATGTTTCCAGGACTGGCAGGTCTCTCAACAAAATGATATGGACTGCCGGGGATGCGATTTGGATAGGGTGGAATGACTTGGCTCTTCCCATCAAAGTCACGAGAGCTTGTCAGCCCTACCCTCATGGTCTGGGATCTCAGAAGATAGCGTTCTCCCTAGGACGACCCCAACCAAGTATGTTTGAGCGAGGTTGTAGCCTCCTGCCTCCATCAAGAATCGTGAAGTGAGGAGAAGGCAAAAAACAGTAGGAGAAAGAAAAGAGTCGGGCAAGAAAACACTTAGCTGAAAGGAAAACATGGTAGTCCCGAGACCTGTCCCAATTACATAGCACACAGGTGGGCTTATGGGGGCCAAAGTCCACAAAGGTGACATAGGCTGTCCCTTTGGAACATACAAGCCCACCTTCGTTAACTCTAGGCAAAGTTAGACCACATCATCCAGATTGCAAGAGGAAGGCTTCCGAGCCCCATCTTTGCCCCCGGATTGGCTGAAATAGAACCCACACTTTAAAGCTGTTGCTCCAAGCCCCGGAACCGCAAGGGGGAGCTTGGCAATTTTGAAAGTGCCTTCTCAGAGACTGGGGGGGGGCCTCCAAATCCTCAGTGCAGTTGAAAATGTCAACAGCTTGCAGATGAATGAGGACTTAAGAGCATTTTGTAGTACATGATTTGACCCTAACGACAACTCTTAAAACCTGAGAACATGCCTGTCTGTTGCTCTGCCTCTCGGGGACTCTGGGCCCCATTGGGAGCATTGTCTAGTTTCTCATACAACTTGTCATTGCTGGCATCTCTCCTGTGCACGGTGTAGCATTGGCACAGCCCATGCAAAGCGATTGACTCCAGGATCCAGGCCAGTTACGGCTGTCTGGCAGCAGGGAGCCCCAGCACAGCCTCCCGTGCCATCATCAGCCCTTTCTAATTCTTGGTCTCCTTTTTGGCATCCTCAGCTGGGAGCTGCTGAACAAAATCCCAGTTCCTAGCTTGGTCTTAGTTTGGACATGGTGCTGAGGTCCTTTGGGGGCATTTCTCCCTGCTCCAGAAGTCACTGTAGGTGAGGGTGTCCCTTTCCTCCCATAGTACAGGAATATGATAAGAGAACTGTCCCTCTTCTTCCTCTGACACAAGTGCCCTCACCAAGGCAAGACAGTGACAAGAGTGAGGGCTGGCCAGCCCTCAGGGAGCACACCCTGGGGATCTGATGCCCTCTCTGAAAACTTAGGGCCCACGATCGATTCTAGGCACACGATCTGTACCCCTAAAGGAGAAGCACTGCGATAGGCCCAAACATGGCCAATGGAAGGGATCCCAAAGCACATGGGTCAACAGTAAAGTAGGTCTGCCACCTCATACCGGGTCTCCCTGCCAAGGGGAAACACAGCACTGACCCTGTACTGTAGGAAGTCTGGCGACTGTACAGTGGCAATGCAAGAACAAGGGAATGCTGTCCCTTTTAATGATTAACAAATCTTCGAAACATTATGGGGCTGTCACGAGTGTCTTTATGCTACACTCTCCCCAAAGCCTACTAAAACCTGTCGTCAAAGTGACCCAAGACAAATTAGAAAAACCCCAACAGAAGATGACATCAAAGAACATGACAACAGTGAGAAAAACATAACAACAGAGCACGGAGGGGAGAGTTTCTCTCTATGAAGGCTCTCTTCCACCAAAGGGAGAAAGGATGGATCAAAGAACTGAGCCTGCCAATAAGAAACTTGGCAGAAGAGCAAAGTAGCATGGGAACAAAGAACACAACGGAGCCTTCCAAATACCCTCCTAGTTTACCAAATGCCCCAAACAAGAACCTGGGCACTGTGATCACCTCAAATACACAGAACGATTGGAGCTCGAAGGAAATTCTGCCCTCCCAAGTTCATAAATCTCCATCTAGATCACAGCAATTACCTACAAAACCTGCTGCCCACTTACAAAAGGAAAGGAGAAGCCTAATGGACATCGTGTGCCATGAAAGTTCAATCAGCTGTAAAGCCCTGGAACAAGATGTTAGAAAAGATGACCCACAACTGGTCAATGGCTTTATCAGGTCGCTCTTTCCCTTTCAAGTTCCCCCCAAACCCAGCAATCCATTTCAAGAGGAGCCCATTTGTCCATCCCTAGAATCGGTCTCTTGGCTCTCACCAAAACGAGTGCGCAGACTAACGCCAAATAGGTGTGTTTGAAGGAAGGAGAACAAATACAGATGGTACAAAAGTCGAATTTTACTTACCTTCACTCTTGGGTAGCCAGCAGCTGGAAGAGGCAGCAATCACCTACACCCTGTGATACCCACATGCTAATAAGAGTTCCCCCTGTGCTGTGGAAGGCCTAGCAACAGTAAAACCTTCCAACAACTGGTTGGATCTGTATCATCTCACTTTTAAAAAAATGAAAAAAGAAATCATTACGTTTATTTTCTGCAGCATGTCTAAGAAACACACCAAGCCGACACTAAAATATCTCGAGGTGAAAAGGAGAAGTAGTGATCACCTGCCAATTTATATTATTCTTAATGTCTTGGTTCCCACCAAACCAGAGACCTCGACAACCTGCTAATGGATTTGCCCTAAAGTCTGAGCACTTTCATCAGACTGAAGAGAACCCAAGGCAAACGTTGCTTGCTCAACTCATCGGGGTCCAAGCAGACGGCTTATCGATAATCCACATTGCCAGTGGCCCTGCTTCCTGTGGGCTAGGGGGAAGTCTGACCTGGAAAATGCCTCATTAACCAATGGCGGCTGGAGCGCATCTTCTCATTTTTAACATTTCTTTTTGGAAATTATTGACAGGCTGTTCTTAGTGAGGAGCTTTCCCTCCATGAGCCCCAAAAGCCAAGGAACAGAGAGAGCAGAGGTGAAAGGGAAGTTCATTTGTTCGGCCAAACTTCTGCTCAGCCTCTGGGTTTTCAACAAAATAGGCGCTCACACAAAGGCCAAATGGCCCACACCGAGGCCCAGAAATCCTCCCTTTTCTTGACAGCTCTGAAGGACAGAAGAGCAGGCCCGACAGCACTCACTAACAGCTAACTCATGGGTGTTTAGCCAGAGAGGGGAGCAGAGGCCCGTTCCGCTTGTGCCTCACCTGCAAAATTCCTGAGCAAAGTGAGGAAGCTGCCCCACATCTTTCTCTTATTGGCGAGTGGTTTGAAATACATATGTGCCCACGCATAGATTTCTAGACATGGAGAAAGAAAAACTTCTCAACATGGACACATAACGATCAATATCTTTTTTGCAAGATAAAAATCCCCCAAACTCTTAAGGGTGTTCAATTGGGAGAGAAGAAAGGGCAGCTCACTGCCAAGGCAGAATCATTCCCTTCTCTGGGCAACCACAAACAGACCAGCAGCCTAGAGCACATGCTTTAGGCCAGGCATAAGAGGACCTTGATCTTTGGGCCTCTTCTGAATCTCGAGAACTCTGTTGGGGCTCCTTCGCATTCTCCTTTTGCTGGCTTTTCATCCAGCTTGAGCCCACTAACAATAGATGTCTGGCCTGGCGCTCTTCACTTCTCTTTCTATACCGGGGTTACAAACTATGGTCCGAGGGCCCGGGCCAGCCCAGATGGGTTTATAGATTTTGAAATACCACAACATTCTGTTTTTCTAAGTAAAACTTCTTCTTGCCTCATAGGCCACAGAAAGCAGGTGGCGTGCTGGACATGGCCTGCTCTGTGGGCCAGAGTTGGCGAAGCCAGGCCCTGTACCATTCCCCTTGTTGATCTATCTCATCAGTTCTCATGGACTCAAGATGACTGTCTCTGTGCAGATGGCTCAGATGGACTGGTTTCTCCCTAATCTCTCTCCTAACCCACAGGCTCACTACTCCAATTGCCTAGCAGGCATCTCCACCTGGATGGCTAAAACTTAATGCAGAAAACTCAACATTTCCAGAACGGAGCTCATTCTCTTTGCCCTCAGAGCCTCTGTTCTTCCACACTTCCCTATTCCCATGGAAGGTAGCGGTGTCCTCCTAGGCATTCGGGTTCCCAACCTCAGTGTCATCCTGGCCTCCACTGGCCAGGACTGGCCCCCCACAACTGGTCACTTGTCAAGCCCTATCTAGCTTGCCTCTGTTAACACCTTTGATGCGCAAAGCCCTTTATAACTTGTTCCGTGCTCATCTTTCTAGTCTTTATGCCTTGCCTCCTGCCCACCGGCAGGCACTGGCTCCCTGACAGCGGGCCCTTCATTGTTCCTTGAACAAAATACTCCATTTCAGACTGCAGGCCATTTTTGCAAGCTGTCTCCCATGCCTGGAGTACTCTCCTTAATCTCCATCTCCTAGTTCCCTTCTACATGATGAGCTGAGTTCCATTGTTTCTTATTCTCCCTTTTCTAGTCCGTCCCATCAATCATATGCCACGCCACTTGCTTCATCAATGTGGATCTCCACTATGGCATTTAACACCTTCCTTTCTTCAGCTGGACCCAAATGCCAGGCAACAAAATGAGACTTGTTCCCAGAGGCAGTAGTACTCTCCACGCTGGTGTTCTCCCTGACTGGGGTTGGGCTATTTTCATTGGCAAGGTAAAGTCATCTAGCATGGTGATTGGGATTGGGATTGTGCATGTGCGTGTATGCATGGGTGTGTCTGCACATGGGCGCATACCGGTATAGGCACTATATATAAGTTGGATGGCTACATAGAAGTGTGCTATCAAAACCCACACCATCAAGGACTTCCTAGGCTAGTGGGAAGAAATGAGACATATACACATGCACACAACCATAGCTAAACATCTGATTGCCAGGAGAAAAAACTCTGGCTTGATACTCAGGAGGAGAACCATTTGTCTAGACTTCCCCACTGGATCACCCTTGGGACTGGGAGCAAATCACTGGGAATCTGCTGAGTCTTCAAAGAAATTAAACTCCCGGCTGAAGAAAAGGGAGTACTGAATGGAGAAAGTCCCAGGAACCTGGGCCCACATGGCCCTGCACCCGAGTACACTGGGAAAAGCAACAGAAAGATTTGTATGTCCTCAGAGGGGAAAAAGGTGGGGCTGTCATGTGAGGAGGGAGGCCTGGTCATGGGGTTCTGGCCGCCTCTGGCCGTCTAAGCAAAAAATTCCACTTCATTCTGGTTGATCGCACCTTCATGACCCAAGAGGGCCCAAACCCTGACTAGCAGACAAGGGCTCTCAAGTTACCTTTGGGAGCTGAGACTAGTCCAAGAGTGGAGCCCAGCCCAGGCCAGCCTGGTTAGGAGCTGAATGCCATGATTTTTCAAGGATTATGTCAGGAGAGGTTTCCCTCTAAGCTACTGTCCGGACGGACGGCCTTTGGACAGAGAAGGGAGTATTAATTACAGACTGATATGAACACAACGGTAAAAGAAATACCCCCAAAGTCCTACATTGTCTCAGATCATTGAGTTTTTGTTTCCTTATTAGTAAAATGAGGATCATAAAATGCTCCAAGAAATGGGAGCTACTGGCCTGGCTGCCCTCCTCTTGGCCCCCTAAAGAAATAGCTTTTTCTAGCCCTGGGATTCTGTGATCCCATTAGGGGTACCTAGAAGGCCAGGCTGAACTGCTCCATTCAATTGAGTGAACATTTATCAAGCAATTAATCATGTAGCATATTCAGTGGCTTGGATCTAGCCTCTACTGATCTCCATGCCTTCTGAGTAACAGGGACAAGCTCGTTATTACCTGCTTATTCCATTTGGGGTTCTCTCCTGCTGACTTCCTGGGCGACACGGGGCAATTCCCTTCTGCTCTCTGGAGGTCAGTTTCTTTGTCTGCAAATGGCAGGGTTGGACTTGAGGAACCCAACTAGAGCTCTCTGAGCACCTGTGCACAGTGCTTGTCTTGTCCAAACTAGATCTGACCTTGTTTCCTGTATCTTCCCGAGACTCCTGGATGCCTCCCACTGGGCTGAGCACAGAGCAGAAACTCAAGGGATCACACAAGTACTCTCAAGCTAGAGCTGCAAAGGACTCGAGATATCACTGAGTTAGGTCCCCTTGTTTGACAGATGAGGAAACTGAGGTCCAGCGAACAGAAGGGACTTGACTAAATTTACCCACTACATGGCAGGGACCATCTTAGAGCTCACTCCCAGGTGCCACCTCTCTCTCTCTCTAGCTACCCTCCCTTACCTCACTGTCTCCAGCCAAAGGCCAACTCTGCCTGGCTAATCTCACCCTGTTGCCCATCTAACATTCTGACTGTTGATGGGCGGCTGGTGGGGAAGGAGCAGGAGGACTCCCAGTCAATTTGGATAGGAAAGACTATTCTTGACTTCTTCTCCAACTCAGCAAATCACCTGGGCTCTCTTTTCTTATTAAAAGGAAGCTGCTTACCCCAGGGAGAAATCTGGAGGTGCCTCAGCCAGACCAGAAAGATGTGCATGATAGGCTCCCCTCCCAGCAACTTGGGAGAGAGGCCTCACCCCTGGGCCCTGGAGGCTGCCCGAGGAAGAAACTGCTGGCTCTGCTCCTGGAGGGCATTTCAGTGAATTCACCTGAGTCACCTGAGAAAGGTTCAAGAGGCTAGAGCGCAGCGGGGTGGGCGGCCAGGGGGTGGGAGGTGGTGCTTCTCCTAGCCAGGCTGGAGCACTTGGAAGAAGTCTGGGCAGCTTCTGGCTCTGCTGAGCAGCGGGCCTTCTTCCTTCCTAAGGGCTGTGTGTGTGTCAGGAAGATGGGCCAGTATCTTCCGAGTCCTTCTTTGCTTCTGCCTTCCCCTCCCTAATGGGCTCTCTCTCCCGAGACTCCGTCTTCTCTCTAGGCTCAGCCAATGTTGCCTTGCTTTAACTCGGCGTGGGATCGATGAGAGGGGAAGGAAGGAGAAGAGAGTGTTCATCTGTGCAAAAGGACAGTTGGAAAGGGACCTTACAGGAAACTGGTTATGCAGGTGACACCGGACCAAGAAGACGCCACCCTGGAAGTGGAGGCAGGGAAAGAGAATGGACGGTGGGCACTTCTTACTGGCGAAAATCAATTCCTTGCACCTGAGCTGCTCCCAGTTGGAAGAGCTCCTTCACTCTCTATCCTCTGGTATAGGTTCTCCCATGTTGAATTGCTCCCATTTCTGTTTTGCTTCCTCCTGTATATTTTGGTGAATGTTAACCTCACCTGACCCAACCTATCCCATGGGATGTAAAAGTTTACTGAAGAACCTTAAGCATTCCTTGGAAAGGAAGCCAGTAACTCTTTGGCTCCATGGAAATCATCCTCTTCTAGCAGTCTATTTGTGAATCCTCTCAACATAATTTCGTCTGTAACCTGACTTACCGTAGAGAGTCTGTCCAATTAAGTTTGTTTCCTAACAGGACGTAGGAGATTCTGCCTCTAATGACACCGAAGGAAATCTGGGGTTATGGATCTATCTTCTGTTAACTTCTTTGGCACGAGAGGAATGCTTGAGATTGCGATATGTAAATGAATTGTTTCTGGGCCTCTCTGACACAATTTTTCCTATAAGAAGCGTTGGTTATGGTCCTAATAATTGTTCAAGTTTTCTTTGAGGCCTGACCCTATTCTTCAGTGTAATAATAATAATAATAATAAAGAACCTGAGGTTATGCTATCTACAATTTCTGCATTGTGATAAATGTATAGTTAGAAGCAGTTACACAGTCAGAGAGGAGATATTTCTCCCATGACACCATCAACTTGGGTGTATGGATTTCTTTCTAAATCCTACATTGGGTTCATTATGGAACTGTTATTTGATGAGAAAGGAGTCAAGCCAAAGTTTAGGGTCCTCCTTCCATGTTAATAAAATGATCAGAAGCCTAGCTTGAACCTGGAAAACTACATCCCCTAAGCCTGTGTTGGCAAACCTATGGCATGTGTGCCAGAGCATGCTGGAAGGGATGGCTCCCCTTCCTCTCTCCACATGCATGCCTGAGGACATTTCTCACATGACCCACCCCTCTTCCCAGAAGTCCAATGGAAGTGCTTCCTTCCTCCCCTGTCTGAGGTAAGGCAAGGGGGCTGCTCACATGTGGCCTGAGGGTTGTAGTTTGGGTATTTGGTCTCTAAAAAATTCACCTTCTCTGCCCTAGGTTAATAACAGACTAGAAAATGTCTTGTTTGCTTTTGAGCTACACAATCACCCTGTGGTATTTGTGGGGGACAGCCTCTACTCACATCATTCCGTATTAGTTCATGTAAATCTTTCTACGTTTCTTGGAAATCATGTCTTACAACAAAATCACATTCTATCATATTCACATGCCAATTTGTTCAGCCATTCCCAGAAATGATAGGCACTCCACCCCAGTTTTCAATTCTTTGCCACTGCAAAAAGAGCTACTATTTTTATACAAATGGGTCCTTTTCCTCCTTTTATAAAAACTCTCTTTGGATATAGACCTAGTAACAGTATCACTGGGTCAAATGATTTATAGTTTAATAGCTTTTAAAGCATAGTTTCAAGTTACTTTCCAGGATGGATGGAATACCTGTGGTGGATAAATGCACCACTACCCTTCCAGAATTTAGAATTTTCTTTTTTTGTAAACTTTGCCAATCCGATACAGATGAGACGGTACCTCAAATTTGTTTTAATTTGCATTTCTCTAATTATCATTTAGGGCATTATTATAATTAAAAATGAATAAATAAAAAGTTTAATAATAACTCAGTTATTAATTTTCATAAAGTTTATTAGAAAAGGTAAATAGGGGTTGTGTTAAAGTCCCCCTTCATTTCTCTAAGTTCTCAGACCACATGTTCTATTCTATCGGCATCTTTCTCTCTCTCCCTCACCTCTCTTCCAGACTCTGCCATCCGCACCAACAGCCCCGTGATTTTCTGCCCCCTGTCTTTTATTCACGTACAGCACGTTTACAGATGTTCACAGATGTAACTCTCACACAACCTTAGCATGTAAAAAAGTTGACTGACCGGTTCAGCTACTCAGGAGGGGGGGAGGATAAGATCCTTTCAGCACAGCATTCTTTTAATATGGCTGATAGCTTAGATTTCTTCATCTGAAAACTACTTGTTCATGTCTTTCGAGGATCTAATCAATGGTGAATGAATTTTATTTTCATGAATTCAAACTAGTTCCCTGTATATCTTGGAAAGGAGACATTTATCAGAGACTTGCTGCAAAGTTTTTCCCCCATTCATCTGCTTCTCTTCTAATTTTAGTTGCATTGGTTTTGTTTGTGCAAACCCTTTTTCATTTTGGTGTAATCAAAATCAACCATTTTACCTCCCAATAGCCTCTTTTATTACTTGTTTAGTCGCGAACTTTCTTATCCATATGGCTGACAGGTAACTTCTTCCTTACTCTGCTAATTTATGACAATCTAATGTCTAAGTCATATAACTATTTAGGGCTCATCTGGGAATATGATATAAGATACTGATCGGTTTCTAGTTTTGTCAGATTGCTTTCCAGTTTTCCCAACAGTTTTTGTTAAATTTCCTTATTCCAATAGCTGGCATCCTCCAGGTTTATCAAACAACAATTGGCTGCTATGTTCATTTGCTTCTGTACCTTGTGTACCAAATTGTGCTACTACCCCTATTTCTTCCCCTTTATGTGATTTTGACAATCGTGGCTTTCTAGTTTCATTTGGGATCTACTACTGCTAGGCCCCCTTCCAATTTCTTTCATCATTTCCCTTGAGATTCTAAACCTTTTGTTTCTTCAGACAAATCTTATTATTTGTTTCTAGCATTTATAAAGTAGTCCTTTGGTAAGCTGGCACGTCACTGAATCGATACGTTAATAGGGATAATATTATAATTTTTTATATTGGGTTACTTTTCTGATGGACAATGAATATTTCTTCAGTTATTCAGATCTGTCTTCTTCTATTGCACTGAGCCAAGTGTCTGGGCTCACTAGAGGCATTTAATTTAAGAATCTTTTGCAGTTGTGTTCATTTGGTTCTTGTACGCATCTTGGCAGTTAAATTCCAGAGCATTTTACACTTCTAGAGGTATTTAAAATGGAATTTGTGTCTTCTGCTGGATTTTGTTGGCAATAGACAGAAATATTGATGATTTGCATCAGTTTCTTTTTTATCTTGCAACCCGGATGAAGCTGGGAATTTTTTTATTAGGTTTTAGTTGACTCAATAGGGATCTCTAAGCAAACCATCTCGTCATATTTGAAAGGCAACAATTTTATTTCTTTTTTGATTAAATTCATTCCTTTATTTTGACTCAGAAAGCCTAGGTTTTGGGGGTGACTTTGCAAAACCTCAATTAAAGGGTACCAAAAATGCTAAGAGAAAGAAAAGGGTAAGGTAGCATTTGGAATTCCTGGGGCCTTGCCAGTAATCACCCTCACACTGCCCTATTTTTACTCTTTTATTCAAACCAATTAAATGACATTTTTCAAACTGGAATGTATTCATTTATGTTTTCAGCAAGTAGTTCTATTCCTTTATTTTGGTAACGAAATACATTCATCTATATTTCTGGACAAATGGGCAGCTCCATGGAACAAAATTCACAAGAGCCTCCCCAAACATCCTTGTCAGACTTAAAGCTTGGGCAAGAACTAACCCGAATCTCATTGGCCACACTTAATGCTGGTGCATTTGTCTTTTCCCTCCCACACTCTATTAAAGAGGAAATGAGAACTCTCTTTTATTTGATCTTTTTTTAAGTTCAATGCATTTCATTTTCTTTTTTAACTAATCAATGTGGAAGATTTTTCCGTGGTTACATGATTCATGTTCATTTAAAATGAATCACCTCCCTGACAGCCAGGAGCAAGGTTCTTCAAGCTTCTCTTCTTTTGGCTTGGCATTGCCAAAATTCAGACAAAGGGACACCGAAATGTTAAAAAGAGGCAAGGTACCCTTTTATCGTGCCTGTGATGACCTTTCCAGGAAGCCTATTGCCATGAGGATGGAGGGAGGCTCAAGACCCCCAATACCAAAAGGGAAGGCACTGCTACTGTTTTAGCTACTTTTTTTGACCTAATGGACCAATTCATTTATATTTTGTTTTTGCATGAAAATTTTCATTGCTCTTTTGATATCAACAGATTTATTCATTTTCCCCTCAGCAAATAAATTTATTCCATTATCTTGACAAAAAACTGATTTCTCTGATTTTTTTTTTACAAATTTATCAAAATCATGCTTTTTAAATACCCCCAACCTTATGGAACAAAAATGTGAAAAATGTCTATAAATACATAAAAAGTCCCTTGGATCCAGACCCACATGACCAAGAAGTCTGGGCAAGGAAATAGTTTTGCCGTATTGGCAATGTCACAAAGTTATATGGACTTCGCTGCATTTTAAATGAGTCTCCACCATGGCAGGAAACATATGGGAACTTGTTTGTTTCTGACTTCCAGTGAATACATTTGGTTAATAATTCAATAAATGTTTACATTTCCAATATATTCCCTTGTTTTGCATTTTTTAGAAAGCTCGTTTAAAATGGCGCTTCCTCATAAATCCGGTCACACATAAGAAAAATGGGGGAAATGTCCCCAAATACCCTTGGAGAAGGTCAACCTAAATCTATATTTCAAAGCAGTATGGGCAGTAAAAAAATCCCAGGCCACCCTTGCCAAGCCCCAAATACCATGCAATTTGCTGACTCTCGAATAATAAACTCCCTCACAACAGGTAAGTGGGGAGGTTACTTGTTAGTCTTCTGCTCTTTTGGTTTGGTTTTTCCAAAGCTCAAATTAAGAATAGAAAATACTAAAAAAGGATTTAGTACCTATTAGGATTCCTATGACCTTGCCAGGAATTATCCTTGTGTCAAGGGGGTTGCAGTCTTGTGACTCCTAACATTAGTTGCTACATTTTATTCAATCCTTTCTTTAAAGAAATGAACCAGTTTATTTCTGATTTGAAAGGAATACATTTATCTAATTATTTTTTCAGAAAAAGAAATCTATTCCCTTATTATAAGTTTTCTTAAAAACCCTCACCTTCCATCTTGGAGTAAATACTGTGTATTGGCTACAAGGCAGAAGAGTGGTAAGGGCTGGGCAATGGGGGTTAAGTGATTTGCCCAGGGTCACACAGCTGGGAAGTGTCTGAGATCAAATTTGAACCCAGGACCTTACGTCTATAGGTTTGGCTCTCAGTCCACTGAGCTACCCAGCTGCCCCCTACAATTAACTTTGAATTTGCCTGTCCATGAGCCCTTACTACTTATAATTTTTAATGCATTATGATCTGAAAAAGTTGCATTTATTATTTCTGCTTTACTGCATTTGTTTGTAATGTTCTAGTACATGGTCAATCTTTGTATATGTACCATGTGCTGTTGAAAAGAAGGTATATTCCTTTTTATTCTTATTCAATTTCCTCCAGATAGCTATTCACTTTAATTTTCTAAAATTTAATTCACTTTTACTTCTTTCTTATTTAATTTTTGACTCGATTTATCTAGACCTGAGAGGGGAAGGTTAAGCACCCCTCCCCCCAGTATAGTTTTACTATCTATTTCCTCCTTCAGCTATATTAGTTTCTCCTTGAAAAATCTGGATATTATACCATTTGGTGTATATATATATTGAGCACTGATATTTCTTCATTGTCTATACTGCCTTTTATCAGGATAGAATTCTCTTCCTTACCTCTTTTAATCAGATCTGTTTTTGTTTTAGCTTTGTCAGAGATCATGATTGCTATTCCTGTCTTCTTTTTCTCAGTTGAAGTCCAATAAATTTTGCTCCAGCCTTTTACCTTTACTTTGTGTCTGTCTACCTGCCTTAAATGTGTTTCTTGTAAACAACCTATGGTAGGATTTTGATTTTTAAGCCACTTTGTTATCCATTTCTGTTTTATAGGTGAGTTCATCCCATTCACATTCAGTTATGATTACCATATGTGCATTCCCCATCATTTTGATTTCCTCTTTTAATCCTGCCCTTTCTCCTTTTGCTCTCTCTCCACACCAGTGTTTTGCTTTTAATTGGTCCCCCTTTACTCCTCCCTTATTTTACTCCCCTTTCCACCATCTCCCTTCTTAATCCTCTCCTACTTCTCTATGAGATAAGATAGAATTCTATACCCCAATGAATTTGTCGTTCTTCCCTCTCTGAACCAATTCCAATGAGAGTAAGGTATTACCTGTCACCAACCTCAGCCTCCCCTCCTAATAATAGTATACTGCACCCCCCATGCAACTTATATGGTATAAGTTACCCCATTTTATTTCTCTCTTCCCACTTCTCTTAGTACAATCCTCTTCCCCCCTTATTTTTTTACATATTATTAAAAACTTCTTAATACCACACCCTCTACCTATGCATATTTCTTCTATCTACTATGATAATAACAACAATTTTCAAAAGTCACATATATTATCTTTCCATATAGGATTATAATCAATTTGACATTGTTGAAGCCTTTAATTTTTTTCTCTTATTTATCTTTTTATTATTCTCTTCAATTTTGTATTTGGACATCAAATTTTCCTGTTTTAAGTCTAGTCTTTTCTTCAGGAATTCTTGGAAATCTACTATTTTATTAAATGCCCATACTTTCCCCTGAAAGTATATAATCAGTTTTGATGGGTAAGTGATTCTTGGTTGTAGACCCAGTTCTCTTGCCTTCTGGAATATCATATTACAAGCTTTGTGAGCTTTCAGTGTGGAGGCTGCCAGATACTGTGGAATCTTGATTGGGAATGCATGATATTTAAATTGTTTCTTTCGGGCTGTTTGCAGTAGTTTCTCCTTGGCCTGGAAGCTCTTGAACTTGGCTATAACATTCCTGGGAGTTGTCATTTGGGGATTCATTGCAGGAAGTAATCTATGGATTTTTTAATGTCTATTTTACCCTCTTCTTCAAGAATATCAGGACAGTTTTCTTGGATAATTTCTTGTAATATGATGTCTAGGCTTTTTTTAGTCATGACTTTCAGGTAGACCAATAATTCTCAAATTGTCTCTCCTGGATCTATTTTCCAGGTCAGTTATTTTTTCAATAAGAATTTTCATATTTTCTTCTATTTTTTCATTCTTTTGATTTTATTATTTCTTGATGTCTTATGAAATCATTAGCTTCTACTTGCCCAATTCTAGTCTTTAAAGACAGATTTTCATCCATGATTTTTTGGTTCTCCTTTTCTATTTGGTCTATTCTACTTTTCATGGCACTCTTTTCTTTCTTTTTTTTTTTAATTTTATAGTATTTTATTTGTTCATTTCCATGCATTTTTCATTAAAGACAAAGATCATTTTCTTTTCCTCCCTCCCACCCCCCGTGGCCGACGCGTGATTCCACTGGTATCATATGTGTTCTTGACTTGAACCCATTGCCATGTTGTTAGTATTTGCATCAGAGTGTTCGCTCCGAGTCTTTCCTCTGTCATGTCCCCTCAGCCATTGTAGTCAGGCAGTTGCTTTTCCTCGGTATTTCTATTCCCTCAGTTTGTCCTCTGCTTTTGGATAGTGTTTTTTTCTCCTTGATCCCTGCAGATTGTGCAGGGACATTACACCACCACTAATGGAGAAGTCCATTATATTCGATTATACCACAGTGTGTTTGTCTCTGTGTACAATGTTCTCCTGGTTCTGCTCCTCTCGCTCTGCATCACTTCCTGGAGGTTGTTCCAGTTCACATGGAAATCCTCCACTTTATTATTCCTTTGAGCACAATAGTATTCCATCACCAACATATACCACAATTTGTTCAGCCATTCCCCAATTGATGGGCATCCCCTCATTTTCCAATTTTTGGCATGGCACTCTTTTCATCACTGGACTTTTTCCTGTTCTTCCAGTAGGTTAATTCTGGTTTTTAATCTGCTTATTTCTTCATTTGATTTCTATGACTCTCTTTTCATTTGACCATTTTTGCTTTTTAAGCTGTTATTCTTTTTTCATACTTTCATTTCTTTTTCTCACTTTTCTTCCCATTTTTCTTCTACCTGTCTTATTTGGGTTTTGAACTCCTTTTTTGAGTTTTTCCAGAGTTTGTGATCAGTTTCCATTTTTTTTTTGGTGTTTGCATGTGTTTGCTTTTTTCACCATCTCCTATTGCTTTTCTTTTTTGCTCTTTTTCCCCACAGGAATTTTCCGGGGTCAAGAGCTTTCTTTCATCTCTGCTATTTGCTCATTTTCCTGCTCGTGGACTGGGAGTCCTGCAAGTTGCTGGTTATTTTCATCTTAGCTTCTGGCTTACAGTTTTGCCTTGGGGGTATCTTTACTATCCTGTTAAGAGTCTGTAGTGAGCCCAGTGCTATGGATGTCAGACCCTCACCTCTGGGGCCTAGGATTTCCAGGGGTAGGTCTGTAATGCTTTTTTTGTTGGTGTGGCCTGCTTCCCAGTGTTTTTTCCTGAGGCTATCTTCACTGCTGCTACCGTTGGGGAGACAATGCTATGGAGCTCCAAATCTCACTGCCAGGGCCTGAAGCAACCAGGGGGGGTAGGTCTGAAGTGCTTTTTTGTTAGCGTAACTTGCTTCCTGGAATCCTGAGGTTGCCCAGGCCATTTCTACATCTGGCATGGTAGGTGTGTGTGTGGTGGTGGTTGGCCTGCACGTTTCCAAACTGCTACACATCACCATTTAAGTTCTTTAACTGGGATACAGAATCACAGACCATTTTTTGATAGACTAATTCTCCATCCTTGAGAAGCAGACAATATAATATGGCTCCCATAGACTCCAATGCTAGAGATGGCCAGGAAGGCACATCTTCTAAGTCACTGTTGAGATTGAGTGGAAACTCTGTTCCAGAGTAAATCTAGGGGATGTCAAACACGGTAATAGTCCCTCACATTGTCTGCTGCCCTGCTTCCCTAGAGACGAAAAAATATTTCCACTGTTGAAAAACCAGAACTAATATCTCAATGTACTGCAAGTTTTATTGAAAGTTTTTTAGGGATTTATGGGAAATATTCACCCCCCCCAACTTGCACATCCTGTTCAAATTCTTCATTTGGGATACAGACTCTTAATCCCTCTCTCAATACATACTGATTTTCCCTACTTGGGGAACCAAGGAATTTTGAGTTATACAATTCAATTTGCACACTTCTGAGAAGGCTTATACATGATAGCAATGATTCAAATTACATGTTACCCTCTGTCACCTGAGCAGTACAGGGAAATATTACTAGGTTGGAAAAACCAGGAAGTAATCAGTCACCTGCCTAATGGCTTCAGGGGCTTTGGGGGGGACACATTTCCCCCCAAACATTTACACATCACTGTGAAAGTTCTTTAACTTAGATACAGAATTACAATACATTTTTCTTTTTTTTTAAACATTATTTTATTTGGTCATTTCCAAACTTTATTCATTGGAGACAAAGATCATTTTCTTTTCCTCCCCCACCCCCACCCCCCATAGCCAACGCGTGATTCCACTGGGTATCACATGTGTTCTTGATTCGAACCCATTTCCGTGTTGTTGGTATTTGCATTAGAGTGTTCATTTAGCATCTCTCCCCAATCATATCCCCTCCACCCCTGTAGTCAGGCAGTTGCTTTTCCTCGGTGTTTTTACTCCCACAGTTTGTCCTCTGCTTGAGGATAGTGTTTTTTCTCCTAGATCCCTGCAGATTGTTCAGGGACATTGCATTGACACTAATGGAGAAGTCCATTAAACAATCCATTTTTCTATACAGACTGATCCTCCATCCTGGAGAAACTAAGACAATATGGCTACCATAGATACCAAAGTTGGAGATGTCCAGGAAGACACCTCCTTATCTAAGTCACTGTTCAGATTGAATAGAAACTGTCCCAGTATAAATCTTGGGGATGTCAAACATGGTAACAATGCCTCACATTGCCTGCTGCCCTCCTTCACTCAAGATGGGGAAATATTTCCATTGTGGAAAAACCATGAATAAGTTCTTCAACTTTCTCCAAGTTTTCTTGAATTTTCCAAGACATTTTGGGGGACAAATTTGTTTTCTGCAAACTCATGCATCCTTTTTTAAGTTCTTCAATGGCAACACATCATCACCATCCATTTTTATACACACACTAATTCACAATCCTTGAAGAACTAAGAGTACATGAGTTATAAAGTCTCAATTTATTTGGTTACCTCCTCATAGATATAGACAAGTGAACAATGATCCACATTCCTTGCTGCCCTCTTTCACTTGAAAGAGGGAAATATTGCCATGGCAAAAAACAAAACAAAACATGAGTGAATCAGTCACCTGACTACTGGTTTCTAGAATGCTTTAACTGAAATACAGAATCAAAACCCATTTTTCTATAAAGACTGAGTCTCCATCCTTGCAGAGATAAGGCAATATAGACATAATAGTTTAAATTTGGAGATGTCTAAGAAGGGGTATTTTGATCTAAGTCACTGTTCTTGTTGAGCAGAAACCCTGTCCACATGTAAATTTCAGGGAGGTCAAACATGGCAAGTAGGGTTCACATTTTGTGCTGCCATCTTTCATCTGAGACAGGGAAATATCGCCATGGTGGGACAACCATGAACAAATCAATCACCTGGCTACTTGTTTTCTTGAATGCTTTCCATAGGGTTTGGGGGAACAAACAAACAACCCCCCCAACCAAAGTCCATTTTCTCCACAATTATTGATCCTACATCCTTGGGGAGCCAAGTGAATATGGATACCATGGAATCCAAAGTTGGATACCTTTGGGTAGACACATCTTGATCTCATCATTCTGATGGAGTGAAAACCTTTTCAACCAGTAGTGTTCCATATAACAGGAGTACGGAACCAGACAGGGAATCAGTGATCCACACTGCCTGTTGATCACTTCCCTTGAGCCAGGGAAAATTCCATTACATTCAAAACCCAAGAAAGATGGCCAAATGTTATGTCATAGTGTTTATACCTGCCCTGGCCAGGCAACAAGCGTTTTGAGATACCAGGGAGGTCTGTGATGATCCCAAACCCTGTGCTCAGAGATCTAGGGGGCCTTAACCAGTGGACATAGAGATCAGCATAAGTATCAGGGACCCTAGGGTATAGCACCCTAAATCAAAGTGCAGTGGGAGTGAAGTCCAGTCTAGTTACAAAACCCCAATTCCAAAACAAAAGGTGCTAAGATGAGCAAAGCAAATACTAATGGATATGAAAAGCACTGTAAATCTAACTATAAACAAATGCAAATGGAGACTCAAAGGAGAAAAATGGATTTTCCACAACTACGTTAATTCTTGGGGTGTATAGGGTATTGAAGGAGAACCAGCCCTTCTGGTGTTAGGGCTTGCCAAGCACTTTTCAGGGGCTGCCAATTCACTTTTGGGGTCCACCTTCTCCCCAACTCTTACCTATGGCTCCAAGAAGCTGTGGTATGCAGCCACACTCTAGTAAAACTGTTCCAACAGGTCAGTTAAATCAGGTTGAAGGGTACCAACCGGCCTCAGACCCATTGGTGAGTTAAGGGGCAAGTCTACTCCAAACATGTGATGAATTCTCCCAGTGGAAGGGGCAGATGAGTACAATTTGCTCCAATGGCCAGAAGGGTACCAGAAGTAGGCACTGTGGAGTGCTCAGAGCTTTGGTTAGATATCAAAGATGTAGCATCCCAGATATATTCTCATCTTGAAAATGTTATTGATGTATTGATATTGTAACCTAAGTACTCATATACCAGACACATGGCCATGCTACTTATTGATCACTGTATTTCCTAATCTTCAGTCCAAAGGTCAAAAGAATTCCTGGGCTGGGCGTTAGCTGCCACAGGGTCCTGGCTCCCCCCTTGTTAGACCACACTCCTTACCAAGTCACATGTTCAATTAACCTCCTCCTCATTGATTACGTGACTGTTAACTGAGCCAGTGTTAAGCCTATGCCATGTCACATGTTCATTAGCTACCTCCCACTTGTAAAGGTGAAAATCACCTTTAAAGGTTGTTAAAATATTTATTTATGGTCGCCAGGGAATTCAGCTATATAATTCCCTAAATGAAACACTCAAGTCAGAACCGAGTTTATGGTAGTTTAATCACAATGGGAGCAGGAAAAGGAGAGGGAGAGAAGGAGAGAGGAGGAAAGGGAAAGGGGTTAACTCAACCTCTGGCCAAGCCAGAGGGAGATTAGGCCCAAAGGGCCAAGGTAGAAAAGGAACTCAGTCCTTGACTCACGTGACCGATCTGAAGGGAAGCTGTCTGTGGGCCTCCTCACTCCTCAAGGTCCTCGCAGGAACTGCCGTCTACCTCTCTCCACAGGAAGTGAGCGAATTCCAGAGGCTGTTCCCTACCTCACTTCCTGTGCCTCACAAGTCCCAATGGTGGCTCTAGCTTGACTTAGGACCGCCCAGAGGTCTGTCCTTTTTTGCACATGGCTGTTGAGGGCCATATTCTCAAATAATTAAATCTTGAGTTTTGCTGCAGCCCTTCCTAATCTCTACCTGAGTAGGGTGGAGATTGCAGTTTCCAAGGCCTGACTTTGTTACTCCAAGTATCTCCATTGTCATTGATCAGGAAATAGCTAAATCCCATCCTCCAAAGAATGGTCTGAACAGGGTGGAGTAGTTTTGAAATTCACACACTCCACATTCCTAAATTCTCCAATAAAAAGTTTGGGGACAGGTGAAGATCACTCTCTCTCAATACCATCAGAGGAGCACGCATGATGGAGCCCATGTTTTTTTAACTCCTTGTCTCTAAGTCTTTATTTCTTTCTCTCTCTCTCTCTCCTTTACCCATTTTCCCGATGAAAGAAGCCAAGGTCATCCATTGCATCCTGAGCATCACTAATTGTCTTGACTTTGGTCTTGTTACTGGATTTCGACGTCTTCAGAAGAGAGTGTAAGACCCAAGACTTTTTGCAACTCTGTCTCACTTAAATTCAATTTATGCACAAGTCAAAAGACATCACCAGAGATGTCATTTTGGTCCTCTTCAAGGCCAAAAGACAACAATCATCCAATCTACCAACATTAATACCTAGAAGAAATGAAGCAAGAGATTAAAAAAATGAAATGCAAGTACTTGGGAAAACAATTGGAAGTAGAATAGATTCTATTAATAGAGAATGGGAAACCATACCCAAATAATGGAATCTTTGAAAATTATAGTAGGTAAAAGGGAAACCAGTGATTCTAACATTAGAACAAAATGCAAAGATTGAAAAAATAGAAAAATAAGATATCAGATATGGAAAACAATTGAAGTAAAAAAAGAGTCCATGCAGAGTTAACTTAAGTATCATTGGATTTAAAAAAATCACTGGATTCAATGAAAGTCACAGTCAAACAACAAAAGAAAACATGGACACTATATTTCAAGAAATTATAAGTGAAAAATTCTGTTCTGTTAGAACAAAGGAAAGGAAAGGCAAAGGAAAGAAAGAAGTTACCACTCACATTTTGAAAGGAACTCTAAAAAGAAAAAGTCCCAAGAATATTCATGAATATCTAGAGCTCCCAGGTAAAAATAAAAAACAAAACCAAAAAATGTGTTTCAGAGAGCAGCAATTCAAGTATCAAGGACCTCTAATGAGAGAAAAATCACTCCTCTGTAGAGTTTCTGATTTCATTTAGAATCCTATAACAAATGTACTAAAGATCATGTTACAAGGACATGATAGCAGAAAATTCTCCTGGAAAGACTTTTCAAAATTTTATTTAATTTTTAATATTTTCCATGGCTGCATTATTCATGTTCTTACTCCCAGAGCCGAAAAGCAATTCCACTTGGTTTTACATGTATCACTATTCAGAATCTATTTACATATTTCATATTTGCAATAGAGTGATCCTTCAAAGTGTCAATATAATTTTAGAGTTGTGACTTAAAATCTAGATTTAATTGGTCACCTGGGAAAATCCCAAATAAAATACCCAAGTCAGTCTGGAAATTTATGGTAATGTAATTAATATAGAGGGGAGGAATTTAAGGAGAAGGAGGGAAAAGGATATAGGATTCCTCCTGCCTGGTCTGTGCCAGGGGGAGTTTAAAATTCCTGCTTCTAGGTCTCTGAAGAAGATTAGAGGCTTCTAAGGAGATAAAGTTGGAAAAGTAAAGGAGGAAACTCAGCCAGAAACTCACCACCCAACTGGACAAATATCTTGTAGCCACGCTAAGATGCCAGAAGGCTCAGCACGCTGCTCTCAGCTAACTCTCCACCACCAATAAGGTGCTGGAGAGAACAAATATCCCAAATATATAGACCTTTCACCCTTGTGTCTCCTCCTTGTAAAAATGGAGACTTGAACCCCAGCCTCCAATCCCCAGAAGTCCTTGCTCTAAGTTCCCCCAATGCCCTCTAATCTCACTGAGAATTCTCACCTGGGCTGAGAACAAATTATTATTTAAAGGAACTCTCCTCCTACTGAGCCCTCTTCCTACTCCCGCTTCCCAGCAGACATGATTCTCATGATGTAAGTGAAATTGAATTGAGCCTCTCGGCCCACCTAGGCACATGCTTTCTTCCTTGTACTTTCTTAAATTCTTAATCTTAATAAACCTCATAAAATATAATACTTCTAGCAGAGAAACTAATTTTTACCTGCAACAGTTTGGCCCAAATTTTAATCTTAACATCCTCTAAATGTTCAGGTCTACCAATCATATCAAAGGCTTTTCTCCAGGACTGCCCATACTTTTAGTTCTCATCTTCTTTGATTTGATGATATCTTTAGAGTTACTTAACACTTCTTTGTTAAGTTCACCTTTTGTGAGTTACTTGACCTTTTTGTGATTAATTTAACCTTTATAGTTAAACTTAACACCTTTTTGTATTAAGATCTAAAAATAGATGTAGCTTAAAGTTCTAGCTTAACTATAAGGTGAGAACTAAGTACCTTCATTGTTCAATAAGGAGATTACCACTTTATCTTCCCCTAAAGTTTGGTCTAAGTAGGGTGGAGTAATTTAGAGTTCTCAAGACATTCCTGATTTTGTTAAACTAAGTATCTTCATTGTTACAAACAGGAAATAGCTAAATCCAATCTTCACAATAGTCAACATCCCCAGTCATATCCCTCTCAACCCATGTGATCAAGCAGTTGTTTTTCTTCTATGTTTCTATTCCCACAGTTCTTCCTCTGAATGTGGAGAGCATCCTTCTCATAGGCCTCTCAGAATTGTCCTGGATCATTGCATTGCTGCTAGTAGAGAAGTCCATGACATTCGATTGTACCACAGTGTATCTGTCTCTGTGTACAATGTTCTCCTGGTTCTGCTTGTTTCACTCTGCATCAAATACTGGAGGTCGTTCAAGTTCACATGGAATCCCTCCAGTTCATCATTCCTTTCAGCACAGTAGTATTCTATCACCAACATATACCATAATTTGTTCAGCCATTCCCCAATCGAAGGGCATCGCTTCCTTTTCCAATTTTTTGCCACCACAAAGAGTGCAGCTATGAATATTCTTGTACAAGTCTTTTTCCTTATTATCTCTTTGGGGTACAAATCCAGCAGTGCTATGGCTGGATCAAAGGGCAGACAGTCTTTTAGCACCTATTGGGCATAGTTCCAAATTGCCTTTCCTGGAGAGACTTTTTAAAACTACTTTCAATCCTTAATGATTACAATAAGAAAAAGATAGAAGAATGACACTCCTGGAGAGATTTTTGGACAAAGTTTTTCTTTTCTGTCTGTTTATTTTCTCTTTCTTTCCTTCCTTCAATGGTAAGGGTTAGGAAATTAGGATTAAATGACTTGCCCAGGGTCACATAGCTAGGAAGTGTTTGAGGCCAGATTTCAAGCACTTCTAAAAGTTGAGGGCTGAGTAGAAACTTTGAAATAAAGATGCAGAGAAGCAGAGAAACCTAGACAGGTCTCTTTATTTGAGAAACTGTAAGGAGCTCTGTCATGTTGTAGTTCTAAAATTCGAAAATGAGCATCAGAAAACAAGCATTTATAGATGACAAACTTTACACTGGGCGTGCCAAGCCTCACGATGTTGCTGGGAATGAGGGCAGCCTACTACCCTTGTCGGGGGCTTCCCTTGTGAGGTAGTGGTGGGAAATTTTTAGTTTGATCGAGATGCCCCATTCTCAGGGTTGACTTGTTTGGGGTGAACCCTATTTGGGTAAAACTCAGGCTAATCCTTTTAATCAGAATCAAGGGGAGTGCCAGCATGGCAGATGGATAAATATACTCTTCTTCCTAAATAATCTTGAAAACTCATAGGTGTAATATAATAAAAGATCGCAGTTTCCCACATTTCCAGCTACTAGCTCCACCAAGTGTGCTCCCCCAATCTGGAGTGACGCATGACTCTAGGGGAGTCATTTTTCTCTCAATCTCCCAACAAACTGTACCTCCATGAATACATTTCCAAGTGATGTTGAAAGGAGTGTGCAAAACTGAATCAAACCAGGGCAAGTTTTATCCCCAAAGCCAACAAAACGGAAACCAGTGGTTCGTTTGATTTTTTAAAAGGAAAGAAAACCAAATGACCATTAACAAAAATGAAAAGGGGGAATATACCACCAAGGAAGAGGAAATTAAAGCAATCAATAGGAGCTCTTTTGTTCAATTATATGCTGATAAAACTGACAATACAAAGGGAAATCGATGAATGCTTACCAAAAATACCAAAGTCTTCAACAACAGCTCATTTCAATATTCTAGAAATTATTCTAAAAAACCGGTAAAGCAGGAGGTCTCCTGGATTCCTGCTATGACATTAATACAGCAAAGACAGAGGAAGAAAAGAGATGAATTTTCCTAATGAATATCAATGCAAACATTTCAAATCCTATCCAGGAGATTATGGCAGCAGGCAGAGAGAGATCATACACTATAGCCTTATACCAGGAATGCAGGGCTGGCTCACTAGGATGGAAACTAAGTATAATTGACCATATCAATGGCAAAAACAACAGATGTAAAGCATGAGTGTGTCAACAGATGCAGAAAAAGCTTTTGACAAAATACAACCATTCCTATTAGAAAATACTCCAAGGGGGCAGCTGGGTAGTTCAGTGGTTGAGAGTCAGGCCTAGAGATGGGAGGTCCTGGGTTCAAATCTGACCTCAGACACTTCCTAGCTGTGTGACCATGGGCAACACAGTATTGACTCCAAGACGGAAGATAAGGGTTTAAAAAAATACTCCAAAGTCCAGCTAGTATTTCTAGTATAACATCAAATAGTTGTGCTAATTTAGAACATCCTGTCCCCCCCCCCCATCTTCCTGGGAAGGATTCTAGTTTGTTCCATTACAGATGCTTGTTGTGCACGGTTTTCTGTAGCTTCCCTTTATTTATTCCAATGGGTTTCTAAGGAACGGGGATGGCATTTTCTGCATCTATTGAGAGATTCATCTGGTTTCTGTTGGTTTTGCTATGGGGATGGTCAATTATGCTGAGGGTTTTCCTCCTATTGAACCAGCCCTGCATTCCTGGGACAAACCCCAAATGAAGCTTCTCTTAAAATGAGAAGTAGTTTTCTCTCTCTCTCTCTCTCTCTCTCTCTCTCTCTCTCTCTCTCTCTCTCTCTCTCTCTCTCTCTCTCTAACTAAAAACAAAGTTTATCTGTAAGAAGTAGGCCTGACAAGATTAAGGGTGCTTGTAAGTAAGGGTGCTCATTCTTCCCACTATTATGCGACACTATTAGAAATGCTGGCTATCTGACAAATGGCCAAAGGAGATGAAGAGGCACTTTGGGGAAGAAGAAATCAAAGCTATGCATAATCATACTGAAAAATGCTCTAAATCATTACTGATTAGAGAAATGCACACTCAAACACATTTGAGATACTATTTCACACCTAACGTATTGGCTGAAATGACAGAAGGGGAAAATAATAACTGTTGGGAGGGGATGTGGGAAAAATTGAGAGGAAAATCCACTGTTGGTGGAACTGTGAACCACTCCCACCATTTTGAGGAAGAGTTTGCAATTATGCCCAAAGTGCTAGAATACTGTGTACACCAGGAACACCACTGTTAGGCCTGCTATTTCTCAAGATGATCAGGAAAAGAATGTACCTAGATAATCTAAAACATTTTTGAGAGCAACTCTCTTTGTGGTGACAAAGAACTGGAATTTGAGGGGATGGTCATCCATTGGGCAATGGCTAAACGAGTTGTGGTATAGGATTGTGCTGTAAGAAACAAGGAGCAAATGGATTTTAGAAAAACACGGAAATGTTTTTCAACATCATCTGCCCTCATAATCTCGGTCTCTTGGCTTTCATCAAACAGGGCAGATGAGGCAAGGTAAGGCTCCAAATGGGTGGGCAGCCTTCCTGGCTAATCCTGGCCAGGTTCATCTTGTGCCTACTCAGGTGCCCAGCAAGGCAATACTGTCCCTTTACATCCTCTGTGACTTGTCCCCCACTGGAAATGCTGCACTAACCAGCACCCAGGAATGTCTTAATTTCAAGAGTTGATTGATATTTTGACTGGCTGAAGCTCAGCCCAATGAACATAAATGATCCTCCTATCTACCGCTGCAATCACCCACTTGTCCTGGGTTCTTTGGGATTACGTATACCAACTGAGGCTCACTAACTCACCGTGTTTCACATCTGTCCAGGGCTTAGCATCATTGGTGTCCACAGAAAGCCGACACCCAGAGCTAAAACCTTCCCCCCAACCCAGCACAGACCCAAATTCCCAATCCCCCTTCACACACACATACACACACACAGACACACAGACACACAGACACACAGACACACAGACACACACACACACACACACGACTGAGTCTGGTGGTGGATCTCTGGGGAATTTTGAGTTCCAGCCTTCCTCCATAACTAATATCTGACCAATTATTCCTAGTCTATAGATACACCCACAGTATTCTCATTCTTCCCATTCCCTATTCAATGGCCCTTCTTCCTTCCATTGTCAACAGAGGGCTCACTACCCTTCTACCAGTAGGGGCTCCCCAATGGGCAGCACCTTAGAGCTGCAGAGGCCAGAACTATGGCTGATGGTTCCCTGGCATCTTCGCCCAGTCCCCACCTTTCCCTACAACAGAATGAATAAGAAATATACATAAACTAACAATAAAGAACAAGGAGAATCTATCTGAAGTAATGTATTTTCAACCCATCCCAATGGCTGTCGATGCTGTCATGTGAGTAAAGGATATGCCAAGCAGGGCATCTTCAAAGGCAATGGGTCCTTTCGCTTGTCAATATGTGCTTTTCTCCACTAGACAGTTCTCTCCACAATAGCAAAATATAAGCTGCCCCTTTTATGGCACCTGAGGATTTAGAAAGTAATTCAGTGATTCCAGTTCACAACCAGAGGCCCATTTTTCTGACTTCAGGTTGCCCATTGGATCGACTAGGCAGCAGGCCTCTCAGCAGAAGAGAACTCTGGCCCTGTGGCTGGATGCCAACCTGCTTTATTTATTTAACGCATCCTCCATTACTCTTCTGGTCCACATCCATTGAGGTAAGCATCTTGCAGAGACCTGCGTCACAGTGACTTAGCCCTCTCCTTGCTAATGGCGCACCTGCTGAGAAAAGTGGAAGAAATGTGTGTTGCCAAGCAAGGAGGCTGGCAGGCCTACTTGATTCACTTAGGCCAACTGGAACCAACCAAAGGAACTGGCTTTGAAATCTTTCATTTAGCCTAGAGCATTTATTTATTGAAGCTTTCCTGGGCCCATTTGTAAACAAGATCCTATTTGTCCAGATATAAAGAACACAGAATAAATGAAAATCACCTCTGGCCATAGGGAGGGCCTCCAGCTGCCTAGCAAGGATGTACTTAAGCACTGAGGTCAGATTGAAAGAACCCCCTGAGGCCTGGGCCATTGAATCCACCCCAGGCAGGAAAACAAGCCTTTGGGATGCAAATATCACAAAAAGAAACATTAGAATGGTAAAGCTCAAAGGAAAATCACATTTGCATTGTTTTTAGGACACAAAGGCCAAGTTTGCACTAAATTGTCATCCAAAGCACCGAAAAGCTCTTAAAAGCCTGGCTTCCTGACCCCTCCCAGCACCAGCTTGTGCAGTTCACCTCAACTTCCTTTCTTGTACCAGTGGGATTTCTCTCCCTTCTGTCTCTGCCTGTCCTCTTCCCCAAGCGAAGGAACCTAGTATTCAGCAGACCCAAATTCAGTAGGATCTGCTGGGAGACCGTCACTTTCACTCTGTATGCTACCATAAGAACCGAGTGGATGGGCACCTTGGACAAGAGGAAGAACTTCTCGGCTCCATTGTTGTCAGGGAGAGCATGCCAGGGGCTAGTGGTGACCAAACCCGAGCCATCATTATGCCACCAAAGTTGTACCGAGTTCCATTTGAAGCCTTTAAATTAACAGACACTCCAGGGGAGAGGAGGCCACTTCGTCCAAGAGTTCTGGTAAGTGTGATAAGGCCAGACATTGAGAGAATTCCTACAAACAAGCCCTCTCTCCAGGAAGGAACTATCACCAGTGACAGGATTTCTCCATTTCGGCTACAACTTGGAGGAGGAGGGACCAATGCTGACATATGGCTGTTGAAGCTGTGAATTGGTCAGACTCTTCTAGAAAACAATTTGGAACCAGGGAAGGTAAGTTGTCACTGCTGAGCCTTGGGCCCAATCACCTGGCTGCAGGGCATGGGTTCCAGTCCAGACCACAGGATTCCTCAGTTACCCTTTTGGGACTGAGTGCTCAGTGGCTAAAGCAAGTGGGCTATCAGAATGCAACAGAATACCACAGTGGCCCAGTGACATGCAATGTTTAGGAGGCATTCTGAAAATCCTGACATACAGGAAAGTAAATAGAGTCAGGAGAAGAAGATACACAAGGACCACACCGAAATCAACAAAGGTCCTGACAGTCGTAGCCAAGTTCGAAGGGGCTGGGCTCATGGGAAAAGTACATGAGCTCTGCTTTGGGGGTTTTCTACAGCCACAGTCCAAAATGGCCATCGAACTAATAAATGGCCAAAGGGGATGAACAGGAGGTTCTCAAAGGAAGAAATCCAACTATTAACAAACTTTGAAAAGATTTCCAAATGAATAATCGTCAGAGAAATGAAAATTAGAGCGACTCCAAGTCACAGCCATGAGATTGTCAAAGTGGACACAAAGAGGAAAGTGACAGGGCCAGGGAAGGGGCCCTGCGCTGCTGTCAGCCCACAAAATCACCTCACTGTGCGCACATAACCTAGGACCTGGGGCTATACCCCACTGGACCACATAGAAGCCCCCAGGCACTCAGATGCACAAATACACAGCCAGCAGCTCTTTCTTTAGTGGCAAAAACTGGAAACTCTGGGGGGAGGGGGGCATCTATCATTTGGGAGACACAGGTAAGGAGGTGTAAGAACTGAATAATACTCCTACCCAGATACACACTTTTATAAAGTTTATTAGGAAGGGTAGACAATCATTGCTCTAAGTAACCTGACCACGTGGTGCCTAGCCTTCATGCCTCTTCCTCCTTCCCTTCACCTGCCTACTCTGTTCCTGACTTCCTCCTTCTTCCTTCTCCCCCTCACAAGCCCCAAGCTTTGACTTTTGTTGACATACAACACGTAGAGGGACACAAACCTGGTGCAACTGTGTTGTGTCAGGAATGTTTGATGGACAGGTCAAGCTACTCAGGAGGGGGAGGGGATAATCTTCCTTGACACAGAGGCATTGCTGGTCTGTATGAAATGATAAAAGGCCCAGAAGTCCGACTGTGAAGTGAACAGAAGAACCAGAGGCCAATTTGTGCCCCCCCAAGATCCAGAATGAGAGCAGAGTGTTTCATGTGGCCAATGTGGGAACCAGCTATGATGGAGGACACAAGTATTAGGGTGGTCTCTTCCAATTCAGGGAGAGAGTTAGAAAGAGAAAACAAGGGACTTTTTGTTCACTGAAAAAGACAAAGATCACCAAGAGAGGAAGAGGAGATGGAGGTCGGAGATAGCCCTTGGGGTCAGCCCTGTCAGTCATGGAGAGAGGTTAATCAGCATAGGAGACTAAAGAGATAGGCAGGTGGCAGGAGGACCAGGAAATCTAGAGGAAATGATGTAAACTGGGAAAGCTCACAGAAGAATGAAAGCAAGAAAGCCCAAGGAATACTGTGTTAGTGAAAGCTGCAGGTAACCCAGGGCACTGCAAGGTGAAGAATTTGGCGGACAAAGTGCTCGACTGGACCGTTTTCTCTTCTGAACTTTTCACCTGGCAATGGCCGGCCTCAAGTCCTTCCTCCATTCGGCCATTCACGGTCACTGAAATGATTTTCCAAAACCACAGGGCCAACCCTGGGTCACCCCCATGCTCAATACTCTCCAGTGGCTCCCTATTGCCCCCCAGATCAAACCATAAACAGGCAGTTTGGCATTCAAAGCTCTTCCAAAGGGTCTAGTTTTCTTACACCCACAAGTCCTCTTCATTTCTAGCTCCTGATTTTCTCTGGTCTGTAAAGCTCTCTCTCCTCATCTTCACTTCCTAACTTTCCTTTTCCAGCTAAAATCCCACCTCCCTATCGGAAGCTTTTCCCGATCCCTTTTCGAAAATTCTAGTGCTTTCCTTCATTTGTGGCACCAAATGAGATAATATCCATAAAGGCTCCAAAAGCACAGTGCTCCAACTATCTGTGGCTCCCTCCTTCTCCCATCTCTGGATGGTTCAGCTCGTGACTCAGTGGCCTGCAGTTGGAGCCCTTCTCACCATGTAATTCCCCAGCCTCGGCCTGGATCCAAGTTAAGAGCTGGCTTCGAGGCTGTCAGGAAGAAACCGCAGCTGGCACACCCCAGAAACTCAGCCCCACTTGCCCAGCCTGAAGTCTGCACCTTGGGCCATCACCAGGCCCGCCAGGCCCTTGAGCCCCACCCCCGCAGCGACATGGGGGCCCTTCAGTCTCTTCCCAGCCAGGGGAATAAGCTAGGGGTGCTCCTCTGGCCCCGGCCCCAACCTCTGCGAACTTTGTGCTACTTTAGGGCTCAAGACCCACGCCAGTCCCACCAAAGCACAGCGAGGGCCCTGCTTACCCACCTGGGCCTCCTAGCAAGGGATGAGTGCTGCAGAAACTCCCCCCACTTTTCGCTAGCCCTGCTAGTGCCGCGGATCCAAACTCCAAAAGCTTCTCTAGCCCAAGTGAACGAGTGAATGGCAGCAGGAGCGCTCTAGCTAGTGGTCCTAGCCAAGTCCTCCAAGTGCCTCTCCCGCCCCTAGGGAGGCGGGCCGTGGAAATGAGCTCCAGGCATGCCGGGATTTGTAGTTTCCTTCAAAATGTACCCAGTTAAAACTAGTCTCATTTCTCCATTGTCACAAGCCTGTGTGGTCACAAACCTTGTCAACAGTTTGCGGGTGGACATTCTGGATACGGCCCAGAATCGTCAGCCTTGAGCCCCCGCTGGCCAGGCAGGGGCCCTCAGTGGGCATCTTGTCCAGCTCCAACCCTGGAGTTGTCTTCCACTTGGGTGTCTCAGGTGAGGGGAAGCCCAGCCCCTTCCCCAGGGGCCATCTCTCATCCTTGGCCTCTAGGCAGAAATCTGCCTCTGCTCCTGGGAAGGCGGCCCCTCCAGCTCCTCAGGGTGCGGCTGTCCTGGCTGTGTCTCCTCCAGCTTCTCGGAGTGCCCCACAACTGCCCACCACCCCTGGACCTCCAGCACGGACAACAGCAGCAAGGTCTGAAATGTTAGACGAGCATCCGGACACACTTTCCTTTTATTGCCAACTTTCCAAACAACAAGCATCCTCTGTGTGCACTTTCTGGCAGACTGTGGCTATTGGAGTCAGACAGTGAACTGCCACTGCATGGGGAAACCTGGGAAGTCCTAGTGCTGGGGGATGCCAGGCTGTGTACCCACCCATTGAGCTCCAAACTAGAATGCCCAAGAACTCACCTCCAGAGCAACCCCATCTGCCCACCCATCTATTGCCCTTTGATCCTAAGAGGGCAGAGGGAGGGTTTCTTGGCACCTGATCCCCTGCCATTGCCTGAGAGTCCTTCTGGAGCTAAGAAGATTCTTACTGAGCTGCAGGCGAAGGTGGTTCTCTCTGGAGAAGGAACCTTGGCTCTCAGGTGCTTTCAAAGTCCTGCCTGATTGCTGGCAGAGGGAGGGGAAGAGGCAGTGACTGCTGGGAGCTCTGGGAGATAAGGTCTTGGTCTTCCAATCAGAGGGAAAAGTGGAAAACCCTTCCCTAGATGAGCTGAGTCAAATCAGTTAGGGAGGGGACTGGGGACTTCAGCCTCTGTGAGAAAGCCTGCTGGGCTGGAGCCCTCCCAAAGGCACACACAAATACAGGGAGAGCTTTCCGTAAGCTGGCATCCATGCACCCATGCTCCAAGTGGATCAAAGAGGGCCAGAACCCTCATTTGGGAAGAAGGCCCAGGTCTGTCCCTTGACTCATCTATCACTGTGGGGTCCAGGATAAGCAAGCTAGTGAAGGGGACCAGTTGCCTCCCCAGACTCCTTTGAAATGCCCATGAAAAGAGTGAGGAAAGTGTGCATGGACAAGGAGCCAGGGAAGAGTGGGAAGATGGATGGCTCTTTGTCTGGTCAGCACGGGTCACCCAGGAAAACCAGGAGGAAGTTAGGAGACAAGGCTTGGATTCCACCCCTGCCCTCTTCAAAGCTTTCAAAGTAACAGTCAAAGCACCCCCACCGACCCCACCCCACCCCACAACACAGCAACCCTGGAAAGGAGGAATCCATTAGGATGAAAACAGGAGACATGAGTCAGGAACAGACTCCACAAGGAACACTTGGGGGCCATCCCTCCAGAAGCATCAGCCTCTAGAGAAAGTTTGCTTCTGCCCAAGCAACTACTGTGGAAGGTGACTTTGCTCCCCTTCCAAACTAAGGACAACAGGGAAGAGAGGGAAGGAGTGCTTGATTCTGGGCCAGCTCCCAGCAAGGCAGGCTGCCTGCCCACCGGCCTGTCCATGGTAGGGGCTCCCCGACACATCCTCACTGCATAGCACAGACACTGTGAGGCAGAAACTCTTGGACGTAGGTAGCTGCAGCTTTGGAGAGGTAGGTCATGGTGCCAAACCTGCCACTGGGTGCACTGTCGTACAGGAGGGTGCAGATGCCAGAGGAAGGATCTTTTGTCAGCATGGCATCATCTGCCCCAAGGGCTTTCTGGTTCATTGGATGGAGGGGAAGTCAAGGGGAAAAGAAAAAAAAAACACCAATCACTTCCTGATACTTCCCAAATGGCTCATTGCCCTCCCCTGCCCCACAACTTCTGAGTGCCTGGCCAGATCTTGAGCCCCAAGGGGTGTGCATGTAAAGATGTAAGCACACATCTGTGGGAAAGAAGAATTCTCCAGGTCTCTTCCATTCACTTCCAGAGTGTCTGGAAGCAGATGTGTGATCAAGGAGGAGTAACTTCAGCTCACAGACACTCAGTTTCCCTGTCCGTAAAATGGGGATAATGATGACCTTCATTTCTACCACCCAATCAAAATCTACCATCCCTCTGGTACAGCCCCTTATCATTTCATGTCTGGCCTACTGCAATAATGTCTCGCCTCACTTCAGTCCATCCTCCAGTTGACCACTAAAGTGATTTTCCTAAAGCCCAGGTTTGGCTGTGTCACTCCCTTCTCAATAATCTCCACTGGCTCCCCATGATCAAATACAAAACACTCTGGCCTTCCAAGCCCTTCCTAACCAGTCTTCCTATACCGTACTCCCTGACACATACTCTGATCCAGATCCCCACAAGACCCTCTATCTCTGGGGTTCAGGCATTCTTTCTGGCTGTCCCCCATGCCCAGAATGCTCTCCCTCTTTCACTTTCACTATTGTCCTCTCTGATGGCTTTCTTTAAGCCTCCACTCAAACCCTACCTCTTCCAGGAAGCCTTCCATTGCAGAGCCTTCCTCTGCTAGTTTTTCCCTGTTCATTCTGTACAGAGATAGCTGTTGCATACATCTGCTTGCTTGTTGTCTCCCCTGTTGGGCTATCTTTTGCCTCTTTGTATCCCCAGGGTTTGGCACAGTGCCTGACACAGTGTAAATGTTTAATCAATGTTTACTACATGCCTGACTGATATTTGTCCTATCTCCTAAGGTGGCTGTGATGGGACTGTCTTATAAGATGCCAAAGAGATCAAGGCTACAGATCTCCTTCCTAGCCAGCAGCTGGTGAGGGGGGGGGACTTCTTTGGAGGAACCAATTAGGGAGCTTAGATCTATTCACATTCATGAATAGCTACTCTAGTGGGCCATTACTCTGCATTCCTCATTGGATCCCTGTGTTTCTCTTGCCTTCCCATAGAGACTGAGTCTGCAGAAGGCAGGGATGGAAGCTCTCTCCTTTGGGACATGGAGGCCTATGAGGAGCAGGCTGCCCTGCTCTAGGAAGCTGTAACCCCTCCATTATCCTATGAGAGGGCTAGCTGGTGCCATGGACACTTCTTACAGTTAGGAAATCAAGAAGCTCCTTAGGAGAGGTCAGAGTGCAATGGCCCTGGATAACACACCTGCTCCTGCAGGAACAGCTCGTTAGCAATGTGCACGACCTTCTCCACAGCAATGATGCTGCCAATGCTCTGAATTTCAATATCGGCCAGCATGGCCAAGACAAGGATGGCTTCAACCAGGAGCTGGCGGTATTCTGGCTGAGGAACGCGGTTGAGGACAGACTCCACATGAACAGAGAACTTGATCTCCCCTGGCGTCATCTAGAAGAAGGGAGAAGAGCACCATATCCAAGGTGTTCACCATCCAAGAGACATAGATGGTGGCTTTGTAAAGGCAGCAAAATCGCTGGTGCCAAGAGCTGTTTTGACCCTTTTTTCTTGGGATCTGCCTGATGCCACCCACTCTCATTCTGCCCCCATTTTGGTTTGGCCTCCAGACCAAGAAGAGGGGAGGGAAGAGAAAGGTGGCAAATATTTCTATAGCATCCACTTCTGTCAAGTAACTGCACTAGGCCCTTTTAAAAAACAAAATATTACCCCATTTGTCTGAGAGAGAAAGGGACAAAGAGAGACAGAGGACAAGTGGAGGCCACACAGAACATTCTCTTGATTCTCAGTAGTGAAGGATCTAGGAACATGGGCAAAGGCTAGGGTGGTATGCCACCTGGCACTCACCTGCAATGACTCCAGGGGGATCTCCAGTCCCCCAGCAACATCCACCATTCCTAGGTCACATGGCTATCCTGAAGTCATGTACCATTCCCACATTTCTAGCATCTCTGTCCTTCTGACAATACAAGCCTGGCAGTTGCCAGTCCAGGAGGCTGTCCGGCCATCAAGATATGTCTGACCTGGCACAGTTATGCAGTTTCCTACTGCTTAAGCCAATTTTTCTGCTTTTTCTAAACATGAGCCCCCAGCAAACAACTTAGAAATTCTCTCCGATGTCCAGGCCTCTGCCAAGTGGCCTAGCATGCATCACTCTAGCAGTGTCTTGGGAGCTCAAAGCCCAGATTCTTACCTCTCTGGTTGTTGAAGAAGGGAGAACGAAGCCTTCCACAGACAGGCCATGGCACTGCACAAGAGGAAAGCTTGGGTGACTGGCAGAAATGCACATTTCCGCATCTTCTGCCAGGCTACTACATTAACTGCTGTATGTTCTCTAGGAGACACTGGCAGTCAAGGATCACAGGCCAGAAGGCATTGGGTTTGTGTTTGGTGTTCGATGCATGGGGGGCACTTAGGAAAACATGGCTGGACTTGGAAGCCATGAAGCCCAGATCAGCTACCCAGAAGCTAGTTTGGCACTGGCCATTAGGGCACCTCTTCTGCTCTGTGCATGTGTGTGGGAGCACGTGAGCAGGCATGCAGGGGCCAGGCTCACCCCTCATATTTAAGGAATACCTCAGGGTCATAGATTCAAAGCAAGCCACATTGGATTCCAAATCTTCCCACTCCCTAGGACTGAGCAGAAACGCCTGGGGTAGGTAGGAGACTCCAGGGAGATCTGGAGGCCTCTGACCCAGCTCTCTCCCATGCTCTGCCTCCATTCTTTGGCCCCCCAGCAGGAGCCTTCTCCACTCCTTCCCACACATTCAGAGATGTTCTTAGGGTGGCAGCTGGAAATCCATGCCTTTCTAAAAAGTTTTGGCTGTCAAGGCCAATCTCTATTTGGGCTACAAATGTTAGGGTCTGAGCCAGCCTATTGCCGGCAACAGCACTAATCTCACCAAGAAGGACCTGGTAACGAGAGTCCCACGCTCAGCTCTGTAATAATCTGCCCAGTATTTCCTCCCTAGCATTGAAGCAGCCAAGCTAGGGAACCAAACAACTGCTGGGGCTGCTTCTGTAGCCAGAACCAAAGTCTACAATTAACTGCCTGAAAGGGTGTTGGAAGCTGCCCTCTCCTTCCAGATTTACAAGTTGTGGAGGGAAGCTAACCGAGGAGGGACTATGCCTATCATTGGAATGAGGCAGAATGGGGCCTAGGAGAGCACACCTGTTTTTGGTGTCACTCACCCAGGTACCACTGTGGGGCCAGAGACCCAGAGCAAACACTTCGGGGCCCACAGACCACCTGGGAAGCAAAGGTGTCAGGCCAGGCAGAGAAAACCATGGCACTGGAGCTACCAAGCAAGTTCGCCAACAGGGTCTTCAGCTTCCCTTGCCTGCCACAGACCTCCCCCTAAAAGCCTGGGAGATTGAGTATTACTATTCCCATTATACAGATAAGGACACAGCTAGTGACAGGACAGAACAGAGCCTCACACCCAGGGTTCTCTCCTGACTCCACCACTTGTGTTCCATACCATGCCAGGGGCCCTCCTTACCTCTCGAACTCCCTGAGTTCTAGAGCTTTCCGTCTAGTATCCCTCCCCTCGTCACAACTGGGTTCTCCCCCTTTCCAGTCTTTTATGTCTAGGGGTGGGGGATCATCCAGGAGAATGAATCAGTTCCTCCAGTGATGAGGGATTCCCCAACCCATCCAGACTTAATCAGCCCAAGAGTTTCTCCTTCTCAGGTCCTTCCATCAGTTTGCCAGGAGCAGTCCATCTAATACAGGGTTAGGAAGATCAAGCACCTATGTCAGCCAGCAAGAGGGGAGGGTTGTCTGGCCTGAGCAAAGACTGCCATTGCTGGTAGAGAGAAAAATCCACTTCTCTCCCTTCCCAAGAGACTGCATGGGGGAGGAAGCGAGAGCAGCAAAAGCTGCCCCTTGAGGCTAGAAGACTAGTCCTCTAGAGGATGGAGCTCCTGGCCTCTAGGATAGGGAAAAGGGGAAAAGGGAGCCAGAAAAAGCCAAAGGATTGCCTCCACCCACCCCAAAGGAGCAGGGCTATTCTGCTCCAGGGTTCAAAGGGGAAAGGAGGAAGCCACAACATCCAGTTCAGTCCAACCTTCTGCAGAACCTTCCACACTTTCTGATAAAATCCAATGGGGACTCGGTTCAGGGCTCCATCGAGCCGGCGCCGGCGCTGCCATTGACCCTGGCGAGTGTCCTTCCCGGCCTGCTCTCCATAGGCTCCCATGAAGGAGCCTCCACTTGGGCTTAATGAAGGGCCAGGTGACTGAATGGAAGAAAAAAACCCAACAGTGATAACAAGGCAAAAGAAATGGGGCATGTTACATAAATGAAGCCCAGGGCTTTGGAGCCTGGCTCAGGCTGATTTCATAAATGTTTTTGGGAAGACACTGGATTCAAACCCCATTGTGGGAAAAAGGAACCTGGGAGCTAAAGCAGGAAGTGGATGGAGCTCATGGCACTGCCAAAATCCCAGAGTGAGATGCTTGGTGTGCTGCCCTATTGGCCCAAGGAGGGATCTGAGAAAGCATCAACACCCAGTGCCTCTGACCACCCTTCCCTCTCCCTCTGTATCTCCCCCTGCTCAGCTCCCTGTCTTTAACAGGTCATCATTTTAAAATAATCTGTTATGCCTGTTAATTATAATGGCATACATACTAAGTGGTTAATATTGACTTAGACTGAACCATGTTTTTTTAAACTTAAAAGTAGACAAGGGCAGTTGGGTGGCTCAGTAGATAGGGCGCCAGGCCTAGAGTTGGGAAGACATGGGTTCAAACTTGGCTTCAGACACTTCCTGGCTGTGTGACCCTGGGCAAGTCATTTAATCCCATTTGCCTAGCCCTTGCCCTTCTGCTTTAGAGTTACTAAGACAGGAAGTGAGGGTTTAAAAACAACTGGGTAAGTGGAACTGTATGTTCTCTACCAACCCCTTCCTGCTGGGAATCGATGATTCTAGAGTTCCCCCAAAGCTCAGTTTCTTTAGTTTCATTTGGCCCTCAGTTCATAGTTCCTGGGTCAGCAGCACACAGACACAAAAGGTTTTTGAGCAGCAAGAAAGGCAAGATGTCAATAGTTACCAGAAAAGGCGGGGACATCAGCTCAGTACTCGGTAGATGGCCACCATTGGGCTAGGAAAGAAAAGCAGAGAACAACAGTTTCAAAGGAATGAGTCAAGGGTCCTCTTCAAAAAATAAAGTGATTAATCAATGCAAAGTCATGAATTTTTTCAAGCCTAGGTCAGCTTATTATCAGTGGAAAGCGAAAAATAATAGAATGAGTCTACGAAACCACAGAGAAGTACAACCAAGTAAGCCAGCCAGACCACAAAGACGTCCAATAGCTCTCTTTATAAAACATGTCTCTACTAAAGTCTTTCTCAGAGGATCAGGGAAGAAAAACAGAAGGAATGGGGCATGATGGGATGAAGGTCAAAGAGGGCTAACTGTATCCAACTCTGAACTTCCAGGTGGTCTCTTAGTTGCCTTTTCTCAGGCCTCGCCCTTCTTAACTTCTGCAGCCTGCTATTGTTGACCACCCTCTGGCTCTCCTCCAAACCTCTCTGGCTCCTCCTTCCCAGCCTTCTTTGAGGGATCCTCACCCGCTAACTGCAGGTGTCCCCCAAGGCTCTGTCCTAGGCCCTCTCTCCTTCCTTGTTGCTAGTTCACTTGGTGATCACATCAGCTGCCAGGAGTTCAACTATGTCTACGGAAATGATTCTCTGATTTGTTTTTCTAGCCCAGACTCCACTACTCTCCAAATGTCTACTGGGCATGTCAAACTAGATGCCCATGGACATCTCAAACAACACCAAGACCGACTTTCTTGTTCTCCTTCCCAGTAGAAGGGACGCTCCTTGGGAGCCCTTCAGAACCTATATGCCACACACACAACAGTACATAGTAGAGAGTTAACACAAGCTCCCTGACTGTTGATAAAGGGGCCTCAAGCATCTGCTAGTGGGCATAAGGGTGCCCAAGCATGAGCATGTTCACATGGTGACAGGCCAGGCTGGGTGCATTTGAAGCAGTTAAAGGCCTCAGTCATTTCACCTGACTTTCAACTGAAATAGACAGCCGACGTAATTCCACCTGGAAAATAATGAGGGGGGTAAGTGAGGTCCGAATGTGAAAGAACAGGAAAGAAGTATGGAAGGAGGGAAAGAAGGAGGGAAGGAAGAAAGGAAGGAGGGAAGGAGGGAAAGAAGGAAGAAAGGAAGGAAGGAGGGAAGGAGGGAAGAAGGGAAGGAAGGAAGGAGGGAAGTCCAGACCAGCTTCTGCTCTTCACCTGCTCTCCCCCCCCCCACTACCTTACCTGCTTTATGTCACTTTTTAACTGCAGGATTCCTGCCCGTTCAGTTCTGGTCGCCCCAGCAGCACCGACTTCATGAATGGAAATAGCAGGGCTGACATTGGAATCAGCAGGACGCACTAAAGAGTGAGAGTGAAAGTGCCAGCAGGAGGGAGACGAAATGGAGAGAGAAGGAGAGGGAGGGAGAGCAGTCACTTGCTAGGTGTCTCTCTAGACCAGGTCAGAGTCTGAGCTGGTTCCTGGAGATGCAAAGACAAACACAGCCAAGCCCTGCCCTCCAGGAGTTTCTGTTCTCTTGGTAACGGAATGATCAAATGATCAGGGGAAGGGAGAGAATCCTGTGTGTTCAGTCACTTTGCACAGCCTGTGTTGTGTGGGTGGAGGGCAGAGTGTAGGTTGGGGTGCCCGAGCTGAGCCCCAGTTCTGGAGGAAGCTGGACCAAGACAAGGAGAGGAGTGACACCAAGGAGAGCTCCGGCACACTTGATCCTGATGGCCAACCACCAAAGCCATGTGTCCTCCTCTAAAGGAGTATCATGCAATAACTCCCTCCAAGTTTAATGGTCACACTAAGGACATTTGCCAGGGCAAGAAGACAGGATGTGCTGATGAAAGGCAAAGAACTAGCTTACAAAAAAGTACTAGTCTTATCAAGGACAGAATTTCTATAACTCAGATCCCTTAGAGTCTGCATGCCCCCTGGCACTCATTGGTGCCCTCTGGTATATAGTGATTTGCAGGCCTCTAGAGCCTTGTTGCCCCAAGTGGGCAATTAGAGCTACCTATCAGATATTTTGACAGGAACTAACGGCAGGGCATCCCTGCCCAAATCTAGTGCAGCGCCCTGCTGACAGGGGGCCCTCAGGAAGTCTCATCCTCCTGTCACCTCACCTACCTGCCACCATGGCAAAACTGAGTAAGACAGAGCACCCCTATTTCTATTTGTCTACTCTGCTCCGTTCTAACTGTCTGGCATGAGTTGCTGCCATCTTGGTTACAGAACAGATGGAGAAATTGCTAAAGTCTGGAACTCTGGGGCAAAGGTGACAAGGCCTACCAGCTGGGCAGACACTAGGTGCCAAGAGGCTGAGCCCAGTGACACTCTGCCTTTCAGGGCTTGGGCCACAGAAATGCATCCCTACCTTCCTGCTGTGATCCAGTCCCCCACAAAAGCAACTCTCTGAAGCCCGGATGGGCCTTTGCACTTACCACTTCTTTCCACACCAAACTCTTTGCCACTGAGAATGTGGTGCAGGAGATTCTTCATAGCTGAAGGACTGAGGTTCATCAGGCTCTCTGTGGCTTCTTCAGCTAAGCATCAAAAAGTCAAAGATGGGGGTAGAGGGCAGGGCAGAGGCCATGGCTCCTGGCCGTGCTCCCTCCCCCTCCTCCCCACGTTCCTTCAGGATCTATTTCCATTTTCATGATCTATTTGCATTGCCTCCCATAGAGAACCCCATAAGCATTTATTAAAGGTGACCTGCTATACAGAGACTAAAGAACCAGCCTCTGAGACAGGAGGATCCAAATTCAGGTCTTGCCTCTGAGACCTCCTGGCTGCATGCCCCTGGACAGCCCGTTCTCCTCTCAATGGCTCACCATCATATTTCCCCAGCTCTTACCCACCCCCTCTACCCGCTCTTCTCAGGATTGTTGGCTACTGCCCTGGCTTCAGTTACCACCTCCAAACCTGCACCTTCACCCTCCACTTTCTCCAGAGCTCCTGTTCCATATTTCCAACTGCCTGCTGGGTAGCCCCACTAGCACTTCTGACTAAGCACACCCAAGCTCAATTCTTCAGCTTCCCCATAAAACCTTCCTCTTTCCTTTAAATCTCTATTTTTGCTGATGAAATCATTACCCAGGCAGCCATCAAGGCTTCAAACCTCTGCTCACCCATGTTTGACATAATAGTAGCCAACCAGCAGTGGAGCAGGCAGGGCCCAAGAGGCTAAAGAATAATAGTCCAAACGACATACCTGAGCAGCGAAGTGACTGCACCAGCTCTGTTGCCATCACCTGGATGATAAGGCCAATCCGGAGGCGGAACATCTCCGCAAAAAGGCTGGGTTGAGTTCGCATGTACATGGCCAGGTACACCAGGATCTCCTGGACATGCAACAGGTTGAGAGAAGAGAAGAGCAGGCAAGTCAGGGGTCCATACGTGGCTCTCTCCCTTGAAGGGACCAGCCACCAGGGGGGCCTTTGCCACTCTGCTCACCTGCGTGAGAACTGAGATGTTCACATCATTCTCGCTGGCTTCATCGATCAGCTTGGTGAGCTCTTCATACGGCAGAGGACTAAGGGATGAAAGCTGCCAGCATCACAAACAACATTCTAGTCTCATCAGAACCTCCAACCCCCTGAAGTCAGCGTATTCAAAACGACTCCAGGTCTGCCTGCCTGTTTGCCTGCCCAAGGGATTATTCTCCACTTGCCTATCGCTCCAGCTTCAGTTCCCCAGGCTCAAAAAGAGCTCTCATTCCCCTTCAGCCCACCATCTAGTCCATTCTCCGTGGTCACCAGGGCTTCCTTCCTTGGTGCCATCCTTTCACCCACTGTGTTTTTATAATCACAATCCCATTTCAGATCTCAGTTACCTTCCACATTCCAACACTAGGGGAGGGGCCATGGGAAATGTCAAATCCTAAAGCTAGCACTAGCAATTAGAGAAGAAGAAATTGAAGGGATTAAAGTAGGCAACCAGGAAACTAAAGGATCACTCTCTGCGGACGACATGATGGTCTACCTAGAGAATCCAAGAAAATCAGCTCCAAAACTAGGTAAAATAATTAATAACTTCAGCAAAGTCACAGGGTACAAAATAAACCCACAGAAGTCATCAGCATTTCTATATATTTCCAACACAGCTCAGCAACAAGAGATGGAAAGAGAAATTCCATTTCAAGTCACCCTAGACAATATGAAATATTTGGGAATCTACCTACGAAGACAAACTCAGGACTTATATGAACACAACTACAAAACACTTTCCACACAAATAAAATTAGATCTAAACAATTAGAAAAACATTAATTGTTCATGGGAAGGATGAGCTAATATAATAAAAATGACAGTTCTGCCTAAATTAATTTACTTATTCAGTGCCGTACCTATCAAACTACCAAAAATTGTATTTATAGAACTAGAAAAATAATAACAAAATTCAGCTGGAAGAACAAAAGATCAGTAATATCCAGGGAACTAATGAAAAAAAAATGCAAAGGAAGGAGGACTTGCAGTCCCAGATCTCAAACTGTACTATAAAGCAGTGGTCATCAAAACAATATGGTACTGGCTAAGAGACAGAAAGGAGGAGCAGTGGAATACATTTGGGGTAAGTGACCTCAGCAAGACAGTCTATGATAAGCCCAAAGAGCCCAGCTTTGGGGACCAAAATCCACTATTTGATAAAAACTGCTGGGAAAATTGGAAGACAGTGTGGCAAAAATTGACCAAGATAAGGTCAAAATGGGCATATGACTTAAACATAAGGAGTAATATTATAAGTAAATTAGGTGAACATGGAATAATATACCTGTCAGATCTATGGAGAATTTAAGACCAATCAAGCAATAAAGAACATTAGAAGATGTAAAATAAATAATTTTGATTATATTAAATGAAAAATGTTACCTACAAAAAATCCCCAATGAAACCAAAATGAGAAGGGAAACAACAACCTGGAAAATTTATGACAAAATTCTCTGACAAAGGTCTAATTTCCCAAATATACAAGGAACTAGGTCAAATTTATAAGAAATCAAATTATTCTCCAGTTGACAAATGGGCAAGGGACATGAATAAGTAGTTTTCACATGATGAAATCAAAACTCAATAATCACACGAAAAAATGTTCTAAATCCCTCCTTATTAGAGAAATACACATCAAAACTACTCTGAGGTATCACCTCACACCTAGCAGATTGGCTAACATGACAGCAAAGAAAAACAACGAATGCTGGAGGGGATGTGGCAAAGTGGGGACATTCATGCATTGCTGCTGGACTTGTGAATGGTGGGCAATTTGGAATAATGTCCAAAGGGTGCTAAAAGAATGCCTTCCCTCTGATCCAGCCATAGCACTGCTGGGTTTGTATCCCAAAGAGATTTAAAAAAGGGAAAGAATCTGTTTGTACAAAAATATTTATAGCTGCACCTTTTGTGGTGGCAAAGAATTTGAAACTTAGGGGATGTCCCTGAAGTGGGGAATGGCTGAACACATTGTGGTCTAGGATGGTGATGGAATACTATTGTGCTAAAAGGAATAATGAACTGGCTGATTTCTCTAAGAACTGGAAGGACCTCCATGAACTGATGTGGAGTGAAATAAGCAGAACCAGGAGAACGTTATACCCAGAGACGGATACATTGTGGCACAATCGAATGTAATGGACTTCTCTACTAGCAGCAATGCAGTGATCCAGGACAATTCTGAGGGACTTGTGAGAAAGAATGCTATAGTAGTAGAAATGCAGAAGAAAAACATATGATTTATCACTTGTTTATATGGGTACAGGATTTGGGGTTTTGGCTTTAAAAGATTACTCTATTATAAAAATGAATAATATGGAAATTGGTTTTGAGTGAAAATATATCTATAACCTAGTGGAATTGCTTGTCAACTCTGGGAGAGGGAAGGGAAGAAGGGAGGGAAACAACATGAATCATGTAATCATGGAAAAAATTTAAAATAAAATTTAAAATAATAATAATAATAAGAAGAAGAAAGTGTTAAATCCTGCCTCACTGAGTCACCTTGAACAAGTCACTTCAACTTCAAAGGCATTCAGTTTCCTCATTTGTAAATGGAAGGAGCTGGCCTATTAAAATCTCTTCAAACTCTAAAACTATGAATCTCTGACCCCAAAAGTAAGAGGCCTGAGATCAAAGCTTGGATTGGACACTTCCCAGTTGTATGCTCCCCATCTGCAAGGACTCTGGCTTAGAGCAGTGATGGCAAACCCTTTAGAGACGGAGTACTGGACCCGACCCCACCCTAGATGGAGTGCCTTACTGGCCCCCCACCAGAAACCACCAGAAACTGAGTTCTGTGCTGTGTCCCATCCCAGACAGGGGAGGGAGGAAGTGTTCCCATTGGGCTGCTGGGTGGAGGGGAAAGGGGATATGAAAAAACATTATTAGGTGTGGTGGAGAGGGTTAGGGGAGCAGCAAAGGGCAATGTGAAAAAATGTTATCAGGCATAATGGAGAGGGGAAGGGGAGTAGCTCTACCAGAGTCCCTCTGCCTTTCTAGTAATGAATTGGGGTGGGGGTTGACTGCGTGCCATCTTTGGCACCCATTCCACAGGTTTGTCATCACTGGCTTAGAGTATCACATATGCAGGAATTGTTATTCCAGTCTTTTTTGGCTTCACTCTACTGCACACTAGAAAGCAGCCATGGTCTTCCTTCTAGGGGCCACAAAATAGCTCCTGACTAGAGCTTGCACCAGGTTTCAGATGGGAACTTCAACATGGGGTCCCTCACATTCCATTCACTTTGTGCTGTCACTCCCCCTCTGATCTCCTGCTCCATGTGAGTCAGCTGGCCCCCAACACTTTCCCCTGCCACCTCTAAAGCACCACAGGTGCCTGTGCCTGGTCCTTTCTTCCCAGAGGCCAAGGGAATAGACACGTGGCTGAGTTGGTGAGAATGTCGATACCAAGCTATGGCTATGAGTCACTTTAAGTAATTATTAGAAGCCATTGAATCTTCAGGGACAGTTTCTAGAGGAGAGGGACTATGAGGCAACTCCCGGAGACAGGGTCAAGTGAAAGGCAGCAGGGAAAGGTACCTGTCTCTAGCAAGAATCCACCAATGAGTGGAGATCAATGGGTGAGTTTCCCAGAGGCCTGGAGGGAAAATGAACTGGGGGGGGGGCAGATGATGACTGAGGCATGGCTTCATGCTGGCCAGAACACAGAGGGCAGGTGAAAGAAGGGATTTTACCGCCAAAGAGAGAGAGCCCAATCAGGCAAGAAAAATTCTCTTTAGCCAAGAAGACAAAAAAAAAAAATCTAAGCAAGAGCAGCAAAGTGCATGTGCACGCACATGTATCCGGGCCAGAAGAGTCGGGCCCACACCAAACCAACTGACTCTAGTAAATCCAAGAAGCTGACTCACACAGAGATGGTCTTCTCACGAGGCTCTGGAGGGAGTCCCACTGTCAAATTCTTCTGGTGAGACAGTAGATCAGTGCAGGCCTAAAAGACAGTAGAATATGGCAGGTAAGTCAATGGGCACCTCACCCCTGGCACTCTTCTCCTGGGAGCTTCCCCTCCCTCAGCCTTCCCAGCACCATCCCCTGAAGCACCCAGCAGCCTCCCCCAAGCTCTGGACACATGACGTATGCAAACTTCAAGTTCATTCACTTCTACAAAGTGTCTCTGGAAAAGTCAGCCCCCTCCTGTGTGAAGCAGTCATGGCTCTCTTAATTTTGAAGAAAGACTTGAAAATCATTTATGTTGTTAGCGTCCAAAAAATGTTCCAAATTCAAAAATGCTGTCCAAATTATATCCAATGAGGGGGTATGTGGCTCAAAAGCTGACCTCAAAATAGGAAAGCCCTGAATTCAAGTCCTGCCTCTGACACATCCTGGTTTTGGAACCCTGGACAGCTCTCTAAGATGCTAAGTTAGAGGCAACCCTAGAATGTTCATCAGCAGAAGGATTTTCTGCACTGGAAGGTCCCTACATCGATGAAGTCAGAAATCCAGACCTTCCCCTCCCAACACCCAACAGACACACCCAAAAACTAAAAGCAACACTAAGTCAGAAAGTATGGGCAAAAGGAAATTTAATGTGTGGCCAGCAGAACCTTCCCTGGTGCCAAGACTTACCTCATCCAGTGCCTCCACTTTCTTTTTAAGAATGCCAGAGATGTAGCGGATTAGGCTCCAGTGGTGAGCTTCTCCCGCTTTGCTGTACAGGGCAGCAAGGAGCTCCCAGACTGTCACAGGCTCCTCACTAGAAGCGGCAGTGTTCCAATCAGGACCCCTAGGTGTGCCAAAACAAGAGGACAGGACACGTGCTTGGAGAATTGGGGAAACTGGCCAGCTTTCACAATGATGACAAGCTGTCCCAACAGAAAAATCTGTCTTTTACCAGATGCGATTGCACCATATCACATGGATAACCTCCATCAAACTCAGTCTCATGGAGGGGGCAGGAGGGAGAGGATTTAGAACTCAACAGTTTAGAGAATGTTGAAATTGTTTTTATTTGTAATTGGGGAAAAATAAAATATGGAGGAGAAAAACTAAAGAACTGGATCCCCAGCCTTGACCATCTTTATTTCTGGAGAATCCAAACTGTGGGTGACCCAAAGGACAGAGGAGAGAGAGACACCTGGTAGGAGGAAGGGGGCACAACCTTGAAGATGTGGGTGATGCCACTGAATTGAAGGGCAGGCTGCACTGGTACCTGGGGCAGGCCCAGAGCTCCAGGGGAGGATGGAGACACAAACTGCATGGGCCAAGAAGGTACAGAGGTAGCGGGGTGTGGCCTGGTGGAAGGAATCCTACAGAAAGGAGCCCAGATCCTTCAATCATTTGTTGTTAGACACCTACTACGCACCAAGAACTGGGCTTGGTCCTGTCTCAGGTCCCTGCCTGTCTCAGGGAGCTTATATTTTTTTAGAGGAAAAACATCAAAGATGCTTTACCCCTCTGGGGGAAGAGTAGAACAGCAACTGGGAAGAATCTTCAGTTTCTCAATTATCCAAAGCTCTTTCCCCAGACTTCATGAATTGCCCCCTGACCACTGCCTCCTGGCCGTCTCTTCCCTACCTCCTCTCTAGTGAAAATGCCCATTCTTTTATCAGCTAGCAGGCATCTGATTAAGGGGTGAGGGATCCTCTGGGAGGGTACTCCCAGGAGAATCCAAATTTTCAAGTATGGCGACACTGTTACTCAAGAGAATGAAAACCAGACAGTTGTAGCTTCATGCAGCATGAAAAGCTGGTGGGGCAACTCCCCAGCACCCTGCAAAGCAGGAGAACCCACCAACTCCAAAGGTCAGTCCTGCCCTTAATTACTGCTGACCTCATTCTAGCCATTTACCCTCTCTGGCTCAGTGGCACTGGGATCCAGTGACACCGACCTCCTCCTTGTCCTCTTAAGCCCATGCCCCTCTCCCTTTGTCCTGAATTTCCACTGGCTCTCTCAAGCTGGAATACAGTAGCTCTTCATCCTCACCTTAGGGAGTCCCTCTCCTCCTTCAGCCCCTGCTTCATGCTCCCTTTCATGTAGGCTGGCTGGAAACCAAGAGCATTCTCCTATCTTCTCTCCCCTCCTGCTCCCCCTACCTCCCTCTATTTGTTCGTCTCTCCCCAAGACCTGCCGTGTCCACTCTAACTCTGCCCCACTCCCACTTTCCGCTGTCCTCCCCCTCCTTCCAAGAAAAAAATGGAACAGTTTTCCACCTTACTCCTGGGTAATCAATTCTGGCCCCCATGTGAAACTCAGCTGGTTCAAACTTATATCTGGAGTCAAACATGTAATAACTGAGTCAGGGCCACGTACTTTGTGGTGTAAAGAAGGTACAGGATGTCAGCTTGGTTCTGTAAGCTTGGACACTCATGCAACTGGCCCACCAGGGCTTGGAAGTCGATCTCCCCAGATTCATCCCGGGGAAGGTGCATCTCCACATTGACTGAAGGAACCTGTAACAGCATAACAGAACATGGAAGAAGAAGGAGCAGGGGTCCCAAATGGTTTTCAGTCCATCACGTAGAGCCCCCACACTGTCAATGTTTTCCCTCCAATCCCCGATATCCATCAGAGCATTACAGCTCTGATTTGAGTGTTATCCAAAGCCTTCAGAAGCTCAGGCCTCCTGGTCTGCACCTAACCCAGACACAGTCGGTGGCCATTTCCTGGAGGGACAACAGTGGAAGGCAGTGATGCTGTCCGATTACCTGGTCAGCTTGGGGAGAGAAAGGCATTGTGTCCAGGAAGCTGATGGAAGTCCGGGAGGCTGGCAGTAACTTTGTAGGAAGATACATGTGAGCATCTGGAAGAAGTCAACATTGGAGGAAGGTTGGGGCCATGGGGAGCCTGAACCTTTCGCACAGGTCAAGGTTTCAGTCTCTGCTACAGCAAGCCCAGAACCCACTTACTGGTCAACTCTGTGGTGTGTAGGCGAGACGAGTTGGCCCTTTGGGGGTAACAACTCCAAGGGAAGGAGGTGTTGACATGAACTTGTTTCCAGAATGTCTAAGATACTAGGAGCATCGATTCGGAGCTGGGAAGGACCTTAGAAGTCATGTAACCTAACTCCCTCATTTTGCTGATAAATAAACTGGGGTCCCACGAGATTAAGTGACTGCCTCAAGATCACACAGGGAACAAAGCTGTGATGTGAACCTAGGCCCTCTGTCACCAAATCCAGACTACATGACTCTGAGCTCTAGGCAGAAGAGGGGCCTCCTCAAATCTGGCACCAAGAGCAGGAGAGCTTGCCAGGACATCCTTTGCTACAAGTATAACGAGTTGTCTATATAGCCTATCTGCCGATCTGCCCCATGTGACCATCCAGTGCTTGGTGGGGAGGGTACCCTGCTTTGGTGTGCACAAAGAAGGGGATGCGGATCCCCATTCTAGACCCATGAAGGAGACGGCCCTTGAGTGGAAAGAAAGAATCCTGCTTGGTACTTTGTACCTCTGCCCAAGCCTGCTACAGGCAGTAAGCCAGCAAATATTCACCAGGACCTGTGAGGAGGAGCACTTGGGTTGGCACCACTTCCCAGGTAGGAGGATGAAAGAAGAAATGGTCAAGCAAGGGAGCAGCAAGTTCAGAGCTGAACTTCTCACCTGAAGGCTACAAGTCTAGCTGCGCCATGCCCAAAGCCCCAGCAGCTGGCCACTAGTGCTGGGGTACCAAAGTCTAAGACAGCTGGGCCTCTGGTTAACAGTGGTCAATGGGTTATAGATGGCAAGGCCATGCATGCGGAGTCTTCCCAACTCATAGCAGAACACTTGGGACCCTTCCCAACCCCTGGGCACAGAAGAGTGACTAGCTTTCCCACTTGATAAAAGCCTCCATTACAGGCACTGCTGAAGGATGGGAGGATGGATGCGGCTCTTGGACACATAGGATGCCACTCTGAGTGCACTCTCTAAGCTGCGGATTTCCTTCATCCTTTTGTGGCTCTTGGCAATACAGGGTCCCATTTCTCCTCCTCTGATGAAACTGCACCTCTATGGAAGCTAAGGAAAGATCCCTCCCCTTCCCCAGAGGCCTCCTCTGTCCTCCTGACCACAGGTGACTCCACTGCCCCCTGGCTGGCTCTCCCAAGCCTACGGCAGAAGAAGTGGTGAGAGCCCAATAAAGAAGCTAGCTCCGCTCCCCACTACTAGACTATGCTCTTCCCCCTCCATCCAGGGAGCCGTGGGCTTACTCACTCTGCACATGCAGCTCCTTAGCCTTGGTCACCAATGACATGAAGTCACGGGTGGTTTGCACAGCCGTTCGGAAGCGATCGAGCCCTCCCTGTTGGGCAGTAGTGGGCAGGGTGGGCTTGGGAACAGTGTGCTCCAAAAGGTGATCTAAGTACCGAAGCACGTCATCACTGCCTCGAACTGCAGGGTTAGTGGGGCAGGAGAGAGAAAAGGAACACAGTTTAGATCACCCCAGAAAACTTGACGGCCTGGCCTGGCCTGCCCACACACGGGCAGGAAAAGATTGGCAAACAAACCCCAACCCTCAGACTCATCCCTGAGACTCTTTCACTCAGGAACCATTCATTTAGGCATTTGTTCAACACTTACTGACTCCTGACTGATGTCCCGCCAGGGGGCTACTAACAAGATACAGTCTCTGCCTTCAGTTTGTTCTACTCTAGTCAGGGAGCAAATCCTGAGAACACGGCAGAGGAAGGAATCCTGTCATTTCTCCTAAGAGCACATACAGAAAACGCAAGAGGAACCCAAGTCTAGAGATAGCCTTTGCCCCAACGCTCTCATTTGATGAAGGAGAAAACGGAGGCCCAGAGGGGCAAAGTCCCAACATGTCCTGCCATGTGGGATTGGAACCCAGATGCTCTGACTCTTCCAAGGCATCAGGATGATGGTGGTATTGAAACCTGGAGTGCAGGCATAGCAGAGATCTCAACAGGGTGACGTGGAGGCAGGTTGCTGTGGAGGGTGCATAGTGAAAGGGAGTTCAAGGTGGAGGGAACCAAAGATAGATGCCAAACCAATACCACAATCTCTATGGGAATCACTTCGAAGAGGCAGCATTGAAGCTGAGCCTTGAAAGAGCAGAAAGTTCCCAGAGGCAGCAAGGGGTCAGAGGGGAGGCACAGCCTGTGCAAAGGCTTGGAACCTTGACTTGGAGGTAGAAGGTGGAATTTCATGTGCAGGAAATAGCAGATTTGACTGGAAGGCAGATTACATGAAGAGGAAGAGGAGGAGGGGGAAGAGGAATGTGCTCTGTAATCAACCAGGACAGATGGGCTATAGCCACAGGACATGAGCCTGTAAATGCAAAACTGAGAGGATGGTATTGGACCCTATAGGTAATAGGGAGGCACTGAAGCTTCTTAACTCTTTCCTCCCTCCCTCCCTCTTTCCTTTCTTCCCTCTTTCCTTCCTTCTTTCCTTCCCTCTACCCTCCCTTCCTTTCTCATTTCCTTCCTTTCTTCCCTCATTCTTTCCTTCCTGGAGTCTGGCTGACTAGGGCAATGGTGGCACTGTGGACACAGTTGGGGACAACTGGGGAGGGATGAAGGTTTTCATTTGGAACCTAGTGAGTGGGAAGCGTTAGCAGAGTGTATGGCTGGCTGGAGGTTGCCTAGTGGCCAGGACCAGGGCTGGGTTAGAGAAGGGGATTGGGGACAATTGTAGCTGGGCTGGGGTTGGAGTCCTGAGGTGCCCTAAAAGAGGGGAGAAGAATGAAGACAGAATCCTGGAGAAAGCCTACTTCAGAAGTCAAAGGAATATGAAGTAGAGGCAGTTACAGAGCCCGAGAAAAGGTCTTTCTTAGCTCTGGGTGTGAGTTCAGGCCAGGGTGAGACAGCGATGAGTACCTGAGGTTAGCTCTGGCAGACCTCTTGGTGCTAGTTTAGTAGAATTGAGTGTTAGGTAGAATCCAGGCTGGGAAACTGGGCTGATGAGCAGACATTGTGGGTACGTACGTACTCTGCAGAGTTGGGCAGAACACAGGGACAAACAGTCACTGGTGGCACCTTACTGTCAACACCCTGGGAGGAGCCCGAGTGGCATGTCTGTGCTGCCCAGTTGTCTTTGAGTGGGCCCATGGTCATTCCCATCCTGCTCCAGAGCCCAAATGCAGAGTAGACCAAAGAGTTCCCAAAGTGAGCACCTCAAAGTGTCAGCAGCAGAGCTCCAGTCCCTGTTCCAAGAGGGGCTGGGCAACAGAGCTCGTACATAACATCAGTCCAGAAAGAAGACCAGAATGGCACAGTATCATGAAAGCCAAGAGAGGAGGAACTTGCACAAAGGAGGAGTGGCCAGTATGCAATGATGGGGCACTGGAGAAGGGGAAACTCAGGGTCAGGCGGGACAGGCTCCACTGGAGAAGTTGGGGTAAAGGAAAGGAGAGAAATAGATGTGGGAAGGCAGGAGAGGATGACCAGAACAGGCCTCAGGTAGGTGGCATGGCACAGGTTCAAGGGTACTACAGGTGGTGAGCTTAGCCTCAGGAAGAGGAAGGACAGGAATGAAAAGATGGGCAGAAGGGCAAAAAACTCTAAGGCAGAGAAAGGGGCCTTGATCTTCTTATCTGTGGAGAGGGCAGAGGGTCAGGGTGGGGCTGGGGGCAATGTCATCGATCGGATGGATCAGGCTAATGGAGGCAAAATGCTGAGCACACCAGAGGAGGAGGAAGAGGTGACGAGTTCAAACTGGGTGTGGAGGAGCGAGCATGAGGGAGAGAGGCAACAATAGCCAACTACAGGAGTGGGGATCAGAAACAGTCAAGGGCCCCACAAAGAGTAGCCACAGCTAGAAGGCAAACCCAACTGCCATGTGACCCTGGGGACCTCTTCTGCCACAACACCAACATACAAGCAGAGGCCATTCCTTAGCATGGAAAAGAGTACGAGAAAAATCGATTTCATGGGCTATTTATTAAATTATATTCTGGGCTAACACTCACATTAGTTAAGTGTCAGGACTGAAGTCAGGAAGCCTTATCTTCCTGAGTTCACAGCTGGCCTCAGATACTTCCTAGCTGTGTGCCCAGGGGCAAGTCACTTCAGCCTGTGTGCCTCAGTTTCCTCACCTGTCAAATGAGCTAGAGAAGGAAATGGCAACTCTCTCCAGTATCTTTGCCAAGAAAACCCCAAATAGGGTCTTGAAGAGTTGGATATGACCAAAATGAGTGAGCCCAGAAGGGTATTAGATCTTCTCTCCCCACGCCTGTTCAGGACACGTGCAGCTCCTCACACTGAGCTGGGGGAAACGGCCATCAGTGACCAGCTCAGGACATGCCTCCCTCCACACAGTCATACACAGATAAGAGGGCCGTGCAGAGTAGCTCTGCCCTCTTGAAGACATCCTGGAGATGCCTCCGAATCTGCCTCAGCCGAGCCTATCTCCCCCAGACCAGTGCCTCTGACTAGACACTGACTCAGCAAGAATCCCACCAGACCCAGTCAGTCACCAGATAAGGGAAGATGTCCTGCTGAGTGTCTGTTAGGCTGTGCTTCAGGAGAAGGAGCCAGGCGCTTGATGCCTCCTGTCCTGGCCTCTGCAATGCTCTTTGCTTCCTAATACATCAGGCCGCTTCATCAAGATAAGCACACTGGGGATGGGGAGAGGGTTTCCCACACCACACAATTTTAATCTGTCTCCAAGGCCCAGCTAAGGTCAGGTGCTAAACCAATCAATCAATAAACATTTATTAAGTGCCTACTATGTGCCAGGCACAAGTAGTAGACAAGTCCATCTTGTGGTCTCTCCTCTTTTCCTCCCCACCTTTTTCAATAAAATGACAAACCAACATTTCTACACATGGAAAAAATGCCGTTGGCATTTCTTCCACAAGCCTAGAGCAATCTAGAAGAGTACATCTAATTCTGGATTGCCTGGATCTCCTTCCCCATTGCTTCCTCCCACTGCAAAACTGTGCCCCCAGCCTTAGATCCTGGGGAAAGTGCTTTGGTCAGTGGACTGAAAGCCATTCCCACCTGCCCAGGCCAGAGCTTTGGGCCAGAAGTGATGGAAGCGTATCTAGTCAGGAAGAAGGCAGGAAGGTAGCTACTTGCAGCAGCTGCAGATTACGAGAAATATTAAGAAGGGCTGGTGTCACTGCTCGCAGTTACGTTACTTTGGATTCCCTGGTCCTTACCATGCTTGGGGGAGTCTAAGTCATCTGGCCAGTTGTCCAAGCACAGCTCTCCATCATCGTAATCATCGTCATCGTCATCATAATCGCCACTGTATGGCTTACCCTCCTGGCCAGGATCCATGAAGCTCAGGTGTGTACAGCAGGATGTTGTCAAGAACTCAGACAGTTTACCTGCTTGGACCCTTATGATTGGGGCAGAGAGAAGAGGGGGCAAATAGGGTGCAATGCCTCCTGAACCCTATGTTCTTCAGGGGAAGTCTGTGATGGGCTCAGGGTTCAAGGCAGTGCAATTTCACACTACCCGTACATTGATTCTGAAACTGGACTAATAAGGCCAAGGGAAATGTCAGCAATCAATAGTCAACAAACACTTAAGTCCTACTACATGTCTGGCACTGTGCTACCATTGCAGTTTCAAGATGGGCCAGTTAACTTTGCTTGATTCTACCCATAGTCAGACAGTGAGTAAATCCATGCCTATGGCCACAAAGGGAACCAGGAAAGAAAATGGGGACAAGTCTATGACCCTGATCTGGAGGTCCTAGTGCAATGGAGTGGAAAATGGATCAGCCTTAGAGTCAAAGGACCCAGGGCATTCACAGCCTGCCTGGGGGCCTTCTCTCTGGGACTCTATAACAAGGGCTAGACTAGATGGCCTCCAAGGTCCCTGCCATCTCCAATGCTGTGGTCCCCATAGAGTCATTCTCACATATGAAGAATAGTGTGTTTCCATTTGGGAGCTAGAGTAGGAGTAAATCTGACTCTACTGGATCTCCAAGGCCAGGAATCGAAATCTGGATTCCTGACTTGCAGTTTGAGCTGTTCTCAAAAGCATCTCATGATCGCATTTCTGACACTGAAGCCTGGGAACCAGGGGGAACATCTACCCTCATCATCCACCACCCAAATCCTTGATCTGATCTACAAGGCAGTCAGTACCCTGCATCAGAAGGGGACCTAAGGTTGAAATCACCCAAAAGCTGGGGGCAGAACAGTCTGTAGGCCTGTCCCACCCCTCTCACATATATTTTTCAATGGGCAAGCAGGAAAGGTCACTTACCTTGCCCCACCAAAATATCCATCTTGCATTTTTCTGAGTGCAGCCAGGATAGATGCATTTATGGTGGTTCCAGATTCATCTACAGAGAGCGAGAGAGAGACATAGAGACAGACAGACAGAGACAGAGACAGACAGAGAGAAGAAACATTTAGTGCTAGCACTCGGAGGTCATGAAAAAGTGGCAAGTGTAGCCAACTGCCCCATCAGAGGTGATGGGGCTAATGAATCGTCTTCCCTTTGAACCTCGAGTGGGGAGAGAATTGTGTGGCATTTTAACAATCATGTCCTCTTGGAAGGGTAGCCAATGTAATGATTCTGGCAAATTCTTGGCATGGAAGTCCCTAAGCCCATGCCTCTACACCTGGAGGAGATACTAAAGTCCTCATGGAACCTCCATGGAGTACAGCTTCAGCCCAGAACAGACTCCTAAGAGGTGCTCTGTGATTCATTCCTAGATAAGCCTAGACCCCTAGAAGGCAGTATGATGTCTAGGGCAGTCTTCCAGGAATTCTGGGCTATTTCAGGAGAGCCGGGCGTTTGAGACTTGACTAGAGACTTCTCTAAGATGCCATTATCCAAAGCCAAGATCCCAACAAACATTCCAAAGAGGCTCCAAGTATCCTCAGGCCAGTTACAGTGGACTGGAAGCACATCTCTTAGCTGTCCCCCAGCTGAAAGGCAGTGTGACGAGCTCGGAGTCCAGGAGGCCTGGGTCTAATACTACCTCAGACACACACTAACTGGGGCACGTCTCACACACTGAGCCTCAGGCCATACCTAGGCAGGCTATGGCCTTTGTGGGTCGGGGGGGGGGAGTCCCTGCACTGATGAAAGCTCAGCTCCTTGCCCTCTATTCTATAAGACTAGTCAGATGCCCACTCCTGACTGCTCCTGGGCCATGGATCCTCTGGCACCTGCCCCTTATTTTCCTATTTGATGCCTCTGTCATAACCCATAGTTGTGCTTCTATGGCTTCCAGGTCAATTCTGCTACCACTGGACTGATGTGGCTGCTGCCCAGCTTCCTTCACATACCCTATCCCAGTTCCCCAATTCCTAACACAGGGAGGGTCAATTCTGCCAGACCTCAAGGCCCTTTAGGATCCTAGCTCTGCCTTCCCAGTCTCCCCTGTTTCCCATTATGCATCAGTGGCAGCCCCAAATCCTGGGCACTAAAAGGAAAGCAAAGACTCGTCCTATTTTCAGGGTGAGATGCCAAAAGGAAAAATAAAGGCCCAGGACTTATTCTCTTCTGGATGTAAGGACTTCAGCTAAGCTAGGCCTTGCCATGAGAGGCCCATATACTTGGTACTGACAGATATTTACAGGGTAGCATTTTGCATGCGTGACCTCCACTGAAGGAGGCAGGCACTAGAGCCATCATCACCTTCATTGGTGAAATGAGGAAACAGAGGCCCTGTGAGCCTAGAGGATCACAGGAAACCAAAGGGGCTCTCCGTGGCATCCAACCCAGCCCCTTGGCCTTGATGAGAGAAAGGTGGGGCCCCAAGATGTTCCAGGGCTTGGATAAGGTCTTGAGGGTAGTGTGCACCAGAGGCTGGATTGAAACCTCCATTTGTCTTCATCCCAAGCCCAGCATGTTAATATCTTGATCCTCCATGAGAAACCAGATTCAAAATCTTTAGGAAGTGTAACTTCCCTCAAGTGTGTACTGGTTCAACTGCATTCCACTAATAGAGCAACCTGGCAGTGAGTCTAGGATCCAACAGGATTCAAGCATTCCTTAAGCCTGTTTCTTACCAAGCATGGTATGTAAGATGGGAAAGGTGATGGTGGGGCGGCCTGTCATTCGCCAGCGGCTACACAGGTAGGAAAGGTCTGTACGCAGCATCTCAACTATCATCTTGTTGTCAAGAGCCAAGTAGAACTGTTGCTGATCGATGAACTGAGGGAAAAGGCACAAGACAGAAGGAATCCTCATCACTAAACATTCTATACTATTTAGCAAATGCTCACAAGCCCATGGCCACATCACAGCCCCCAAATTCACCACTTAAAAGTTGCCAAGGCACTGGGTGGTGGCAAACACTAACGGTGGGTGTTGCAGATTCATGCCGTAGGCAAGGATGAAACCTGTTCCCCTGAGCCCCTGGCTCAGTATTGGAAAACTGAGCCCAGGGATCAGTCAGAAGTCAACCAGCATTTAGGACCCCGGCTCTGAGTTGTCACTAAAATGTCCAGAGCTTGGCTGGCCAAGATAAAGATTAAATTGCTATAAAGAGCAGCATTGGGGGCCTGAACACATACACTTATAGAAAGTGCTGCTTGCTCTCTCCAAAGCTGCCAGGGTCTCCTAGATGCCAAATGCAATGGCCTTTCCTCTGCCCTCCTTCTCCCTGACCTCTCTGCCCCCTTGGTTACCCTCTCCTCCTTGATACCCATTTCTTTCCAGGTTTCTAGGACAGCCCCCTCTCCTGGTTCTCCTCTTCCTTCTCTCACCACTCCTCCTCTGGCTCCTTTGCTGGATCCTCCTCCAGATCCTGCCCTCCTCCAGGTTGTGTCCTAGGCCCTTTTCTCTTCTTCCTCTAAACTACTTCATGATCTTTGGTACCTCCCCCATCTGGAGGGTTTTGGTGGGGAGGTTGGTGAGAGAGGAGGCCACAGGTGAGCAGGGAGAGAGAGCACAATACCATACAGTGAAGGGAGTACAGGTATCCATGGTAGGTCTTGGAACACATTCCCTGCAGAAATGGGGGCTCTACTGTTTTCTCTCTACAAGGTGTCAGTGCCAAGAGGTTGTAGGCTCCTTCCTGGCCCTATGTCCCTGGAGCCCAAGCAGGTACTTCACCCCCATCAGTACACTCACTTCTGCAAGGGCCTCTACTACCTGGAGGTAGTGTGCACGGCAGGATGCCTTGGCCATGTCCTGGGCCATGTGTTTTTCCAAGAACAAGGAGAGGCTCCATCAAACCACCTGGATTTGGGGAGGGGGGGACTGTCACTGCCATGAGATCATACAGCTAGATTCCACATGGTCCAGCCCCTCATTGATATAGGAAGAAACTGAGGAAGCCCAGAGGAGAGGGAAAGAGACTTTCTCAAGGCCTCTTATCCTCAATCCACTGCACTTTGCACTAGCCTGAGCTGACTTCAAATGTCAGAAGAACTGGCATCGAGGATGGGGATAAAGCTGATCCTGGCTCACCTCAGGAACCAACAAAGGAATGGGCTGCCTTATGAAGCTGCCAGCTCTGGGACACTCAAGGTGCTCAAACAAAGGCTGGCTGGCTCCCAACCATGGCTGTTGCACAGAATATCTGTTCATTAGACAGGGAGGTAGCTAAGTGCCCACCATCCCTTCCAGCTGTGATTCTAGGACTTTTAGGGTAGCCCTTGCATAACAGTGTCAACATAGATGCCAGACAAGAAGCTCATACTTTCCTGGTCAACAGATGCCATTCCCATCCAAGTTCCATGCATCCACCAGCCCATTGTACCCACCTGTGGTGTGAAAGCAAAGATGGTTTTGCGAATGTCATAGAGCTTTGATGTTCCTAGGACCCCCATGTGTCGGTACGGTCTCCCACTGAGTTTCATCCGACTGTTGCGGCCTAAGAAAGGATTGAGAAATGATCACCCTGTTGTTACTACGCTGTAAACACGTTCTGAGTGTCCAATGCAGGTGGCTTACTCAGCTGGGCACTATAGTGGGAAGGAAATCAGTAGCACAGTTCTGCCCTCCTTTCAGGATGCTTACACTCTAATCAGGGAGCCATGAGGAACATTGAAGAGAGCTATGAGAGCAGAACAAAGAAGTCTTCTAGAAATGAATGACTTTATGAAGTCTAGCTGTATATTTAGGGTCTCTACATCTCTTCCACACACAGATTTTCAGAAAAATATCAAAGAAATGCCCATTTGTTTAATAGCTGACACTTTGTCTCAAGGTACCCAACAGAAGTGAAAAATGAGCTTGAGGCATGTGCTAATCCTCCGATCCTCCTTTCCTCCTCTCTCTCTCTCTCTCTCTCTCTCTCTCTCTCTCTCTCTCTCTCTCTCTCTCTCTCTTCTTCCTTTCTTTCTCTTTCCAACTTCAGCCAACAGGTCTGAAAAGGAATTTCACCCTACTACATCACTGGTGGAGATTTGAAAATATGCAAAGAAAATGGCTAGAAATACTCTTGAACCCAGGAATTCTACTACTAGGGATAAACCCAAGGAGGACAATGATAAAAAAAAAACATTTACAACCAAATATTCATAAGAGCACTTTTTGTGGCAGTAAGGGCCAGGAAATGAAGCAGATGACCAGCTCTGGCCTTCCAATTTTTGAAGTTTATGTAACTTAGGAATTTATTATTCTTTAAGTGTCTGAGGGAATTTTACCAATAAATCCAGGTCCAGGAGCTGTTTTCCTTGAGAGTTCATTTATGGTTTGTAAATTTCTTTTTCTGATGCAGAGTTGCCTATGTAAGTTATTTCTTCTAGTCTAAGATTTTATTTTAATTTCTTAATTAAATTATATCTTTATTCAATGAAAATCTGCCTTCTTTCCTCTGTGGAAAAAGCAAGGAAGACAAAACCCTGGCTACAAACACATATATGCAAGCAAAATAAATTGCTGCATTATTCTATTTTATTTTTGTAAACAGTGATCCATTTTATCTAAATATCTGGAATATTTTGAAACAATAGTTTCAAACAACCTCCTTATTTCCTGTGCAGTTTTTATGAGTTCTTTTTTATATGAACAATTGAGTTTTTCACTTTGTAAAAAAAGACTACCTAAATGTTTACTTTTTCTTTAAAAATGAAAGCTCAAAGTTTTATCAATTCAATTTTTATTTGCTTTCAATTTTGTTAATCGCCCTTCTGATTTCTGAATTTCTACCCTGGTGTTTAGTTGAGGGAGAGGGGTAGAATTGTTGCTTTTTTAGTCTTTAGTCACATGCTAAATTCATTTATTTTTTCCTTCCTCTCTTTTGTGAATGAAAGCATTTTGAAATATACATTTTCCCCCAAGTCCTGCTTTCCTTGCATCCCATAAGTTTTGTCATGTTTCTCATTGCCCTTTTCTTTGATGGAATTTTCTTTTGTTTCTATGATTTGTTCTTTGACCTACCATTTCTTTAGGATTAAGTTATTTAGCCTCCAATTCATTTTCATACTTTGTTAAATAGCACTTTACTGAATGCAATTTTTACTGTATTAGAGTCAGGTTATGATGTATTAAATTTTTGTAAAAGCATGGCACATGGCTGAAGAATATGTAAACTCCTTCCTCTTTCCATTCAGTAATTATAGAGATCTCCTATGTTGATGGTAAGCCTTCGACCCATTAATGACTCCACTTGGAGTCCAGCCATTCAGTCTGTCCTGAATCCATCTAATTATATGACCATATGGGCCACCTCTCCCCATCTTATCCACAAGAATCATGGTCAATAAGATCACGAGGGACTCTGTCAAATGCCCTGCTATATAAGCTGTAGGGAGACTGGAGTCACAGCATTCCCTGCTCCACCAGTTTGGTTGCAAGGAAGGAAAGAATCCTAGTATAGACCCTGTTTGAAGCTAAAGGTCAGGCTTCCTGTGGGCTGGCACAGTACCTTACCTAGACTGGCATAAATATGGCTGAGGATCCGGGCTGGCTGTACTCTGATGGGGTACACTTCAGCAATAGTCTCCACATCAATTCCATTGTCCTTCAGGAGGGCCTTGATATCTTCTGTCTCAGCTAGAATGGACACTAGAGGGATGAAAAAAGGACGAAAAAAAACCACTAGAGTGTTTTCCTCTTAAAGGTGATCTGGAAGCTTTTCCTCTCTTCTACATCAGTGTCATCTCCCAGCTGGGGACAGTTATTGTGCCTATCCTCCCTCAGTCCTTCCTTCCACCAAAATGGCCTTCTTCTTGTCTGCCTAACCTCAGAAACATGCATTTTTCTTCTTATTAATTTATAATTGCTGTGGGTGGGCAATAGGGAGTTTGCTGGTTGAGGAGGTTGGTGGTGAAATGTTTTAGGAAAATCACTTTGATGGCAGAATGGGGGATGGACTGGAGCAGGAGGAGACTCGAGGTAAGCAGGCCCTGCAGCAACTATTGCGATAGTTTGGGTGTGAGGTGATGAAGGCCCAAGGTAGAGGTGAGGTAGAGAGGAGAGAAGATTGGATTTAGAACTAGGAAGACCAGGATTCAAATCCCACTTTGGATGCTTCCTAGCTGTCTGGCCATAAGCAAGTTGCCTCACCTTGCTCAGTCTTCATGTCCTCATCTATAAAATGGGGGTGATGAGAGGGTCAAATAAGACAATGCCTAGAAAACTTTTGTCAAACTTTTCCATGCTATTGCTGATACATATAACCATTCAGAAGGTATCTGCCTCTGAAAGTCTTTACACATGCTTACCTTGAACCACAACGTCTGGCTTGGGGACAGTTGAAAACCTACGATTGAGAGGATCAATTTCCCCAGGAGCTAAAAATCCCTAATAAAAAAGCAGAAATAAACTAATTACCAACTCTCCCAGCTGTCACCAGCTGATGGGGCCAAGCTTGCATTGCCCCATATCCTACAATGGGAAGAACACCATGTGGAATTGAATTGGTCATCTGTAACTGGGCAGGGAATGCCTGTTTGCTGTGGTACAGCAGAAGGAGGATGGGACTTGGAATATCCATTCTGCTCCTTAACACCTGCCACCTCAGGCAAATGACAACTTTCAGTGCCTCAGTTTCTTCATCTGAACTAACTGATTCCCAAGGTCCTGTGGTGGGAACAAGACTCTCACCCCCTTTTCCCCCTCTCCCCTCCTCCTTAAAAGATGTTGAACCTTATTGCTTCAAGGGACTAAAGGCTCAAACCATTACAAATCACTTCCTTGAAGTTTCGATGGAAGATCATAATAGGCAATTATAACAGAAGGGGAGCTTCATTCACATCCTTGTCCAATACCCTTCTCCTAGCTAAGGCTAAGTCACCCTCCCTTAATTAAATATTGGACAGCCTATGATTATCACCTTTTGTTTCAATATCAAACAGAAATGGCCAAAGCCCAGCCCTGAACAGCTCCCTTCTAACTCCCAATGTATGCTTTCATGACTTTCAGCCAAGTTCTTTTCTCCAGAGCTTGTTTTGTTTCAGACTCCAGCCTTCCCTGGACATGTCCTATCTGGTTGCAAAGCCCACAGTGTCAACCTCCATAATTCAGTTCCTCTGTCCTGCTGATTTCTCATTTGTCTCTCTCTAGGTTGTGTTGCTTGCTCAGCAAGTCACCTTGGGTTTAGGAGCTGCGGCAACATACGTGGTGCAGCGAACTTAATCTCCCCATAAGAATCGTGTTACTCAAGAATTCTAGGATGGTGAGCGAAAAGAACAAAAAGAAAATTGAAATGAAAAAGTTAGGACTGACAGGGGAAAGAACATTTCCAGACCTCAAAAGTCATCAAAACCATTTGATATTAGTTAAAAAATAGAGGAGTAGATTGATGGAACAGATCAGACAAGGGAGAATTAGAAATAATGGACTCAATAATCAAGAAGTCAATAAAGGGAAAAACATATGTTACTTAAGAAAGAACTCCCTATTTTAATAAGAACTGTTTGGAAAACTGGAGAGCAAGCTAGCAGAAGTCAGACTTTGGCCAATAACTTATACCATAGTCTACAATCAATTCAAAATGGAGACATGCCATGAATATCTGAGACTGTGCCATTTAGGAGGGAAAAGAAAAACAGATCATAGACTTCCCATGGCAAACAAAAGTGGGAGGCCATTACAGAAAATCATTTTGATTATCTGATTCTGCAAAGTTAAAGATCTAGGAAAAGAAGGGAATGGGGAACAGGGAAAAGCAAAACAAAAAACCTTTGTTACTGAATAGCTCTGACAAGACATGTTGAAAATGAGGAGACCTTTTGAAGGTGAAGTCAGTCAAAGGATGTGAACAAATGGCTCTCAAAGAAGAAGCGCAAACTATTAACAGCCAGTATAAAGACCTCCCTAAATTGGCAAAGACATCAAAAGGTGAAATTAGTCCATGTTGAGGGGCTTGTGGAAAAGCATGCCTGCAGATGTCTGATTGGCGGAGGAATGGGAATAGGAACTACCATTCTTGAAAGCCATTTGGAAGGATGCTGAGAAAATGGCTAAAATGCCCATCCCCATCCCATATATGTCTGTCCCTGACAAGAAGAAAGGCCCCCATGCCACCAAATACGTCTGGCAGGCTTTTTTTGTGGTAGCAAAGAACTGGAAACCAGGATGCCTGTCGAGTGGGAATTTCCCAAGTTGTGGCACATGGATATCATTGAATATGACTGTGCTATAAGAAATGATGGATGTGATGAACATGTGGCTTGAGGCAAAGTGAAGCAACCCAACCCTCCCTTCCCTGCCAGGCAGCAGGGAAGCAGAGGCAGGAGGGGCATTCCTAGGTGACACCGTGCATTCCACCTTGGTTTTACTGAATGTCTTTTTCTCTTAGCCCTCTTAATTGAAAAAAAAATCATTGTCACAGAGTATGGTTTTAGGTGGTACCAAACAAAAGCTATCAATAAGAAGTAATTTTCAAAATCTTTAGATAGATGAAACTCGATCAATGGGAAATGGAAGGAAAATGAATGCCGTGGAATGACAATGAACAAGCCTGACCTGGAAGAGCAGCTCCCTCTCTCCCTGCCAGTCCTCTGTGAAGGTGGGGGCCCATGGGTGTGGAACCTTGCCCAGAATGTCAGGTACTTGCTGATGGCTTGTTCACTTTGGCTTCTTCCCCTTTTGCTTTATTCCTAAATTCTTTGTTATAAAGGATGGCACTCTGGGAGGGGATTGGATATAATGAAAAGATACCAAGAAAATAAGTGTTTAAAAAGAAATGCATTCCTCCCTCCCCTTCTCTCTGCTCACATGGACCCAAAGCTTGGGGTGCTGGGGTACCTGGAGCACAGTGAGTGGTCCTCTTAAACTATTTCACACAGCCTAGTTGGTACACCCAGAAAAGGGGCAATGGGAAAATGTCCATCCCAAAGGAAAGGCTGGGTGAGCATCACTGTCCTGTGTGAATTTTAAAATCTCCATCTTGGTCTAGCACCCCAAAATTGTGCACACCCACACTACACGGGCATGTGCTAGTCAATGACAAATCAGAAATAACTAACTGCCCACCTGGGCTGTCCTAAGCCAAGCTTGAGCCACCATTGGCACGTGTGAGGCACAGGAAGTGACAGAGAAAGCAGCCTCTGGAATTCGCTCACTTCCTGTAGACAGGGCTAGATGTCAGTTCGTGTTAGAAGCTTGAAGAGAGAGGAGGCTCGCAGACAGCTTCCCTTCAGATCAGTGACATGAGTCAAGGACTGATTCCTTCCACCTTGGCCCTTTGGGCCTAAACTCCCTCTGCCTTGGTCAGAGGTTGAGTAGCCCCTTTCCCTTTTCTCCTCTCTCCTTCTCGCCCTCTCCTTTTCCCTACTCCCAGTGTGATTAAACCTCCATAAACTCCATTCTGACTTGAGTGTTTCATTTTAGGAATTTCATAAGTAAATTCCTTGGCGGCCATTGTTCAATATTATAATAATCTTAAAAGGTGAAATTTTCACCATAACAACTGGGAAAGCAGAGAAGGCCCAGCCCGGCCTATCTTCTACAGAAGATAACACTTCATGATACTTTCTGGCAGAAACCACCTTTAGTTTAGAAGTGCAGGGATAGAGCCTCCTTGAAGGTCCAGGGAAATACGGTGAGGAGTATTGGTATTAAGTTTACTGAGAAGCATGGGAAAACGGGTGAACTGAGGCAGTGAAAGAAGCCGAACCAGGAAGATAACATATGCCTACAACAATGGAAATGGAAACCCCAGCAATTTCCCACCCCAAACAGCAGATTCCGTGCTGAAAGCTGTGTAATTATAATGACTACATTTGGCCTGGTACATAGAAGGCCCTTGTTTTCTCTTCCCCTTCTAAGAAGAGATGAAAATTACAACCCCTTCCCTTCTTTCCAAAAGTGGGGGACTCCAGATGTAGAAGGGATAAAAGTGCCAGGCATGAGTTCAAATTGGGCTTCAGACATTTCCCAGCTGTGTGGCCCTGGGCAAGGCAAGTCCTTTAACCCTGCTGGTCTCAGTTTCCTCATCTGTAAAATGAAGAGCATGCATGAGATGAACTCTGAAGCCCTTCATTCCAGATTCACTGCCTATGAACCTGTTAGTCTGATAGGGGCCACAGTCTGACTTCTGAGCTCTCTTCTAATTTAGGGGGTAATTGGTTGGTGGAGTGGTTAGAGTAACAGGCTCGGAGTCAAGAAGACTCGTCTTTCTGAGTTCAAATCTGGCTTCACTTACTAGCTACCACTCTCTTTTCCAATCCTTTGTTCTAAGAGAAGGTTCTCTGGGTGGGGAAAAGGACTCAACTTTGAAGCTCAGAAACTAGTGTTATTGACTCTTTGAGAGCTCTATTTCAATAGAATTGGTTGCCTTCCTAAGCCAAGGCATTTCATTTTTGCTTCACTTAAACACCTTCCTCGGAGAAGGCTGCCTGAGAACCCAAGAAGGTGAAGAAATGATGGTCTAGTAGTCAGTCAACGAAGGCCATCAGTGAACTAGGGGTGGGGGGAGGCACTGAGATTTTCACCAGAGGGTTTATAAGCTGAGAAGAGAGCAGCCCAGCCTTTTAACTGGGCCTTAAAGCCTCAGGCCAAAGTGGCCTCTGCCCTAGAGGAGGGCTGCTTTCTTCCTTCCTCCCTCTGGGACCCCTACCCTCACCCCCAGACAAGCTTTGGCCATTTTCTTTTCTTTCTTTACTGGGTCTCATCACTGCCATTTGCTGTACTCTAAGCCCAGGGAGAAATGAAATCCGAGCTTGGGGTTTTAAAGGAGAGGACCTAGCACCATAGCACAGGGGGATCTGTCAAGGCAGTTCCCCATGGAGGGCCAGAAGCCACAGGCCAGGCCAAAGGGCCAGATGGCCAGGGAATGTGCCACTCTTGTCAGGCCAACCTCACAGATTGCCTTCCGGTGTCCATCTAGTACTGCACGGAGGCAGACAGAAGGGCTAAGGGGATTGTTGTCCCCTGAGACTTGACTTCGAAGCCCACCTCTGCCCCTCCCACGGTGTGTGCCCACCGGCAGGGCTTTCCCTATCAACTCTAAGCCTTGATTCCCTCATCTAGAGAGAAGGGATAGTGCTGATGCTGCGAGGAAGAATAGTTAGCATTTCGGTTCCACTTTAAGCCAGGCCTACACTTTACCTCACATATTATACAGGGTCCCCTGACCTGAAAACTGCTGAGCCTCTTGGACCACCCAGAATCATCTGACTGGAGGCTTACAGCAATGGAAAATTGAGACTGAAGCCATGATAAGCACCAGCGATGGCCTCTTGTTGTTCTTTGTACCCTCGGTGTATACCAGTGCCTGGCATATAGTAGGTGCTTAATGAATACCTGATTGATTGACTAGCTTGCTGGTTAGCACCCAGCTAAGAAAGGGCTTCCTAACTCCAAGTATAGAGCTTGGGCAGGTGCGCCACCTACTGCCCATAGGCTCTCTGAGAAGAGATCTGGGGAATCTTCATGTCCTCAGCCACCAGGAAGAAGGGAGAGGGACAACCAGAGGCTTGCTGAGCCATACCAAGAACACGTGGTACCCTAGTGCCCTCCCAGGGGCTCGTGGTCCACTCAATCAGAGGATTTCGTGCTGGAGATGATCTTAGAGAAAACAAGTCCAGGGATTCACAACCTGCGGCCAGGGCTCAGTGGCTTGGTTTTGCAAGATGTTTGGACAACTGTCTTTCAAGAGAATTGGCTTCCTTAGTAACTATATTTTTTATTTGATTTGATGCATTTAAACACGCTCTTCTGAGAAGACGTCCAAAAGCTTCACTAGGATGTCAAGGAGGCCCATGACACAATAGAGGTGAAGAGCCCTTGGTCTAGTCCAAGCCCCTCACTGTAGGGTCAAGGAAACCAAGGGTCCAAAACCTGAAGTATCCCATCCTAGTCACATGTGTTAATGAAACCAGGTCTTCTGGCTTCAAACTCTCCCAGTATGCCATGACACACCAAGGACACGGCAACACCAGTCAAGGAAAGCTGGTCTGCCAAGGTTGCAGGAGTGTAGCCCAAGAGGCAGTGTGGGCCAATCCCTGGGGCGCAGCTCTGCCTGCCCCTTCTGAGCTCGGCCTCAATGGGTGTCAATTTCCTCAGCTCAAAAGTGGGGGCTTGCTATGAGGCTTGGGTGGGATAAGTTAGACTCTGTGAACCCTCAAGTGCTACTATTCTTACCCATGTTTATTGTTATGAACAATAATGCTTTTTCTGAGAAAGGACCTTGCTCTAGAGGACCTTGAACTAAGGCCCCAGAAAGACAAAGGCCATCATCTATTGGCATCCCAACATTACCAAGTGGCAGAGACCTCAGCAAGGGCCCATTCAGTCCAAGGAAGGTCCCCTGTGACATGTGACCCCATGACCCTGTACCAGACCTCCATGGAGGGGAAATTTATCCCCTCTCAAGGAGGCCCGTTGCACCCTGGGAGCACTGTCATTGTGAGGCAGGTAGCGCTGCCTAAGCCCAGCCGACATTAGCCCCTTTGCCTCTTTCCCCTGTGGCTGCTCCTGGGCCTGTCCTTCCTGTCTACCCTGCCCCGCCAGCTTGCTCCACCATAGCTGCCTAAACACAGAGCAGCTGGCCATGAGAAAGCAGCCAGAGGTTCAGGGGTCTCTCTTCTTACCTCTGTCATCAAGTTTCCCAGGATGTACAGAGACTGGCCCCACATGTGAGGCAGCTTGCCCATGGGGACTCGGTCCACAGTGTGAGGGTGCTGGTATTCTTCGTCAACCTAGAAGAAGCCACATGAGCAGTTATTTCAAATGCCAGAGTCAGGAGATGGGCCCCAAGTTCTGCACTTTGAGCTCTCTGTTCTTGGACAAGGGGCCCATTACAGTAATGACTGACCCAGAGCTTTTTCCCTTCACCTCCAGTGAAGGGAAAGACTGACTCCTCAGTCCTCTGAGTGCTCCAGGTGGGGCCAGTAGGGAAAGAAGCCCCAGGAACTATCTGTGCATAAGGTAGATGGGGGCTTGGTTAGCCTCCCCTCTCTTATCCTGGCCCAGGAGCCTGACCCCTGGAGAGGCATCTGTCCAATATGGCCCGTCACCTTAGCCATGCCTCATTGTGAGTGCCTCTCCCCTCCCCATTCTGGCCCTAAGACACAGTCTGGGTGCCTGCCCTTAAAGCCTGCAAACAGTAAAAGCCCAGGCTCATTCCTAAGGGTCCCCTCAGCCCCGTGAAGAAGGTCAGTCTGGCAGGGTGGCTCCCTCTTCTCTCATTGAGTTATAGTCACCTTCTCAGGAGGGACACTGTAGAGTTCGGGCAGAAGATGAACTCCATTCTTGCCCTTGATGAGGACCCCTTCGAGAGCTTCCCGGTACTCCTGGACCTGCAAAGGAGGGCAAAGCAAGGAGACACCTTAGGCACCTTGAGAGGACCCTGAGGTGGGGCTGAGGCCACATGGAACCACTACCAAAGAGCTCCATCTTGGATTGAGGGCAACAAGATGGGCAAAGGGAGGCAGCAGAGCAGAGACCACAGAATCAAAGCCCTAAAGTGGGCCTGGTGGGGCTAGGCCATACCAGGGTTTAGTAGGCCTTGAACAAGCGAGAACAGACTGCTGTAGCAGGCCCTCACCTAAGATGCTTGAAGCCTTGCAGCAAAAGCCCAGCCCAAGGATTGGGAAGCCAGAAGGGCAGAGGGAGCATCACAGGGAATGGTGCCTGTCTGGTGCCAGCAGGAGGATATAGGGGATGTGAGCCACCTGGGTCAGAGAGTGCAGGAGAGCTCAGAGCCTCGAGCTCCTGGATCAAAGGAGAGGAGTGCACGCCTGACTTAGCATGCTTGTGGACTGCCACCTTGGAAAGACTCCTGGCTATTAGCCAAGGATGTCTAGAACTGGAGCAATGCTAATTACTAGCATTGGGGAGTGATTCCAGTGATACTTGGTGTGAACTCATTGCTATTGTCTGCGAATATTTGCCAAGGTCCCTCCACTGAGCTCCACCATAGCCTCATCACAGTGGCCCCATCCCTTCCCTCTCCTTCAGGGCTGGAAAGGGAGTACTGGGCACAGGACTGGGCCTCCCCTTTGTGAACAAACTGAGGAAAGAAACTGCTCTGGGAGCTAGAGGAATGGGGGCTATCAAAATCCAATGCAATCAGTTAATGAGCAGAAGGTGAGTGCCCACAGTGAAATGACAATGGCAATCATCACGATCAGCTATTTCTCTGTCACCAAACCCGCTTCTCCCAACAACTCATCAAACAGCTGCCATTGTGCCCATGTTATGAATGCGGAAGCTCAAGGCCACACAACTGGCACACAGTAGGCACTTCATAAATGCTGAGTGACTGAATGATTGGCTGATGGGAGAATAGAGGATTGTGCAGAGTTGAGCTGGACAATTGACAAAAGAGAAGGGAGGAGTCAGTGCAGGGGGGTGGTGGTGGGGTGGCCTGGGTCTGGAGGTCAATGGTTGAGGATGAAGAACAGGGTTAGGTATTGGAAGGCAGAGGGAGAGATCAAATGATAGAAGGTTCCATCCCTCTAAAGGAATTTCTGGGTTCTTGATCATGGAAGTGGAACACTTGGGAATGTTGATGAGATCAAGGCTCTGACTATCCCTGGGTATGGCCAAGGTGCAGAGGAAGAGGAAGAGGTCTCAGGGGCTTAAGAGACTGCAAGACTCCAGGACGTGGATGTTAGGGTATCTCATGCTCCCTAGCATAAGGGCAGAGCTTGGGGTGGCAAGGAAGACAGTTGGGCACAGAAGTCCTTGGGAAAAGAGTTGGTCAAGTCCAGCCCTTGGGACCCCAATGCCAAACAGCCAGGTGAGCAAACACTGAGCCAGTTCCTTTGCGTCTGTGTCCCCAGGACCAAGCACAAGGACTGACACAGAGTAATTGTGTGCTCAATGGATCCAAGTGTCGATATGGCCTTAACATTTGACATGAGCAGAGGCCTTGGTTTGTTTGGGCTTTTTGACTTGTTTAGTTACACATTTATTGTTACACAATTAAACTCACTTGAATCCAGTATTATATGCAGTAAAATATATTTCCTCGACAGCTGCTATAAACTTGGGATTCTCTATGAAGGACGGGAAGGGGAAAACAGAATAAAAAGCTCCACTCCTTTATACAATTCAAACGAAGTAATCGCAGAACAATTCATTCTGAACAAATTACCTTTTCCTTTGCAATTTTCTAGACTGAAGGATGTAGACTTTCAGAGCATCATTATTCATATCGCTGGGCGCAGTATGGAGTTGCTCTGATAACTTGACTTTGTTAGGAAACCCCCAATTTGGAGATGCCCTTGGAAGCCGTTTTCTTTATTTTGTGTCTAATTCTCACAATCAAAGCTCTTTGACTGATGTGAGATCATGGAAAAACAAAGGCTCTTCTAGCAGAACAACATAAAAGGACTGCCTTTTCTCTGGGACTGATTTAAAAGAAGAGTCCAATTCTGTCTGGCTCCCAGGCATTTACAGACCTACATGGATGACTCGAAGGCGCCTTCAAATAGGCTCCTCAATTAATTCTCTCTTGCTTTGGAATCGCAGATCTGGAAGGCATCTCAGAAATAGTCTTATCCAATTTGTCTTACAGATGAGAAAACTAAGAGGCAGAGAGGCTGGGGATGACCAAAAGGGATCACCAAAGTGTGGCCCCCCTTCAGACTCTAAGAATTCACTCTCTCATTTTCCAGAGAAGGCTGAGGATATTCAAGGGCAACTCCTCCAACTTCCCTCATCTCTGTGTCTGAGCAGAGACTCTGGGATGGAGTGGGAAGAAGCCAGGGTTCAAAGCCCAGCGCTGAGCCTCCCTGGCCTCCCCTTTAGAGTGAAGGGCTTAGACTCGATAGTCTCAAAGGTCCCCTCCAACTCCGATCACTTGGTCCTCAGATTGCTCTCTCCACAGTTTGGCCAGATCCCAGAGAGCCCCCTGTGAGGACAAAGGCTTGGGCCACTCACTGACTTGATGGGGAAAGCAGAATCTCAGGGCTAGCCTATTGGAGAAGACCTCCAGGCACCCCCAAGTGCAGGCCGGCGTACCTGTTCCATGTTGCCACTGAAGACCCCATCCAGGATGAAGTAGGTCCAGAACAAGGGCCATTCACACTCAATATTCTCAAAGAGCTTCAGCTCAGCTGGCTCATAGTACAGCCTATTAGGATCCTGCAAAAACCAAAGCCTGTCTGGGTTAACACAGCCAGAGTGCCAGGGCAGTAGAGTTGTGGGAAGCTGCCAATAGCCCACATGAGGGCAGCAGCCTCTCTTACTCTAAGGCTACATGTCGGTATCTATTGGCAAGCAGGAGAAACCAGGCTTCTGGGCAGGTACCCCCCCAATGAACCAGATACCATCACAGTTGGTGACCAGATTGTGACAGAAGAAGGTGGATCTAGTAAGAGGGCCAGGCAAGGCAGTGACCTGTGGGACTTTTCCCATGTGCTCTATGTAATCCTGGCCAGGTGCTGGGCATTGGACTCTTTTGTCTGCTGCCTGAAAACACCAAAGGACTGGCCAGTGTTGTCCCTTGACAACAGCTTGAATCTCTTTCTGTTCCCTCAGCCATGCTTGGGTCTGAGGCCATGGAGCTCTGATAATTAGCCCCCTGGCCTTAACAGCTTGGCCCTCACCCTGAGGCAGGAGCTTTTTTGCTAAGAGACAGATGGAGATTTTGGTCCCAGATAGCTACAGCACCAGACTGGGTTCTAATCAGGCCTCTGTGGGACACTGGGCATGTCACTTTGGCTCTCAGTTTCTCCATCTGTAAAATGGGGCTAATAATAGCCTACAGTGTGGTTTGAGGCTCAACTGAGATGGTGTTTATGTGAGGTCCTCTGCTAGCAATGACCTGATCTCTCTCCTGAGAGTTCTGATATGGACAATGAAGGAGACCGTCATGGATGGCACTGTGTATCGCTGGTACTAACACTGTAGAGGCCAGGCTACCTGTTCTTATCCCTCCCTGAAGCTTTCTAGCAAGGAAGCAAAGCTAGTACCAAGCTTGCTACCCTGGGCCTGGAGATCCTTACAGGGTTCACTCAGAAAGACAAAGAGTATGGGGAAGGAAGTGAGTGTGGGTGGGAAAAATGCTGAGCTTCAAAAGACAGTCAAGAGAAAGTGTCTATAGCATCACTGAGAAGGCAGGACTGGAACAGGAGAGAGAGGGCAGACTTGGAAAGGGGGATTCAGGGGTCATCTGACTAGGGTCAATAGGTAGAACCACCCAGACACTAGCTATATGTCTCTGGGGGAAATGGCTGTAGAGGAAGGATATAGACTTAAGGAGAGGATTCTGGGAATATCCTTTCGCCTCTGCTGTCACTATCCCAAGATGGGGTCAGGGGAGGAGAAAAACCTAGTACAAAAGACAAGCAATGGCATCAGTGGCATGTTGGTTGGCAACAGGTGCCCCAAATCCTTGGTACTGACCAAGCTGGCCTGGGGGCAGGGGGAGAGAAGGGCAGACAGAAAGAACCTTACCTCTTTGGGAGTTTTGTACCCATCTCGGAGAAAGCGACAACAGCCATAACGACCCTGGGGGACAAGAGGAAAAGAGAGGATCAGATTGCGAGGTCCCTCTGTAGACCCAGAGGGCAGCAGAATGTGCCAGCTGAGCACTGGGCACAGGCACACTTCAAAATAACTGGGGAAAGCACAAGTGGCCCAAACAAGGAGCTCTGGTTACTCAGCTTTGCCACCAAGCTGGTGATATTATTAGACTGAAGGAAAGCATCATGTCTCTGGCCAGGGAACTGAAGGAGCCTGGGCCCAGCAAGGCCAAGCCTCTGCCCCCTCACCTTTTTGGGGCCTACTGGCCAGACTTGGGATATCAATCAGGCATGGAATGGACAAACATTTATTAAACATCCACTATGTACCAGGCACTGTGATAAGTACTTTGCAAATATAATGTAATTTGAACCTCACTCCAAACCTAGGGGGTAGGTGCTGTTACTATCATCTCCATTTTACAAATGGGGAAACCGAGGCAAGCCCAGGTCTCACAGTAGTGAGTGTGTCTGAGGCTGGATTTAAACTCACATCTTCTGACTCCAAGTCCAGTGCTCATACACTGCTTCCAGGCTGTCTCAGCAACTTCCAATGGAGCAATAAAAACACCTTGGCCTTAGAGCCAAAGGATCTGGAAGTAAATTCTGATTGTGCTACGTGTGTCCCCTCTTTGGACTCTGCTTCTTCTTTTGTAAAATAATGGGGTGAGCCTAGATGAGCTGAGGTCCCTTCCAGGGTTTCATCCCATGATCCAACTGGTTTTCAAGTTGTATTGATTTCTTTTGGTTTTTAGGCCAATCATTTTCCCCAAACCACCAGCCCAGAGAAGCTTTCATACCACCTAGTCTTTCCCTCATCAAAAAGGACAGTTAAAGAGAACTGAGGCTGGCCAGGCCATTCTGCTTTGGGGGCCTTCCAACTCCCTGAAAGAAAGGTAGCATATGTCCCCTGTGAAGCAGCTCAGTGTCTACAATCCCCAGTACTGGCACATCCCCCTAAAGCTGGCATTTGAAATGAAATAGTGACTCACCTGAAGCTTAGTGATTATTTCCTGTTTTGTGATCTCCACTAATTGGCTGTCCTCTACAGCAAATGCTGGGAAGGAAATCACTGACAAGACACTGGCATCTACTTCTTTGGACATTGAAGCCCGGGGCAGCATGGAATGCAGGATAGACTAAGAGAGAGGAAAGAAAAGGACCTGATCAGGGCATTCTTTTTTTCATTTGTCATTTTTTATTTAATTAATTAAGAATGTTTTTCGATGGTTCCATGATTCATGTTCTTTCCCTCCCTCCCCCCCTCCCATAGCCATCACGTAATTCCACTGGGTTTTACATGTGTCATTGATCAAGACCTATTTCCACATTATTGATATTTGCACTAGAGTGATTGTTTAGAGTCTACATCCCCAATCCTATCCCCATCCAACTATGTGATCAATCCTATATTTTTCTTCTGTGTTTCTACTCCCACAGTTCTTTCTCTGGATATGGATAGCATCTTTCTTATAAGTCCCTCAGAATTGTCCTGGATCATTGCATTGCTGCTAGTAGAGAAGTCCATGACATTTGATGGTGCCACAGTGTATTAGTCTCTGTGTACAATGTTCTCCTGGTTCTGCTCCTTTCACTCTGCATCACTTCCTGGAGGTCCTTCCAGTTCATCATTCCTTTCAGCACAATAGTATTCCAACACCAACAGATACCACAATTTGTTCAGCCATTCTCCAATTGAAGGGCATCCCCTCATATTCCAATTTTTGGCCACCACAGAGAGTGCAGCTATGACTATTCTTGTGCAAGTCTTTTTCCTTATTATCTCACTGGGGTACAAACCCAGCAGTGCTATGGCTGGATCAAAGGGCAGACAGTCTTATCGCCCTTTGGGCATAGTTCCAAATTGCCCTCCAGAATGGTTGGATCAATTCACAACTCCACCAATAATGCATTAGTGTCCCAATTTTGCTGCATCAGGGCATTCTTTAGGGGCTCACACAACAAGCCACTTTTCTGTGGAAGGTTAGGTCCCAAGAGGAGTCCTTTTGCAAGGCTCACCAGGGAGTTCTGAAGGAAGAAACATTGAGGGAGCCATAAGAGAGGCCTGGTTTCCCTCCACTGTTGAGTCTGGTCACTCTGCAGCCCCCAGGGGCTCCCAAACATACTCACACTGGCTTGGAGCTCTCTACTATACTCTATAGTCTAGCCTGGGGTGGGGGTACAAGGTAGCCAAGAGTAAGACCCTAAGCCTAATTATTTAAACATGAAGGGACATATTTGGACCTCTGCTTACCATAAAAGTCATTCCTTATCCTCAACACTATCTAGAGCTTCTCTCCCCTGCTGCGAATGGGCACAGATCTTTCAAGCCCCATCAGCCCATGAGCAACTGTTTAAGCAACTGGGAACCTGCTTAGACAAGGGAAACTGTAGCTGTTGAGCAGCTCCACGTGAGGCCGCAGCTGCCAGCATCCCTCTCACATGGACCTTCTCCAGAATGGCCAAAGACTTTTTTTACTAATTTCAAAGGTCAATGTATACGCCACAAGCTACAGACTTGATCCCCAAACTCCCATTCCACATCACGCTCTGAAGTTCTGCCTGGGCGACACCCAAAAAGCCCAAATCCCTGTCCCAACCAAGAGGATCCTGAGTGTCCAAAGCTCACAGCAATTCCAGTCCGACCCTGAATGATTTTCCCAGAGCCAAGTCCCACTCTGCCAGGATTATCTCCTCTGCTTGGCTTTGGGGCCACCACCAAGGGCAGCTCAGTATGTACTCTTATTCTGCCAACGCTGCAAATCTAGAAAAGGAACAGCTTTGGGAATGTGTTCCCAGCTGGCCCAGGGGCTGAGTCCCACATAAAATGGTGGAGGATCCTCTGAGGGGAAGAGGCCCAAACCCCATCAAAAAGGCTCACTGGTTCAAGCACATGGCATGATTCAACCCAAGCAAGAGCAAATGTGGACTTCTGTCCTCTCACCTGGCAGTGCTGGACCTCATCTGACAAAACGTGGATTACAGACTGGGGACCACCCTTTACACCAAACAGGTCCAGCTCATCCAAAGCTTCCAGGGCTGCCTGTGAGCAGCAAGGAAAGAGAAAAACAAGTCCTTGAGAACTCATGGGCATACTTCATCTCTTCCCTGTGTCCTGTGTATCCCTGAAAGTGGCAGGCTATCATCTCTCTGTACACTCTGCTACAAAAGCAAGGACTCTATTTGCTATAAACTTTGCATCTGTCTCTGTGTGTGGCCCAGCATGGTGCACCAGAGAAGGCATTTACTGAATAGTTGTTAAGTGAATGAGTGAGTGAGTGAGCAAATGAATGAATGAGTGAGTGAGTGAGTGAGCAAGTGAGTGATGCTATTAGCCATCAGTCCTTTAAAACAAAAAAAAGATTGTTCTACTAAAGGAGCATGCAAGCAAAGCCCAGGAAATGGCCTATGCAGAGCTGTTAGCATTACATGGGCCTAGCTACAGATGGCCCCAGCATCTTTTATCCAGGCAGGTGCCAAGGGTGCTGTAGCACAGACGGGGCCCAACACAAACAGGTGAATCATCTATCCCCAGAAGACCAGACTGGCATGGCCCAAAGGACTTTCCATCAGTGTTGAGCACTGCCCTGCCCACAGGGAAAGCTACCCTCATGCCATAGGGCTGCCAGAACTGCTAGTCTGGGCAGGAAAGAGAGAAGGAACTGGAGGAGACCTCGTGTGTGTGTGTGTGTGTGTGTGTGTGTGTGTGTGTGTGTGACAAACCAGGCCATGTCACAAGCTATCTGAGGTCTCAAGCCCAGAAGGTCAGTGATGGCCACAGAGGACTACAGAGCTAGTAAAGGATTCCGGATCAAGGGCTCTTGCCACCCTGGCCAACACTGAAGATGTCCAGGCAGACATCAGCTGGTTCTTGCTACAGACACTGGAGAGGGGCTTCCTGGTCAGGTGTGGGCTGTCCCTGGACTCCCTCATAAATTTCTGAGTCTACCTGGGCTAGGCCACTGCCTGTTGCACATGGTGAACCAACAGGGCCCAGCTCCAAGGAAGAAGAGCTTTGTAGTAATTACAGTTAAAAATAATTACCTTTGCCATTCCAACAGAACTTGCATTCAGCTCAGAGATGCCTTGGTTGGTCTTATCACCACGTTCCCATATGCCAAAGTCCTGCCAGGAAACAGTAGCCTATGTCACTGTCAGCAGAACCCTGATGAAGCCTCCATGATACACACAGTCTGGGACCACGTGGCAGGGGGAAAATTAGGAACAGCCACCCTGGGAGGTATTAGGGCCCAGCATAACAAAGCAAAGAACCAAGAGAGAGCCTGCCTCGCCCCGCTATGGTGGCCATGACTGACACTGAGATTTCAACAGGGCCTTGCCTCAGGTAAGGGTAAAAGAGCTTACTCTTCTATATGTTTACGGGTCCAATGGACTGATCTGTTTCCTAGATTGCCATGGGGAGGGTGACTACACCACTAGTGAGAAACATCTCTGGCCCTCAAAAAACCAGCAAGTAGGTTGGGGCCAGGCCCAGGCCTGAAAGCTCACCGGTGTGCCAGAAACTGTTAGTGTTGGGCAATGCCTGGGAGAGCTTACGGACCCATTCACAGCATAGGCAGACATGGGGGCAGGGACAGGGCCTTAGCCAAGAGAAGGCCCATGGCTGGGCTGAGGAGCTGCCCCTCAGTGGAGTACTTACAGCTGTTTTATAAGCAGATTCAATATAAAACACGAGATTCTGTATGAAATTGACCTCGTCCAGGCTGTGGATGATGTGGAGCCCTAGGAACGGAATTCGGAACAGAAGAACAGCATAAGCACTGGCCACTGACCCAGAGCTGAGTGGACCTCAGGGGCCATCAAGGTCAACACCCCTTCCCCTCTGTCTAACAGATAGGAAATACAGACAAGTTCCATGATTTCTCCAAGGTCAGAGGTCAGAAGCACCCAAGGCAGGATTGGAACTGGGGTCTTCCCACCTCCAAGGCCAGACCCCTGGCCACTGCACTAATTCTGCTCTGATGATAATAATAAGACAAGAGCTCTAACTTGCTATTCTTTAGGGGGGATTGGTATGAACTTGCAGGGATGCCTCTCCCCACCAATGCTACTCCAAGACTGAGAAGGGATTTTTTGTACACAGTTGGTGCTTAGTAAGGGCTTCTTGGCTAGAAGGCTCCAAGCTCTCAGCAGGCATGCAGGCTTATCATAGCCTTAAATGCAGATAAGCTCCCCCTTGCAGGACAAGAAGACCCCTGGGAATCTCAGCCCCCAAGCCAAAGGCAGCGAGGTCCAGGAAAGATGAGGAGAATGCTATCTGGCCCAAGCCCACCATGGCTTATGCTGCAGGCAAGAGGAGGCTAGTCAAGAGCCTACAACTCCAAGCTGGGCGAAGAGAAAGCTCCAGATTGGGCAAGCTTGGTTATCTGCTCTCCCCAAGTCATCTCTTGGCCCTTCTTGAATTCAAAGGGGATGACGGTGAGTCAGAAGGAGCTTAGAAGTGGTGAAGGGAGAGTGGGGAGGCTCTGAGAATGAGAAAGGGCAGAATGCTGACACACGTTAATGATTAAATACCAGGCACTGGGGATCCAGAAATCTCCGCCCTCATAGAGTGCACTGTCTATCAGGGGAAACAACATAGACATCTGTAATTATATACAGCAGAAATATCAGAAGCCAATCTATGCACCATAGTTGGGGAGAGAGAGAGGCAGGGTAAGAAGGAGAGAGAGAGAGAGAGAGAGAGAGAGAGAGAGAGAGAGAGAGAGAGAGAGAGAGAGAGAGAGAGAGAGAGAGAGAGAGAGAGGAGAATCAGGAAAAGCTTTTCCTAGAGGGATCTCAAAAGGTGGAGAAAGTGCATTCATTCCAAGCAGAGCGGAGAGCCAGGAGAAATGGAGTATGGGGTGGGGTGAGGGAACAGAAAGTTGGTCAGTGAGGGAGGCAGGGAGAGTAATGCCCAAGGAGCCTGGAAAGATAGGTTGGGGTGAGCTTGGGTAAGGCTTTAAAAAGCGAAACAGAAGAGCTGAGATTTCATCCTTGAGGCAAGAGGGAGCCATTGGAGTTGATGGAGTAGGGGAGTCACAAGGTCAGATGTGTACCCAAGAAAAGACATCTGACAGCAGTGTGGGGAATGGATCGGAGCGGGGAGAAAGCTGATGCAGGCAGGCTAATTAGGAGGTGCGGAGGGCCTGAACTGTGGTGATAGCTGCATGAGTGAAGACAAGGGATCAGAAGGGAGACCCGTGGAGGAGAAAGGAATGGCAAGATTAAACGTCTAATCAGCTAAAGGAGATGAGGGGGCGAGGCTAAGGCCAAGCTTGGGATCAAAGGGATAGAAATGGAAAAGCTTAAAGGGAGGGAGTCTGGGTGGGCACCAGAACATAACAGGTTCAGATTTAGACATGGCAAGTGTGAGATGTCCCCCAGGCATCCAATATGAACTGTCCATTGGGAGAGAACCTGGGGCTGGGGAGACAGATCTGGGAGCCATCTGTAGAGATGATCATGAAATCCAGCATAACAATGAAATGTTATCTAGATCTGAGCACGACATGATAATCGATGGTCAGAGTCATTAAGAAGAGGCTCCTAGTCCAACCCACTCCTGGCACAGAATCCCAGCTATAGCATGTGAGCCCCTTCGGGAAGAGAGGCCATCGGGCACCAAGGTAGCCCCTTCCATTTTTGCCCAGCTCTCACTATCAGGAAGTTGTTCAAATCCAAACAAAACTGGCCTTTCTTTCCCATCTTGCTCCTTTTACCTAACTGTGTCCCACATCACTTTAATTCTGTGTGGGGCCAAGGAGAACAAGTCTAGCACCTCTTCCAAATGGTGGCCCTCCCAGGACTTGAAGACCATTCTCATGTTCCTGCTGTGTCTTGCCTTCCCCAGTCCTTTGAGCACATCCTCAAAGACTAGGACCTTCGCTCCTCTGGCCACTCTGGTTGCCATCCCAGGCATGAATGGGGCATCCAGAACTGAACCAAAGCTCTTTGGTGGGATGGTCTGGCCAGGGTGGAGGACAATCACTTGCCTTCAACAGTCATATGTCGCCACCTCACCTGGAGCTCGAGCAGTCCACCACAACCCTCCAAACATTTTCATGTGAATTGTTGTCTAAGCCTGCTTCAGGCCAGCATCCATCTGAACAGTGATTTTGTGAACCCAAGCAGAGGACCTTCCATTTGTCCCTATTCAATTTCATCTTCTTAGTGCTGATCCATAACTTGGCCTGTTAAGATCATTCAGGATTTCGACTGGACCATCTGCTGCATCAGCTGCCCCGAAAAGCACTGGATCAACTGCAAATCTGGCAAGGACGGCATCTCGACCTCCATGTAGCATTCAACAGGCAACAAGAATATTATACATTTTTAAATCTTTCCATAAAAAGATAATCCCTCAAAGCCAGGTTTTGCTGAATCCACAGCCTGCCCTGAGCTGAATGTATGCTGACTGTGTGAACCTGGGTAAATCACTTCCCCTGGCAGTGTCCCAGGACACTTTAAGCCTCAGACTTGCCAACCTACATTGGTGGGAGGGGTTTCCACACTGGAAGTTCCCAATGTGACAAAAATCACAGTTCCAAATCAAAAAGGCAAACCGACACCACAAAGAAATCAATGCCAGTTAACTGGAAAATCAGTATTCATGAAAGACCTTCTTTAGTGACAGCAGATAACCAAAGAGCTACTACTAATGATAGAACTTAAGACACTAGTTCTATGTGCCCTTGGAACCACTTAGCAAAAAGTTGAATAAATAGGTCACCAGAGGATTCACAATCACGCCAGTTTGTTTTCTCGTTAATGCTACCTTGGAATAAGGCCCAAGATGGGAGCATCCATTCACCAAATGGCCCAGCAGGAGAACTTCAAGCATTTGCTGGGCCAACAATAAATAACTCCAGGACATCCCTGATCATCAGGGCGGTACCCTGAAGGATGAGGGCAGGGCTGCCTCCACAGTGACCCTAGGCTGTGACAAAATATAAAGAGGAAGAGCATGTGGTCACCCACCAAGGGACAGAGAGAAGGCAATGAATCCAGAACACAGCAGAAGGCCAGGGGCAGTGTCTTCTGTAAAAGAAGACTACTGCAGACATGGGCTGCTCCATTGGCTTTCACAGAGCCACAGTAGCCCAGGACAAAGTGCATATCCTAGAACCTGGTGCTCAGGGGGTACCAGCCTCCTGAGCTTTGCATCAGAATCTAGGAATCTATCACCACAAGGCTGGTTCAGAAGAGTAGCACCTTCATTGGTCATTACCAAAAGAACAGTGTCTAATTGGTTCTTCCTCTGATTTCCAACCTTGGCAGTGGAAGGTATGCCCAGTTTTTCATGTATACATAAAGTGTAGCTATCAGAAGCAGCCTGGCCTAGGGGCCAATGCTGGGCTTATGGTCCTCCAGACAACGGCAGAGGCTGTTGAGATGATCGCTGCCTTGAATCTGAATACTCTGCCCTTCTTGGTGTTCCCTGAGATGGCATCTGCTTTCTCAGTGGCCACATCATTCCCTGATGACATACTGAGCTTGGAGTCTGCTGAAACCCACAGCTCTTCTTCAGAACTGCTGGCTTGCCATATCTCTGCCATCTTGTTCTGGTGAAGGCGGTTTTTCATACCCATGTGTGGGACTTTACATTCATCCTTAGTGAATTCTGTTCTGGGTTAGCACTCCCTCCCAACTCTGGGTATCTGCTCATTTGATGCATGCACTGGTGATGCCTCATTCAAAGTCACCGATGAAGGTGGGAAAGAGTAGAGACAAATAGACCTCCCCGGGGAACTCCACCCTCCAGAGATCTCTTGAAAAGTTGACAAAAGTCATTATTGACTATTCTTTGGGTTCAGATATTCAATCATCACTGACTCCATTTCATTATGCTAGCATATTGTCCACCTACTTCAATAACAGACAATAATAGTACGAGATACTTGATTGAAAATCTAGGCAAACTGCCCAGAGTCATGCTCTCACCAGCTAGTTTAGTCATTCTGTCCAGAAGGAAATAAGGTGAGTCCAGCAGGTCCTGGTCTTGAGTGTGTCAGCTTCTTGGAATCACTATTTCCTTTCTAAATTAACAATCCGTTCTAGCATTTTCCCAAGAATGGAAGCCAAGCTCCTTGGTCTGCTGTTTGCAGATTCTGTTCTCTTCCATTTTATACAAAATGGAGTGCGGCTGGGATCGCCATCCAGGGATGCCAGTAGGGGTCCTATTCAGGGCTATCATTTGTTCCTCTCTGATCTGGTAGTGCCTCTCCTGTTTGCCATGATCTTTGACAGCACTGATAGGTCTTTCAGGACCCAAATATTTGGAGCTTCTGAGCCTTGACTTGAATTCACCAATGATGGCTGGGAGCTTTCTTACCATCTCCTCACATGCCCATGGATCAATAAACATTAAGCACTGGGGCTACAAAAAGAGGAAAAAGGAAGTTGCTGCCCTCAAGGAGCTTCCAGACTGAGATGGTTTGGGTATCACTTCCCTTGGAGCCATTTTTAGTCTGTCTTTTCCAGTCTGAAGGTCATTTTCCTTGCCAGAGAAAATGAAAGTGAATAATAACAGTCTCTTAGTCTCCTCTCCTTTGTCAGCTATCATCACCCCATCCACTTTTCTGAGCCTCAGGCAACTTCCAAGAATGTAGCTGAGTCAGAAAACTATCTTCAGCTGGCATTAGAACCCAAGAAGGTACTTTTCTGTAGGGGAAAAAGTCTCCCTGGCTTTTCTTGACTCCACTGGCTGGGCATAGTGTAGGTTTGACAATCCCTCAAGACATCCTGGGGGGCCAAGAGAGGTCTGTGCAGCAGCCTTAAAAGCATAGCTCTCTTGGGCCCTGGATGTACACAACCTCCTGACTCACCTGAGGCCGTCATCTGGGCCAGGAACAGCAGGAAAACAGAGGTGGCATCCAACTGCAAGTGGCCCCACTGATCATCTCCCACCACGGTGGCACAGGTGTTGGTGTTGTACTTGGCATGGAGACTATCCTTGGTGCTCTGACTGTATTTGAAGGACTCCACTTTGTCCACCTGAAACACAACCAGGTCCAATTAGAACAGGCTCCAAAATTGGAGCCTTGCAGCCCCTCCTTCACCCCGAGTCATCTGCTCCCCCTTGGGCTTTGATGAGGGAAGAGCTTGGAGAGGCTGGCATTCTCCCTTTTCTTTTTCTAGGTCCCATCAATATTTATTAAGTATGGAATGGAGGGGATGGGGAATGTGGCAGGGATCCCCATCCTCTTGGAGCTCACTGCCCTTCCTAAGCTTGGGACTTTATTAGATAGAAAATACTACATGTACACACATACACACCTACAGCTATGCCTGCATGCTTCCATACCTCCTCCTACATCTGCCCAGCTCTCATTTCTCTCCTTAATGTCAGGCTCGCGTGGCCCACAGCCTCTCAAAGTGGCCCCCCGAATGGCCTATCATCACCTCAGACTCAATATGTCACAGACTGACCTTGTCATCTCTCCTTAGTCCAGCCTTCCTGCAGATGGCCGGCCCTACATCAGCCCTCTCAGACGTCCTTGCCTCCTGTTTCCACCTCCTTCATCAGCTCTCACAGCCAGATCTTGCCCCTTCTACCTCCATATCATCAGCGGCCAACCCTGTCCCTACTCAAATGGTTACCACCTTAGATCAGGCCCTCAGTGCCCCTCACCTGCACTAATGTAGTTGTCTCCTGAGTGGTTTCCAACTACTTCCCAGGCTTTTTCCTCTCAAATACAATCTCCTCCCAGCTGCCGAAGTCATCTCTCTGATTCAATCCGTTCTTCCTCAGCTCTGCTCCAGGACCTTCACCAGCTCCCCACAACCCCTAAGATCAAAGGTCAATGCCTTGTCTGGCACTGAAGGGTCCCCATAGGCAGCCCCCGACTCTTCTTTTTTAATATCATTATCATTTTCCAATGGCATGCACCTCTCATCCCTCTACCTTCAAGAAATGGTCCCTTCCCTAGAAAAAAAATACAGGCCAACACAAATCCCATTGGCCTTTGCAATGCCATTTTCCATGACTCCCTCTTGGCTCCTCAGCATTCTAGCAGGTAAGCTGCCCTTCTTACTGTTGGCCAACCACCCTGGCTCTGATAGCAAGCTTTTGCTGTCTCTCACCTCCCTGGCTCATCTCAGCTATCTCTCTCCATGGCCTGCCACTGTCCTTCACTGTCCAGCTCCCCTTCATGTATTGATTTCCCCCATCAGAATGTAACCTCTATGAGGACAAGGTTGATCTTTCTTTTTTGCTTGTATTTGTATCCTCACTTCTCAACATGGTACCTAGCACACAGTCAGTGCTTAATAGATACTCTATTGAACTATCTCTAATTCCTGCTTCAACCCATTCTGACAGTGTTGTCCCTCCCTGAAGCTTTCTCAAGACCCCAGCATAGCCATGCCACCCTCCCTCTGCCATTGCTTCCTCCTCCTCCCCCAGGCCTGAGTGCTCCCTCCCTTCTTCAGACTTCCCAAGAGCCTTGTGGGATCATGGGGTCCCCTCTAGGTGAAGGCAAGCCCCATGTGGGCAGGGGCTATGGTGATGTTACTTTGGGTGCACCACCCTCTGTGCTCAGCCCAGTAGCCTGGAGCCGAGTCCATAGGGCACTAAAACATTCTCCTAGCCCAAAATGTTGTGATGATGACAGCGGAAAAGTGGATCAGAGATAGTTGTCTGTTGTTATGTCAACACATGATGAGATGTTCAGGGACAGCAGGTGCTCATCAAATGCCAGTTATTCTTGAGACTCAGGAATGTGGAGTGGAGCACATGCCAGGGTGACCCAGAGGGAGTTTGGGGAGGAACAACCAATCCCAAGCTTTGGCCTCCTGGGATCTCCCCTTTGCCACCCAGGAGTCATGACTATCATGAGAGAGAATGTGAGGAGTGGGCCCTTTAACTGATTTGGAAGGATCTGGGAGGAGAGTGAGAATCTCTACTTCTTAACAGGGTACCAAGTGTCAAGGTCAGAGCATAACAAGAGAGCAGCAGCAGATGGGCCATCCAGAAGGAGGGATGCTGGAAGGCAGTGAAGGGCCTTGAACGCCCACATTCCCTGAGTGCCCCAGGCAGAAAAGACCTCGAGGCTGTCCCCTGTTCCATTCTACTTAGAGCCTGTTTGTCTTGGTCACTGGCCTGCCCTCACTAAGCTGGGCTGTGGTTTCTCCACTTAAGAGGGTGAAAAGGGGGTACCTTCTTCCTGAAAACAAGGCCTAGCAACAAGGCCTGATTAACACAGCATAAGAGGGTCCAAGAGATCCCAGACGGGAGGGCCCTGTTCTTTTTCACTTCTCATTCTCTCATTGTCTCAGTCTCTGTCTCTGTCCCTCTGTCTTTCTCCCTTTATTTCCTCTTTGTCTTTCCTTCTCCCCTTCTCTGTCCCTATGTCTCTCTCCCCCTCCTACTCTCTGTTTCAGTCTGTGTATGTCTCTCTCTTCCCTCTTTTTCTTTCTTTCTGTGTGTGTCTCTCCCTCATTCCCCTTCTCTATCATCCCTATCTGTCTCTTCCCTTCCAGGTCTCTCTGTCTCTGTCTTTCTGTGTGTCTCTCTCTGTCTCTGTCTCTACCTCTGTCTCACTCTATCTTTCTGCATGTGTGCCTCTGTTTCTCGGTCTGCATATCTCTCTCTTCCCCTCTAGTTCCCGTGTCTCCTATGTCTCTGTGTCCCCTCTGTCTCTTCCTCCGTTTTCCCCTCCCTCTATCCTTCTCTGTTTCTGTCTGTCTTTTTCCTGCTCTTTCACAGCCCAGATCTTATCAGCATCATATACTCCTTTCACACCTATTGCCAATGGTAGGTAACTCCTTGATCTGACTGTGAGGAGAGGCCAAAGAACAGGGTACAACATGGTACAGCTGATCAGTTAGCCCTATGACAGTGTTTTCTTCCATTCTGAGTCGGGAAATATCCCAGGGGTCACTTGACAAAGGAGGAAACCGAGGCCAGAGGAGAAGATGTGGTTTCCCCAAGGTTGCACAGGGGTAGGTGGCAGAGCTGGGGCTTGCCCCCAACCACCTATCTAAGGTGCCACAGTAAGCAGAAGGGAGGATTCTTCAGGTTTCAGAGCATCTTCAGGGCTGGAGAGGAGTATGGGGAGTCCTTCCCTTCCAGAACCCCCTTCATTCTTTGGAGTTGGGGGACCAGTCCATAGCAAAGCCAGACAGCAGGCATACCTGTCTGATCATACAGTGCAGAAGCCCCCTCATCAGTTTCACGACACTCTGTGGGGAGGAACAGAATATCAGCCTGTTAGTCCCATGGCCCAGGACAGGAGCTCCCTGAGTCAGCGAGTGCAGCTGGTCCCCGACCTTTGCAAAGCCTGTAACTTTATCCCCACTGAGTACTGAAACGGAATTTGCTTCATGGGTACATGGGAGAGCACGGGGTGCTGGATGTAGGGTGGAAAAGTACCCACTGCCTGTGTCTAGGCAAGCCAAAGAAAAAAGTCCAGCAGCCTTTGCCCCTGGACTGGCCACCCAAAAGAGCTGAGAGGCCTCCCTTGAGGCGGCAGTCCCTAGCAGGAGGGGGAAGTTGCCCTGCTGAAGCCAGGGAGGGACTTGAGGGGGCTTCACAGTCCCTTGCCCCTTTCTTTTCCCACAGTCAGGAGCTGTGTTGGAGAGAGCACAGGAACACCCATCTGGATCTTTTCCAGGGAACAGGGAGCTTCAGTTCAGAGACAAGTGCAGAGGCGCCATGCCCAAGAGAGCTGGTCTTCCCAGCTGGCCCCATTTACCCCACTGGGGCCTGACTCTAGAATCTCCATGCCTGAGGAGCCCCAACTCCAGCCCTCTGAAGCCCTAGGCCCCAGCATGGGGCCACTCATGCAGCACAAACCAACTCGGAGCTTGGCCCCACTCTGTAAGCAGCTTTTGTCCCACACTGCCAGTGGAGCACAGCCAAGCAAAGAGTGCAATGAGGGCTTGGGGGGAAGCAAGGACATCTGGGAAGTGAGAGCTCCCTTGATCACCCCACTACTCCTGATGGGGAGGGAGGAGCCTTTATTTAATGCCACCCTAAGTCAGCAACTTAAAGCTGCTTCCCCCAAGATGGCCACCTTCCCAAAGCAATGCCCCTCCCCTGAGAAAGGAAAGGGAGAACAGATAGCTATCTTCAATGTATCTGCCATGAGTGTGGAGATTTGATTCTGAGTTCCCTCCCCCTCCTCAAGAACACGTGGCGCCTCCCCCAGGCTGTCCTGTTTCACAAGCAGGCAGTGTTCTAGTACTTCAGGGGTGGGAGTGAGTCCCCTACTCTCTGAGGAGCCAGATCCAACTCTGTGCCCCGACACAGCCCACCATACACATGTCCATGATCCCAGGGGGCACATCCACTGCCTTCTTTCTCTACCTAGACAAGCCAAGTATGCCAAAGCTATTATTATAGATACCCACGGACTCACGCACATTCAGACAGAGCATTTTGTGAGAGGCATGGTTCCCCACACTCATCTCTCTCACCCTTTGCCATCCAGCCCATCTCCATACTTTTGGACTAACAGGCTACCTCATACTGGTAGATGGGAGGGTCTCCTGGTCCCCCAAAGTGACTGCTCATGACTTGGACACCAATCCGATACCTACTGGAGCTCTCGCTAGCCTGGGCCCCAAGAAGGATCTCTGCAAGCTTTCAATGTCTTATTATGAAGATGAGGAAAAGGATGCCCAGGGAGGAGGGGCGATTTTGCCAAAGTTCCAAAGGTACAAAAGGGCAGAACAGGGTAGAATTTGAATTCAAGTCTTTGGACTCCAGGACACGGCATCATTTCTTGTAGCATTCTGGATGTCTGAACAGTGACCATTCTCTATGAATGGGAATGGCTAGTCTAGGTGTCCTGAGTGTGGCATGTGTGGAAGAGCTCACCTAAATATGAGCTGCCTTCAAATCAGCATTCTGAGCAGACCAACGGGGCCTGAAAAGAGTGGTTATAGCCATGTAAGTCAAAGAACAGTCTTTCCTTGTGCCCAGTTGGTCCTATGCAAACAGACTTGACGGAGCACAAGGGACAACGTGATGGGCTTACCCCAAATAGTATTCTTAGAACAAATATACTGGGCATAGTGAGATACATTTATTTACAAGGAGGAATTTGAGCTTTAGGAACCACTTCCAGGCAATAGCACAGACAGCTTTTGAGTAGAAAAACTGACTGCCCAACTTGAGCCAACTTTCAGGAAAGCAGGCTCCGAATCAAGCAGGAGTGGAGAGGAGAGGAAGACTGAGAGAGGAGGTGGAAACAAAGCCTTGTTCTCTTTGCTAAGTTCTGCCAGCTAAGCTACGACTGCCTCTTTTCCTCCCTCTTGCCCACCTCCTTCCAGCCCTTAGTTCATCCAGTGCCCTGAGTGGGTGCCCCATGCCTTGAGGATTTTTTCTACCTGCTCCAATTCATAGGCCTTGGCCTTGTCCTCATCACGGTCTGCATTCTTGCGGTAAGCCAAGCCCAGGCCCCACACGGCCAGTATGCTGTAGACGTTATCCCGGACCCAAGCATCTTTCTGATCACAGCTGGCTGGAAGTAAGCCAGTCACAGGATTCTGCAGAGCCAAAAATGGAAGTCAGAAGAGGTCCAAAGACTGGGAGGGTGGGGAGAAGAGAGGTGGGGTGATGAATAATACCTGGAAGGTCCTAGAGCTCAGAGGCACTAGAGGAAACTTAATCTAGGAAATGGGCTCATCATGACCTTCTTTGGCTTTGCTTTTCAGCTGTGCCTCTCCTATGAAACTGCAAACCTTTGCTATTCTAAGAGGAGAGTTAAGGCTAGATATAGTCTGGCTCAAGGCTGAATTATGGACACTTTGTTTTGTTTTGCTGATAACTGGAGACACTTTTAACAGAACCATAACCTGATAGCAAGTATGGAAAGAATGAATTATGAACCCCAACTATGCAATAATGCCCAGTTCCTTTACTTACTAGCTGTGTGACCTGAGGCAAGACTCTTCCCCTCTTTGAGCCTCAGTTTCCCTCCTCTGTAACATGAGAGGGTTGGGCTCAGGAGTCTCCAAGGGTATTTCTATCTGGGTTACTCTATGATCCCAAGTCCACTGCCCTCCTGGTGGTGGTGGGGTGCCACTTAGTTTTCCTCTTTGTAACATACCTCCAAAGTCCCTCTCAGCTTTGACAAAGTAAGAGCAGACAAGCGCAATTGGTAATTCAGTTTCTGCTTTAGCAAACGACCCTACCAGGGGTTGGCATTCTGGATTTGTGGGGGCTGTCCTGGGAGGGGAGAATGGGAAGAAGAATCAGGGTTATCGCAGGCCACTGATTCATCAGGGTCTCCTAGGTCCCCTGGGGGCTCCTGGGATGGCTGTTAAGGATCTGGCCCCAGGTTGGGCTATTAACTCGGGCCAAGAAGCCAGGCCAAAGGACACTTGCTAGGCAACCTGGAAGTGATCCCAAACTGCATGGGAGCTCAGAGATCGCTTCCCTAGGGCAGCTGTCTCCCCTTCCAGGTGGGGAAACTGAGGCCTGGCTGAGGAAGCCAACTTGTCCAAGATCAGGGCTCTGAGGAGTTGGGGCCAAGCCCGGGACGGGCCCCACTGTCCCCCTCTCACCTGGTGACACAGGATGGTCTGCTGCACCAGGCGGGCGTAGCCATCCAGTCGGACCCCTGAGTTGCTCCTGCTCCTCATCGCGCCTCCGAGTCCGGGTGGCTGGCGAAGACTGAGGGGAGGCCGATGCCGGAGGCGGGGAGGGGCGGGGCCTGGGCGGGACGGCTGTTCAAGCACGAGCCAAACGCAAGGGCGACAGGGGCGTGATCACCGTTGGTCCCGCCCTTCAGACCCGCCCCTCCCAGGCCCCGGGCCCAGGCCCCTCCTCCCCCTGTCCTGGCCGGGCGCTCGTTCCTACACACAAAAACTCGAACTCACGTTCACATAAGCACACGCGGCCCTTCCCCCGCCCTCAGTCCGGGCTGCTTAAGGGTCTCCTTCTCTCCCTCCGGCCTAGTGGGCCCCCTGAGAAGCCACTGGGAAGTGTTCGCCTAAGAAGGCTCTGAGGGACCGATAGCCACTTCCCCACCTGGAGCCAAAACGTAAGGTGGCTGGGACGGGTCCGGAGTGTCTTCGCGTTCCCTTTAAGCCTCGCGCATGCCCAGAGCGGAGAGCTCAGCCCGGCTCCACCTTCCTCCTCCTCCCCTCCACAGGCCTCCGGGACGGAGTTGTGAGACGATCCCTAGGGAGGCCATCGAGCCAGGCGTCTGACTGGAGGTATCCCAGGGCAGCCGGCCACCGCCGACGAGAGGCGGCCCTGGCCCAGAGCCAGCGGTCTGCGCAGGTAGCTACTCTGCATCTCCAATCTGCCGGCTGGGCCCACGGCTGGACCCAGGGCCACGAGCACCCTCTGCACTTTCTCCTCTCGGAACTTTGGCTCGAGCCGTGCCCCCTTCTTGGAGGAACCCCCCTACCCCACCCTACTGCTTCCTCTCTGCTTACTTCCAGACTTAGATGCAGGCTCCAGCCCTCACAGGGCGTCGTCCAGCAGGAAACAGCCAGATCCAGCACAGGGCCGGCAGAGCCTCCCCTCCAACCCTCCCAGAAACTTTGTCCGGAACTTGTTTTGAAAATATTAGCAAACAGAAAGCAGCTTCACGTTGGCCAAAGCCCCCATCACGACTGAGTGAGGGCAGGGGCTGATAATAGGAAGATCCCAATTCGAAGGATCTTTCCCCTCCCAGGGTGGGCGTTTGACCACCTTGCCCCCTGAATACAGCACAGGCTGAGCAGGGCAATTCCTGCTGTGTCACCTCTCCTCTGTGCCTCAGTCTCACCCTTCTAACTTACCCCAAGGGATGCAGTTGGAGCACGTGCCAAGCTGTCTGGGACTTAAGAGATCAGTTCTAGGGGGACGTTGGAGGCACACACCTAATGGTCCTGAGCTTGTCACCATCACCTAATTGGCCACCATCCATTGAAGCCTCAGTTTCCTCATCTGAAAAGTCTGTAGTTTCAAGCTCAAATGAAGACATCCTGGCCCTCTTGCTGTTTCTCACACACAACATTCCATATTCTTCCCTCTGTGACTTGGCATGGCACTAAGTCCACGTCTGGAATGTGCCTTCTTCCCACCTCCAACTCTCCAAACGAGAATCGACTTTCCTCCAGAACGTTAGAGGAAATGGAGATGCCCAGTTATACCCAGGCACGGCCCACAGTTCTCCATTGCCACAAGGACACAGATGTGCATGGCTCTTTGGCTTTTTTTATGGTTTTTACACAGTAGAGGAACAGGAACACATCAGCCAAGCTGTGATTAGATCCTAGTGTGTACTGCCTCTCCCAAGAGCGGGGAGTTTGATAGAAAACATTCCAAGGACACAAAACTCAAAGGTTATACTGAGAGTCACCACATGAAGTCACATTGCTCATCTCTGTTGTTGCTCAGTCATGTCTGACTCTTTGCAACCCCATTTGAGTTTTTTTTTTTGGCAAAAATATTGGGGAAACTGAGGCTGAGAGAATTCCAGTGACTTTCTCAGGATCACAGAGCTAGGTAGCATTCAAACCCAGATGTTCTTAATTCCAAGTGCAGCACTCTGTCAACTGTGCCACCTAACTAGGAAGATGATGTGAGATGAGGACGAGAAGGCAGGATTTGTTCCTCCCTCAAACAACAAGGGCTTTGAGTGAGAAAAAGAATGGGGCAGGAGACCCCTGATACATGGACACTGATCAGCAAGTATAAGTGCCATTTGCTGTTTCCTTCTACTCCAAGCCTCTGCAGGAGACCAGCAGACAGGTACATAAACTTGGGCATTGCTGGAGTTGGATTTTTAAAATCCTGGGTGCTCCTCTCCTAGCTGGAAGACCAAGAGAAAAAACGAACCCGACATAGGGGTCTAACAGTTCTTACCACCCTCCCCACATCACTTCACTTCAGCTGGGTGCACAAGCACCATTTCTAATTGTGCCCTTTTCAAAAATTCAGTTCAAGACTATGTCTGACAGATCTAATCAGATTTCTCCTAAACACTTGGGCTTGGCCTTGTGCAGACATTTCCCGGCATCCCTTTGTTTGGAGCGTGAGAGTACAGAGCTGGCATCTGTCTCCCCCTGCTCTTTCTCCTACCCCATGGACCATTGGTAGAGAGGTCTTCTTGTTTTTTATTAAACCCCTACCTTCTGTCTTGAAATCAATGCTGTGTATTGGTTCCAAGGCAGAAGAGTGGTGAGGGCTAGGCAAGGGGGGGGGGTCAAGTGACTTGCCCAGGGTCACATAGCTAGGAAGCATCTGAGGTCAGATTTGAACCCAGGACCTCCCTTCTCTAGGCCTGGCTCTCAATCCACTGAGCTACCCAAGCTGCCCCCTCCTTTTTTTAAACCCTTTCCTTCCGTCTTGGAATCAATACTGTATATTGGGCAGAAGAGTGGTAAGGGCTAGGCAATGGGGGTGAAGGGACTTGCCCAGGGTCACCCAGCTGGGAAGTGTCTGAGGCCAGATTGGAACCCAGGATCTCCCTTCTCTAGGCCTGGCTCTCCATCCACTGAGCCACCCAGCTGCCCCTAGAGAGATCTTGTTTTCTGACTCGGGCATCATCAGAGTCAGTTCGTCACTGTCTCCCAAGGGCAGAATGATGGTGACCTTGGGCCATTGTGAAATCTGCCCATCTGCCTCCTGGCCCACTTCCTTCCTATCTGTACCTCTGTAAAGGGAAGGAATTGGAGGAGATGACCCCCTGGGTCCATATCATGTCTCAATCTCCAAGCCTCTGGCCTCCATGGCAGTACTGTCTTGGACCATGTTGGTTCATTTCAGCCCGGCCCATGTGAAACGATCACTGAATCCAAGTTATCAAAGGCCAGATTCGTGAAGCTTCCTTCTCTCCTTAGCTCACTGCTTCTCCACAGGTCTGAGTGGGGACAAGAAATAGAAGTGGAGGAATCAGAGGCCTATGTCCCCGGCCTCAAAGGAGTCCCAACTTCCTTGTTGCCAACTTGCACATTCAGTGTGCCATGGTTCCCTATGGAAAAACTTGTTACGCCATGAGCAAAAAGAGGCACATCTCTCACTGAGATCAGTGAAGCAGTAAACTATTTCTTGAACATTCACTGTCTAAGCTCGGCTTTCTAGGCTTCAGATAAGGCCTGGCCTGCTGCACCGCTATAACAGAAGCAGGCTGAGACTGGCTTGAGCTTGCTTGGCCATCGGGTGGCAGTGGAGCCCCAGGAAAGCTGCCTCTGCAGTTGGCATCTGCCCCACCCATTTCCCCCCCACCATTTCTGGTTTTTTCCAAGCTTGCTAGGTCATCTCCAAGCACTTGGGGGCAGGCCCAAGCTTCTGTACAAGAAAGGCACCACTGCCCTAGCAATTTCCAGCCCTACATGTGCAGGCTCACTCAGGCCCTTGCCCAGGGCACAAGGAGGCTCTGGTAGAATCAGGCCCCCCGAGCCTCTGTTTCCCTCCCAGCCTACCTCCATACCCCTTCCCCAGGCTCTGTCCCTTCCTCCTGTCATCTAAGACCTATCTGGCTCCTGGGGAAGCTAAGGGTTAGCAGCAGCGGTGAGGCTCCCAGGGTGCAGCTGGCTCAGGGAAGGTTTCTAACTCATTTCCTTTGAGGGGCTGGGCTCCTGTCAGGAGGCCCCGCAGTTTCAGGAGTCCATAGCACAGGACTGGATGAGGGGCCCTCAGGAATGAATGGCTAGAGAGGGCCCTTGGGAGGGATGGTCAGCTGCGTTCATTTGGGGTACCTCCCTCTCCAGCCTTTGCCCACTGAATCTGGGCAGAGCCATCAGGGGAGTCCAGGGTCTGGATCTTGCCTGCTCTGAGATAAAGCCAACAGTGCTCTGGAGCCAATTTCAGGCAAGAAACCAAGTCATTCAACCCAGGAGGGGCCCGGTTCCCCAGATTTCCAATGGCAGACAAAGTCTGCTTTGAGCTTATCAGGTGTAGATGTAGAATGTTCCAGGTGGATGGATTTAGAGCTGGAAAAAGGCCTTAGAAGTCATGGAGTCTTACCCCACCATTGGACAGAGGAGAAAGTCGAGGCCCACAGAAGGGAAATGTCTGGGGCCTATGCAATTGGCAAATGTCTGAAGAGAGATTCAAATCCAGGTCCTCCCAATACGAAGCCCAATGCCTTATTCACTCTGTTAGGGTGCCTCTAGTACATGGATTCTTAACCTAGGGTCCACAGATCCTTAAGGAGGTCTGGGGATCAATTTCAGGAGGTTCTTTGTGAACCTTCTTGAACCCTTTGGATGGGTAAATGACATCTTCATTTCCACTAACCTTCTACTCAGAGTGTGGGCACCAAACCATGCCTCTGAGAAGGGTTCCATGTGCTTCACCAGATGGACTGCCCTTAAAGGGCTCCATGCCCCAAAAGGGGATAAACGAGTCCCTGCTCTGGCGCAAGGCAGGGGCTTACAGCCAAGAAAACTGAGCATTGACCCCATGAGCTAATCCAATTTGCAGATAATACCCAACTAGCTAGAACAGCTTAGAGGGGGGAGGACACAATCAGGATCCAAAAAGATTCTGATGGACGTTGGGCCAAAGCTAAGCCAGAATCCAGCAGGGAGAAAGGCAACATCTTCCTCCTGGACTCAACAAATCACCTCCCAAGTACGGTGATTTATACAAGATGAGCCAGGCAGGGTGATGCAGCAGTTGGGCAAAGCTGGGCCTTTTCCTAGGCTTCGAGTTCCAGATGAGCCAACAGTAGAAGACTGCAGCCAGAAGGACCCGTGTACCATCGGGGTGCAGTGAGAGGCGCAGCTTCCAGAATAAACACTCTATCAGAGCACATCATCAGTATTGGCTTTTGGTTGTGGGTTGTGGCTTCTGAGTTGGGTGGAAGAAGGAAGGGCCTTGTTTCACTCTTGGGTCTAACCCTTTTGCCCTATAAGCCCAACTGCAGAATCTTGGTAGAAACATATGCCTGGGACTGCCAGAAAACCAAGAGCAGCTCCCCCAATGCAAATGTCCTCTTCTATTCTAGATGAAGTTGGAGGGAAGCAAACCCTTTGAATGAGGATCCCCAAAGATACTAGGTAGCAATGCCCAGAGTCCCTTCTAGGCCCAAGTGCCAGGGCTCTTCAGGCAGAAGTCTTCCCACAAGTCCTTTCCTGACCTACTAGGAGGAGGGAACCGGACTCTTTCTCTCTTCTTTTTGTTCTCTCTGATTTGCGGGATCCCTGCTTTGTGCCAACCCTCTCCTCTCCCCCGACCCCGTCAGTTTTCTCAATGAAGGACAACTTAAACATTCTCTGGGCTTTCTGTGCTGTCTCTCCAGGCAGAACAAGAAGAAGAATAAGAACATCTCCCAACCAGAGTCCTCCTGGGGCCTCTCAGGGTCGTTGGTTCCCCAGTAGAGGGAGGTTTCTCCTAGTCACTATCCCTAGTGTCAACCTGGACAAACCCAGAACCACTAAAATAGTCAGCAAAACCAAATCTTTCATCAGAAAAGAGACAAATCCTTACCAGAGCCAGTCCCCGGGGCTCTGAGGACAGTGTCTCTGAGAGGATCACCCGCTAGAGGATTCTCTAAAGAATAGAACTTGGGGATCTTCTGTGCCTTTGGGGGAATCAAGGACAGCAAACCGATGCAGGTTTGGGAAAGAGGCTGGGCTAGCAGGGAGTGCCTGGCTACAATGGATACTAAAAGGATGGTTCTTGCACAGGAGCTGGTCTTCTTGGGAGCCGATCTCTGGTACAACGGGGGAAACTTCTGGGACTAAAACGGTGATTGAGCAATTGAGGATTGTCATTCCTATTCAGGACACTTCATGGGCGCCAGGAGATCCCTTATTCGGTCTAAGCCCAAGTCACTTTGGGACTTCCCTTAAGGTAAGTTCTCAAGGGAAATGGGCAAATTTGGGGCTTCCAGAATTCCCGTTGACACCAGGCAGCACTCTATCCTCAGGAGCAGACAGAAGTTGGTTTCTCCCAATCACTCAGCCCTTAAAGGTTTGGGAAGGGCCCTGTTTAGCCAGAAACCATGTCTGCACTCCCATGCTAAGGCTAGGCAGAGAGCTAACTTCCAGAGTGCCAAGGCTGAGGGCCTTGTAATCTCCCAGGACAGACGAGGGAAGGGAGGAGGCAGAGATCCTTGGGAGAGGCTGGCATCAAGGCAACTGCATGGGGGCAAGCCAAGATGAATGGCTCCTCAGGGGTTGGGAGGAGATTGAAACCAGGAGCTCCCAGGCACGTGAGGCCCCAGAATTTTGAGGGCACTGGATAGCTCAGAGGGGGAAGAACAGAGCTGGGGGTGAGGGTCCTGCCAAAGAGACCAGACAATCGTCACATGGGGGAGTGTGGCAATGACAGTCCTAAGGAGGAGGTTGGTGTGGCCCAACAAGGGGAAAGAATCGAGATGGCCACAATGAGGGGATTGGACTCCTTGGTTCGAAGGAAGACCCCCACCCCCAGATCCTGCCACTGCCAGGGGCTCCCTCCTAACTACTTAGCTCACTAATGGGTTACTTAGCCATTCCAGGCCTCAATTACCCCACCATGCCACCAGGCCAGTTGTATCCATAAACTTGCTAATTGTACGTCTTCTAAGGCTCTCCTTCGGTGCTCTTCCCAGCTGGCTCCCTGTTAGAATTGAAGCCCTTTCCCAGGAGGCATTGTGTCATTGCTTGTAATTGGGTCCCCAGGGCCTAGCCCGGGGCCCCACACCTAGTTAGTACTGCCTAATTAAGCTTCCTGGGAGTCTGCTACCCACTGGAACAGTTCTGTTGGAGGCATCTGGGGCACATGAGAGGTCTTCCAGAGCAGAAAGGCCATCCCTCTCTTTTGCTCCTAAGAAAGGGGCGCATCAGATCCTTCATTGACCAGGCTGCTCAACAAAATAATTGCTTCAGGCTGCTCCCCTCATATCCCTTCTTGCCAACAGACAGTCTTTGAGAAAGCAGGGAGGGGGAGGAAGGGGAGGAGGAGGAGAGCTTGCTCCACTTGCAGCCAGAGGAGGACCCACCTCTGCCCTACAGACTACTTGGCTGACCTTCTCCCTCAGTTTCCTCCTCTCCAAAAGAAGGGGGAATGAGCTGGCTGCTGTCCAACCTGCACATTTAAAGGCAGCTAGCTTTATGGAGGTCTGATAATTAGCTAAGAATGAGGTCCAGAGGGGAAGAGATGATAATCTTTGGCCCCGCCTCAGGCACTAGAAAGAAGACATAGATCACCTAAGGGACCTCAGAGGGCATCTACCCAATCCCTTTCTTTCCAGGGAAGCCAAGAGAAGTGACTTGGCCAAAGTCATGCAGGCCATTGTCTCTGTCCATCCTCCTTTTGAAAAGCAGACCAGAGATATCGCATCACAGCTGATGTCCTGAATTGTGAATGAATTGGATTTCAGTGAGTAGCAGGTCTGGTGCAAGCCTTCAGTCAGTGCTCTTTCCACTGGGCAGCACCATCTCTCTTATCACATCCTCTTAGAGTAGCAAGAAAGGAATCGCCTTTCAGATCTCTGCCTAGGGGAAGAGTTCATGACCAAACTGGCAAGAGAGAGGGTCATAAAAGAGAAAATGGACAATTTTGATGACATAAAACTGAAAAGGTTTTTGCCCAAATCACATCACGTCTTCCCTGAGTCGGCTGGGGCTCGGACCCTCGGCCTCCTGGAGGAGCCCAGACTGTCTGGAGCCAGCCTGGGCTAGTTTCCCATGCCTCTTTTCCATCTACTATGGGGGGGGGAGTCAAGGGAACAGCCTGGGAAGGGACACCTGGAGTCCCCACCCCCCCAGAGCCTGGCCAGCGTGTTGGCCCAGGCATTTAGCTTCCCGAGCATGTTCGGAAAGGAAAGACAGCCTGGAAAAATGGCAGGCTTCACAAGGCTGCTCACATGGCCTTCTTCTAAGCAATGACGAGCCCAAGGTCCCCGGGAGAGGAGCAAGTGATGGATGGAGAGAGGGGCACAGCAGGCCAGCCAGCGCCTGATTCAAGGTCCAAGATGTCACAAGGCTGAGAGCGAGTAGGCAGGGCCAACCTGAAAAGGAGAGTTGAGCCCTGGGAGGGCCCCCTTGAGATCCAGGGAGGGGGGGGGCACAGGGGAAAGGCTCACAATGAATAGACTCCTCCCAGGAGTCCCTGTCACTTTACAGAGTTGGAAAGAATTGTGTCTAAAGTCACAGAGAGAAAGAGTACAGAGTTCAAGTTTTGAACCCAGGCCCATTCAACTTGGAGTCCAGAACTCTTTTCTATGACCCAGGCTGCCTTTAGGCCACGGGTTTGCTTGCTGGCTCCTTCCTCAATCCTGGATCTTGTCTCTTGGGAGTTACTGGCCCACTCTAGTGCCCTACTCCTTCCTGGATGGGGCCTACTTCTGCTGCCCTTCTTTCTATTCTCCAGTTCATCACAGGAATCCACTTCTGGGCAGTTTCCTCCCTCCCTCCCCACCCTAGTCAGTTTGAAACCTTTTGTTCAGATTTGCAAGAGAATTGCACCGACCCTGTGAGGCCTGCTCCTTCACTGGCCAAGGAAAGAAGTAATAATAGGAATAATCATACAAATTGCTAACATTTGCATCGACAACACTTCCAGGCCCTATACTAAGCACTTTACAATTATTTTCTCAGTGGAAATCAAGCTGGCACAGAAGAAAACCCTTTCCGTGTTTGGCCGAAGGGGCTTGAACTTGGGGCCGAGGGGAGGGGAGGTGTACTGTACTTTTTTAGAGCCAAGTTTTGGAGAAAGAGCCTGTTTTTCAAGGGAATGGAGTACAAATTTCAGGGACCACAAATCTCACTGTTCCAATATTTATTGTGTAGAAAACACATCCAGATTCCAAAGTGGACCTTGACACAGAATGAGAAAGGGGGCCAGGGGGCCAGGCTGTGGAGGCAAGTGGGGAACCAATGGGCTGAGGGCGGTTGGCAGTCTGTGGCTGAAAGGGAACTTAGATGAAGCTGTCTGGTCCAAATCCCTTCATTTTACAGAGGAGGAAACTGAGGTTCAGAGGAGAAGGGACTTGCTTGAGGTCACATAAGTATATCAGTCCATCTCTAAACAGCCAAAGACTCCTTTCCAATGGCTAAGGTAGCATGCCAGGTCCTGTGAAATCCTGGGAGTTAGGTGAGTGCCATGTCTTTTCTGCCAAGATGCTTTCACAAACAGTTAAGAGGCATGTGGTGCCAGACTGAGAGATTGGAGGTCCTGGTTTCAAATCTGGCCTCAGACACTTCTTAGCTGTGTGATCCTGGCCAAGTCACTTAACTGCCACTTCCTGGCCCTTACTGTTCTTCTGCCTTGGAACTGATATTGAGCATTGATTCGAAGATGGAAGGTAAAGTTAAAAAAAGACGTATCTCTCTTGATCCAATCAAATCTGCTTCCTCACCTGTCAGTGGCAGAACAGGGACTAGATCTGGGGTGGCTTAGTGAAGAGAGTGATAGATTTAGGAATTCATGGGTTAAATCTCCCCCATCAGCATTTATCAGCTGTGTGACCCTGGGCAAATCTCCATCCCTCTCTGAACCTCATCAATAAAATGGAGAAAATAAGGTCAATAGTAGCTCCTTGACAGAGTTATGGGGCTTAAATGAGATAAAAGCCTATAGAAAGGATGCTGGTCACTCTCATTTGATCTACTAAGGCCGTGTTGGCAAACCTATGGTATGTGTGCCAGACAGGGATGCTCCCCTCCCCCTCTTCACACATGCCTGAGGACATTTCTCATCTGTCCCTCTGTGCAGTGACTCAATGGGAGCACTTCCTCCCTCCCCTGTCTGTCTGGGGTAAGGTGGGGGGTTCACATGTGGCAATAGGATTGCCGTTTGGGCACTTGATCTCTAAAAGGTTCACCATCACTGGCCCAGGGTCTAGTCTGTCCCTTTGTCTCTCTGATAGGAACATTCTGGGAATAAGCAAGAGCTTTTCAGAACTCCAGAGATTATGTTAGGAGGAGGTGATTACTATGGCAGAAAGAGCAGGAAGCAAGTCCCAGCTCTGTAGCTACCTTCCTGTGTGACCTTGGGCCAGGCCCTTCTCATCTATGAGCTTCAGTGTCCTCATCTGTAAAATGGGAGGATAAGTGAGGCAAATCAACAAGCCTCTAGTAAGCAACTACTATGTGTTCATAGATGGAATATAAAATACAGTCCTTGCCTCAAGGAAGCTACATGCAAGTGACACTATGGAAAGAGTAGAAGAAAAATTAGGGCAATGAGCATTGGGGTTGGGTGGGGGGGTGGGGAAAGGCCTCCTGAAGAAGGGAGAGTGTGAGCGGAGCCTCAAAGGAAGTTGGGAGTGGCATTGAGGAAGGAGGGCATTCCAGGCAAAGGTATGGAGATGATAAGAAAGGAAATGTCCTGTGTGAGAAATAGCAGGGAAGCCAATGTAGCCAGACCCCACACACTGTGTGTGCAGGCAAGTAAGGAGTGAGAAGCCTGGAAAGGTAAGAAGGAGGCTGCTTCTGGAGAGCCACAAATGACAAACGGGATTTTCGTCAAGAGCCAGTGGAGTTTCTGGAGAGCAGGGAGGTGACCGGGCAGATGTGGGCATTAGGAAAGCCACCTCAGCAGCTGAGTGTAGGATGGAATGAAGTGCGGAGAGACTGGGGCCGAGACGAGGGGTTTGACAGTTCAGGTGCGAAGATAGAGCACAGAAGACCGAGAAAGAGCAGTCAGTCAGCCGAGTAGGAGGAGAAACAGGAGAAAGAGGTATGGGGAAGAGAGGGATGGGCAGTGCCACCCGATACACAGGGGTCAGGCCAAAGAGGATGCAGACTTGGGAAAAGGCCATTGGGTTTGGCAACTAGAAGATCGCCGGGAGAGGGAGAGGGAGTGAGAGCGGGAGAGACAGACAGAGAGATGCACATGGAGGAGAGACAGAGGGAGAGGGAAAACAATGGCAGCTGAATAATGAAATTGGGAAGCCAGGTTGCTGAGGGTTTCAAAACAAGAGAACAGCTTAGCCTCTAAGACTAGGGGAGTTATAGGCTAATAGCTAGGGAGATAGTTAAGTCAAACACAGGATTTTTGAGAATAGAGTCACATCTATGTCCATAGATAGCAGGGAAGCAAGCCATAGCCAGGGAGAGAGGGTGGGTGGGAAACAGACACAAAGGAGGCAACTGAGGCCCAAAGAGGTTGTGACCTGCTCATCTTGTCACACAGATGAGCATCAGAGATGGAACTGGACCCCAGGACTCCTGATTTCTACCCCCAGCTGGCTCCTTGACTCGGCCTGCTTCTCCAGAGCATCCGGGAGCCCGGGAGAATGTCTTCCATTTGTATAGGCCTTGGCCCTTCTCATCTATGATCAGAAAGCCTGAGTAGAAAGGACCCTTTTAAGGCAAGGCAGCTCTTCCACTGGAGACATGAAAAACGGAGGCCCAGGTTCACATCGTGGAATAGCAAGTGGCAGAGCCCAGAACTTCTACTGCCAAGTCCACCGTTGACTCTAGACACCACGGTGCCAGAGAGGCAAGTGCCAGAAGACTCCTGCACCCAGGGGCAGGCAGGCAGACACAGGTCACCTCAGTGAACTCTGTGCCTTGTGATGGTAGAACAGAAAAGGAGAAAGAAGAGGCCAAGAGAGAAGAAGGGCAGGCCAAAGGGTTCCACTTCCTGGAAGTGGCTCCCTTCTCAGCCCCTCTCTCCTCCTCCATAAGCCAGTCAGCTCTATCTCCAGATCTTTTAAAAGCACTGACCAGATGCCAGACACTGGGGAGGGGGAGACAGCCTGGAACCAGGCCCTGCCCTCCAGGAGCCTTCATTGTATTGGGGCATAGGGAAGCTGCTTTGGCTAAAGGAGAGAGTGTTGGGAGAGTCCTCTGGAAAGGCAGGCTAGAAGGTAAATATGAAGGGAGAAATGTGGATGTGATCCTGAAGGCTTAGATAAGGGCCCCTGAAGAGTGGTTGCCACTTGGAGAAGGCCCTTTGCCTCCAGGGAGCTCCCTAGACCAGAGGTGGCATTCGGAACTCTCCAGACCGGCCTCAGAGCTGAGAAATTTCTCTACTTCTGGTCACTGTGAAAAGGCTCATCTTCTTGGGAGGAACAGGATCCTGCCTTCTTCCCTGTCTCCCTGCACTCTGCCTCCCCAGGCTGGCCCTGCAGGGGCCCGGGCCTTGGCACCGCCAGCATTTTCTCCTCTGAATGCCTCCAGGGATGCCAGCATGAGGCCAGGTCCCCAGACAGCTGTGCGGAGCCCACAGGCCAACCCTCCTGGACCTTGCTCTTGCTGTTGCTGACTCTGCAGGTATAACTGCTGAGGTGGTGCAGTGTCCCTGAAAATGGGGAGCAGAGCTCCCTATCTCTCAATGTTCCCTACAGCTCAGGCCAATGACCCCCTTTTCCTATCTTCCTCAGTAGGGCTGGCCCTTGGTGGAATTCAGCAGAGGTGCTCTTGCTGTGGCCCACCCCAACACACACACACACACACACACACACACACTGTTCAGGTTCGCCTTCATGGGACCCCCGCCCCACTCCCAGGGTAGTCTCAGTGAAAGGGAGTCAGGAGCCCTACGTTGGAATGAATAATGGTTCTCTGGGACAAGGTATGACAAGTCATGCCTCTTTGGGCCTCAGTTTCCCCTGACTCCCTTCCCACCGGAGGTGATCCTAGGGAGCCATCAATCCCAAGTCTCTTCTCTTCCTTAGGCCTCAGTTTCTTGACCTGTAAAATGACTAGAAGTCCTCTAAAGTCCCTTCCAGCTCTAAATTTGCGATTTTATGACCCCTCCCCCAAGCTGGATGATGAGGGGCTCAGGCCTTCCTACCTTCCCTGTCACTCAGAGCACCTTATTTATTACAAGTTAGATTCCCCAAAGGCTCGCCAGGGAATAGGCTAAATGAATTCACACTAAGATGCTAATGGCTTAATAGCTGAATACCCAAGAGTGCTGAGGTTTCAACAAGGAAATCCCGAGACTTGAGGCCTTAACCCAAAGGCATGGATTTTGGATGGCAGAAGTTTCCCCAGTGTGGCGGGCCAGGGGAGGGGTGGCTTCTTTGAGCTCAGGTCCGACTGCTCAGCAGCTCATCCAGGGCACTTTCTCAGCCAAATGAGGGGGCTGGCCAGGATGATCCCTGAGGCTCCTTGCAGGCCTGACATCTTGGGGATCCTCTCCAGACCTCTCTGCACCTCTGCTTGGTGGGGCTCTGGCAGATGCAGGGCTGAGCCCTCGAGCCCCTGAGAATCCGTCAGTCAGAGGCCTACCTGGCAATTCTGGTGCCTGTGGCAGCCCTCAAGGATGCCTCCCGAGAGGCAGATGGAGCAGAGGAGGAAGGCACCATTTGGTAGCTTCCAATTTTAACTAATTAGTCTTGCTAATTAGGTGCTAAACTCATTTCTTTGGATAGCTGCAGTGCTCCTGCTGCCAGTGTGCCCTTTAAATCTGGCTGCCCTAAGACCAAGCTCTGACTGTCTCATCCTAGTTACCCAGTTGTAGCCCAGCTTCTGGTTTCCATGGCAACCTTTCAGCCAGTCTAGAACACTTACTTTGTCACTAACTGTACTGATGTGAAACCATCAGGACTGTGAATCACAGGGTAGTGCAGAGTGCTTTGCCAGCCTTTGAAATTACCTCCCCTCGGTGGTGAGTGAGTCACAGACTAATTAGATAGACTCATCAGCTTCCCTTCAGCTGGGGCCGAGGCCAGACCAAGTAGACCTGCTGTCCATGTGGGGAGATTGGGGGGGGGGTCTCCATGTCCCTGTGTAGCTCCATCGACGATGCTCAGGGCTTGAGAAGCTTGAAATGATTGTGTGGGTGCCAAGTCTGAGGCAGCTCTCCAGGCCATGCTGACTTACTCTTGAGGTGCTCTGACCCCTGTGCCCCCAGGTAGCCCTCCACCCCCAATGGCCACATGCCTGACCCTGTTGTCCAGTCAAGGGATGTCTTCTACCCCAAGCATGTGAAGCCTTCCCTGCCAGAACGGTTGGGTGAGATGGGAACAGTTCGTTCCAACAGCCGTGAAGGCGACTGAAGTAGATGCTCGGAGCTTGGTCTGACGTGGAGGACGCCAAGGCCATCCACTGCATCCTGGGCCATCGCCAGTTCTCCTCACTTCTGTCTGGCCACTGGACCTGGATGACTCTGTACCACTCTTCCTCACTGACATCCAAGCTGAGAGATCACACCCAGATGTCTCCAAAAAGAAGGGACACAAACACCACCACCACCACCATCCCTGTGACACAGATGAGGACACTGAGGCAGCTTATCAGGGACCAAGGCAGGGCCCCAGCCGCCCAGGCCAGGAAAACCTGGATCTTCTGTCCCACCTCAGAATGTGCCTTGTAAAAGGATGAGGGCTGGACCAGATGACCTCCAAGCTGACTTTCAGGTCGAAATGTAGGCTCTCTGATCTCTGACCACCAATTGAGAAATACTCATCTGAGCTATAGTAGTAGGAGGCAGGGTGTTTGGTCAGAGGCCTAGAGAGACACGCAGAACAGGAAAGTTCTTAACCTGGGGTCCATGGACCCGGCCTAGCCCGAAGGGGGCCACGTTTGATTTCAGGTGGTCCATGACCCTGAAGGGGATAAAAATGATACCATTGTTCCTACAAACCTTCATTTCCTACTGCAATCCTATACATTTTTAGTATATGGATTTAAAAAGCTTATTCTGAGAAGGGGGCCCAGAGGCATCCCTTCCACCCTGAGCCTTCCCACTCAAGGAGTGGGCCCTTAGCACTAGAAAAGGGAAGAAGCCTCAAGAGGAGATGGGAGAGCTAAAGCTGGCCGAGTGATGCTTAGCAAAATTGCAGAGAGAACTCTTGGGCAAGTGGGGGGTCCCAGTCATTCTGGGAGGCCTTGAACCAGACTCCCAAGATCCTAGCTGTCTCTAGCCCTTTAGCAAGGTGAGGGACTGTTCACACAAGTACCTGTTGGGAGCCCAGCAGGTTGGGACTGTTGCTAATGTGAGGGGAGGCCAGTGTAAATGTGACCCAGAAGGGTGCAACCTGCAAGGAAGAGCTCACCTAACCAAGCTCTCAGAAAGGTCTGGAAATGACCACGTCAATGGTAATTCACAAACGGACCATAGGCTGCCCAATTCTCTACACAAACAAGAAAGCAGGTGAGATTGGACCCTTGCATCGGAAGCAGGGGAGCTCTAGCATGTTTATTATGGTGAAGAGAGGCCCCAACAGCAGTGTTCCTGAAGCCACAGGACGGAGATGATCATTGCTAAGAGCTCAGAGGCTTCTTGTGGCCAGGGTGCACTCTCGTGGAAGGTTTTCAGTGCTGTGTGGCACAGGCCGAGAATGGAGGTGGGGCTTCCAAGAGCTGGGCTTTAGAAGGCCGGAGCCTGGAAAGGAGGAATGAGGCCAGGCATGTTCCAACATCAGGAGGAACGTGGCCAGAGAGATCCAGGACATTTGCCACTTTGTGTCAGGCACTGTGCTAGCAGCCTTTGGCCTTCAGGGATTTAGTCTCTTGAGGACCTCACACAAATTTCAAGAAATACCAACTCCTAAAACCTGGGGGAGGGGGGTCAACAAAGAGTCCTAGTGGCAGGGGATGCTTGGGCTGAACTCAAGGGGGGCAGGGGTTCTTGGAGGAAAGGCTGGGGGGCATTCCAGGAATAGGAGTCCAGCCTGCGCTAAGGCAGCAATGGGGGCGATGGCTAGTCGGGTATGGGGAGCACTGGGAAGGCCATTTGGGCTGGATGGGAGAGTGCTTGGAAACAAGGATTGTGGAGGACTTTACACACCAAGGGGCTGGAATTCCCAAGGCTAGGGCATACCCACAAGAGCTCAGCACTTCCTTTCTAGGATGAACCACCTTCCCTCCTCTTCTAGCTATCAGGTTGAGCTGTGCAGCTTCTTCACTTCCATCGCTCAGCATTTCTGGGCCATATCATCAGTCATGCCCCTGGCACCGGGTACTGCCCCTCTCCTTTATGGGTTCTCTTCCCCCAGGAGATGCTTGAAGGCCAGGATCAGCATCTGTACCTTTCTCGGCACCCACAGCAGTGCTCGGCACATGTTAAGCACATGCTAAGCACTTATTGCATGCTTTAGCAATGTGTCATCGTGGTGGGAGCACAGTGGGACTGGAGATTTGGTCAGCGGAGCCCTCGTAGCTATGTTGTAGGAGGCCAGAGTACTTCCTCCCAGCTCCCAGGACAGGCAGCTGCCACAGTCTGGTGTTTTGCTGACCGAGATACGGTGAAGGAGAAGATGGAGTTGTGGTGAGTGGGTCTCTACTGGGGTTTTGGGCCTTCCTGGCATGTAGAGTTAGCTCTTTGGTGGGGTAGGTGTCCCTATCCAATCCAGGCCTTGGAAGGATAATGTCAGCAGCCAATGAACCTTTGAAGAAATGGTACCCGACTTCTGCTCTGATACTCTGCACCCCAAGCTGCCTCCTTTCCTGTGGGCCTCAATTCCCCTTGCCTTGTCCCCCACCACATAAAAGGGTCTGACTAGATGGCCTCGTCCTGTTCTGACTCTAAGGATTCCTGATCTTTTCCATGAGCCTCGTGTCCTCGAGCTCTTCAAGGCTCTATTGGCTTCCCCAGGGCGGTGCCAGCACCCAGGTTTAGCATCTCAGGGCTGTAGCCTTTGTTCTCAAACATTTCCTACCCTCTTCAAAAGGATCCTGCCCACCCCTACCCCCACTCACAGCCGCTGAGGGCCCTGCTTTCTTGTAGATCATCGCTTCTAGCATGGTGGTGGGAGTGCACATGACTGAGTCTGCCTTCCTAAAGCAGGGACAGGCTACAAACAAGCTCCACTCCAAAGGGGCACCCCCCAATCAGAGGTTCATTAGAATAGCAAGCATTGCCGTTTTTCCAGGCTGTGAGGCATACTTGTGCACACATGGAGCAAGAAGGGGGGCACTGCAACACTTTACAAATGAGGGCTTGTTCAGGGGAGCTGTAGAAAAATGGAGAATTGAAGAGGAAAATGGGCTTCGAGGGAGAGGGAGTGCTAACTGCTGGCCCCTCAGGTGCCCACTCCACTGGCATCCTTCTGATGTCCAGAGAACATGAGGAAGGCCTCTCGGGGCAAACTAGGGGAGGACATGGCCGTGGCCAGGCTGAGCAGGCCCCAGCGGGCCTTAATCTGTATCCCTGGAGGGAGCATCCAGACCGAGGAGGTCACAGATGACTTGGAGCATTTCTGGATTGAGGAGGCAGTCCAAGTGTTATGGCTCCAGGCTACACAGCTAGGAAGCGTCAAAGCCAGGGTTCAGGAGGCCACAGGCATGAGGGAGACATAAGGTGTGTGTAAAGTGCACAGCAGACTTTATTCTCATTCTCCCCCCTGAGCACGTTTGCAGATAAGCTCGAGGGCATGTTTAAGGCCAGAAGTTTGTGGGGAAGGAAGCGTGGAGGGGGCCATCTTTGTCTAGAGCCAATCCAAGCCTCAGAGGGAGATTTGCATGGGAAAATGTCAGAGGTAGTGAGTCTAATGTGACTGTCTGGCCATTCAGGCTTTCCCTAGTGGGGGTGGGGGCCAGAGCCATCCCTAAAACAGTGTGAGTTTCCCCAGCCATTCCCAGTACCCATGCCACCCATCCTGAAGGGGCCACGAAGTTCTACACAGCTCTGGGAATGGGGGCCATGGAGGGAAGGTCGGGCTTTGGCTTGCCAAGAAGGGACAACTGATGGGCAGCTGAGGCGTGTGAACCTCAGATCTTCTTTTGGGGTACCCTCCCCCCAAATCCCACCCTCTTCCATCACTGCCTATCGTGGGTTGGTATGTGCCAGGCCCCCTGCCCTCTCCCAGACAGAACTCTCTGGAGGTGTCCAGAGTCAACAGTTTGCGCAAGGCAGCAAATTCCTCCCCAGGCTCCTGGGCTCTGTCCTACCAGGGAGCCATTTTGTTGCTTGGGGCAAGTCACATGGAGCAGGACTTCAAATCAAGCTTTTGAGACAAATTCATTTGTTGGAGGGAGAGATAGTTGGGCACAAAGTGGGGGGCATCACACCAAAATGGGGAAACAGATGCCTGCGCTGAGGTATTGAGCCTTCCTGAAGCTGCTTCTGAGGAGGTCAGAACAGGGCTTGTTGAGGTGGGGTCAGAGAATTAGCTTGGGTGCCAACAATTAGTGAGGGGAGGCAGTGACTAATTATTCTCATTAATTAGGTGCTGAGTTCAATTGTTTCTGTGCTACCAAAGGAGAGTAAGGGCTGTCGTCACCCTCTCAATTTGGGTGTCCTGGGACAAAGGCCTGCTTGCCACAGCCTAGTTATGGCTTGGTACCTCAACAGCCAGAAGCTAACTACTTCAGGACAGAGCCCTACTTTTTCCTATTGGGCTTCTCTAAATAGGAGCTGGGGGCTTCCTCCAAGGGCAGGATTCAGATGGGGTATGCAGGGGCCAAGCTAATGGGCATAACTGCCCCCCTGTCCCGAAAGCTTGGGAAAAGGCATGTTTTGTCCAGGGAAGCAAACCAAAGAGGAATAAAGCAAGGAGAAGGGGTTTCAAGCCCATAAATGAAGGTGGGGGAAGGTGGGGGCTCAGGTGACTTCTGGTGCCTCAGTGATCAGGCAGCCCCAGCTTCCAAGGCTTCAGGACTCCAGGGGGGCTTTGAGCAATAGCCATTCCTGTTAAGAAAAAGCAGAGAGTGAGCTGGGCCTGAGAGAGCCTTGGCATTGAAGAACCCCAGAATGGGGGTTCTAGGACCCTCAGGAATCACCTAAGCTTTATGCCCACTTTTAAGGTCTGCCCTTCCTCCAATCTCCATCCTGTGACATTATTCCTCGGCTCAAACACCATCAATGGCTTCTTCCTACCTACTTCTTGGCCTGGCATCTAGCGTCCTAAGTGATCTTAGGGTCCGAACCGCAAGGGTCTCTAGAGGCCATTTAATCCAACCCTCTCCCTTTACAGAGGAGGAAACCACAGAAATCTGGAGAGGAAGATCAGCCTGGACTTGACCCTAGCTCCTCTGCCTCCTGCTGTTAACCTGCCTTCCCAATCTTGTCTTAGGAGTCTCCCTTACACATATTCTCTGCTTTAGCCAGACTGGATTCTGAGATTTCCTGCAGCTCTAGAATAGCCTCTCTCCTTCTTCACCTTGACAAGTCTCTGCTTGAAACCCTTTGGCGAGGAGGAGATCCACCACTTCCCATGACTGCCTGGTCTGCTCTCAGGGACAACTGCCACCCATTGCCCCCAGCACTGCCCACCTGGCACAGAGAACGTGGCACCCTGACCACGGTTTGCTGCAGTGCCCACTTGGGAACAGGGATTCCACTTGGAATGCCAAGCAAGCTAGTATGGGCCTTGTGAAAGGCTTCCACCAAAGCCCCTGGGCTCCGAGAAGCCCAGATGACAAGGACTGAGTTCCTAGAGCTTCTGAACTAGGCAGTTCTGTGGCCTGCTTTCACGTCCCCTACCATTCCCCAAGGCTGGAGCCACTGACCTGCAGTATTTGCTGATGCATTCCAGGTCCCGCAGGCAATGAGCCTGGGAAGGTTTGAAGCCCAGGGACCTCCAGAATGGGGTCATCCGGGCCGCACGGCGAAGCAGGGGCTGTCCTGGAGAGGCAATCCCAGTCACAGTGTCCATCTCAGAGCTATGTCCAGAGGGCTTCTTGTCCCTCGCCGGGCTGGACACCACCTGAAATCGTAAGGCAGAGGCATCTTTTCCTATAGCCCTAGACCCTGCCGATATATAAATATGCATGTATGTACGCATGATCTCATGTTACGCCAACTCTAGGAGTTTAGAGAAGAATTACACTGACTTTGTGGCAGGGAAGTAAAGTCTGACTCCCAATGTCCAAGGAAACAGCAGAAACTGTTCAATGACCAACTTGGCCCCTCTGCTGGGGTCACTGCTGCCCCAGCCCCAAATGTGGGGATTTCCCACTTGGTCTGGGCAGGGCTGATGGATCACCTGGAGCTTCACAAGCTAAGGCAAATCTCCAAGCGGCGATTGAGCACCTTCTGTGTGCCAGACTGTGCTGAGCACTGAGGGTGCCCCCAAAGCCCTCAAGGACCTTGAAATCGAAGAGCTCCCAGGATTAACACTTGACTCTGATGGCAAACCAGCAGTGGAGAGAAATCCAAAGTGATCTGACCCACTGGGGCGCATTTGTGTTGTATATGGGCAAGGATAGTAGCCATGGGAAAGTGCACCAGGCATTCCACCCCTGGCATCAAAGGCTACATGCCCTTCTGCCTCACCCAAGTGAAGAAGAAATGGCCTCCTAAGCATAGTGGACTGCAGGGAATGCTATGAGACTTTGGATAATTCATGTTCCTTCTGTGGGCATACAGACTACTAAGTGACTCATCCCGACCTGGGAGAACTTCCTTCTCCTTAGGTGATTTATTTATTTGTTTATTTTATTTTTTTAAAAACCCTCACCTTCCATCTTGGAATCAATACTGTGTGTTGGCTCCAAGGCAGAAGAGCAGTAAGGGCTAGGCCATGGGGGTCAAGTGACTTGCCCAGGGTCACACAGTTGGGAAGTGTCTGAGGCTGGATTTGAACCTAGGACCTCCCATCTCTAGGCCTGGCTCTCTATCCACTGAGCCACCCAGCTGCCCCCTCCTTAGGTGATTTAGCCTGACCCAAAGGCCCAACTTCCTTCCTCCTCAGGCCTTCTGATCTTGTTGGGTCAGTTTGCAAAAAATGTTGGCTTCCGGGTGGGAGGACCGGGGTTCGAATCTCCATTCTAAATCTGTGCTTTCTCTCTAGATCTAAGCTTCCAGTCATACTGTTCCTCTCACTTTCTTTCCTCTATTCCTGAAATATCACTTGTCAGTCCAAGATCCAAAACAGAGTTTGGGCCCCCAAATCCCCATTTTCAAGAGCAGATCAGGGGCCTGTGGAAAACACATTGAACTGGAAGGCCATGGTCTGGGCTCTGCTATTGACTTGCTGTGTGTCCTCTCTGAGGAGTGACCACCTCTCCAAGCCTCAGCTGCCTTCTAAAAACAGAGAATGCCATCATTCTTGGAGGCTCAAAGGAGATCATAGATGGAAAGGGCTTTAAAATGGTGAAGAGCTTCCCACCATTCTTTCTTTCACACTTTCACGTTACCATCTTTCCTCCTTAATTTAGAATCCTTGCTGGTAGCCATGCCTTGTAGCATCATTTAATGGATGGAGAGAAGTTTTATGTGTCTGTGTGTCAGAATCAGCATGTGGGTGGGGTGACTGGGCCTTTGCCCCAGGGCGCAGAAACATAGAGGGCCCCACCAGCACTACCAAGCTCAGCACTTGAGGAGCTGGAAGAATTGGTTAAAACAGGCAGCCACACCCCAGTGAAATTCCTTTAACCTGCTGCCTGCCACCAAAGCCTGCTGCCTCCCCCCCTTCCCCCCCCCAGCAGGAGTGGCAGCCCGGAGTCTCTGCTGCCCGCCTCTCCCTACTGCCTGTCTTTGAACTGCACAGTGGGAAAAAGATGGAGTCTGACAAAAAGTCAAGTGCAGCCTCCACTGCTAACCAGTTCTTGACCCTCGTCAGGTCATGTCTTGAACTGGGCTCAAGTGAGAACCTGAGAAAATAATTCCTCTGTTCCTCTGCCTGGAAAACTGATTTGTCTGTGCTGACTTGAGTCCTTGCCTTGGGACTGTTGGCTACAGAGTTGGCACCCCACTCTGAGGGCTCTGGAACCAACCGTGCCAAGGCAGAACCCCACAATCAAGAAGTGGGGCTCACTCCCTGGGACCCCAGCACCCAGGAAGGCTTGCTCTGGATCAAAAGGGAAATGGAAGGAAAAGGGAGGGCCCTCTAGAGGGTGTCACCCCTGGCTAGCAGCCACCTGGCTGCGTGCAGCAGGCCTGCTGAGTCCAAAGCCAGAGGCCCCAGGGGAGAAGACAATGGAATCTTTGCTGGGGGCAGAACTTGGAGAGGGACAGAGAAATGGGGGGGGGGGAGAGCCAAGGAAGCCATGGGTCCTCCTGAGAAACAGAGCCAGCAGGCAGGGTGGGGCCCCTGGCTAATATGCTGGTAGCTCCCTCTAGACAGGAGCCCGGAGAAGAGACAGCTCTTGGGTCATCTTCAAGGCTTTACTAACAGGCAAATTGTTTGGAAAGTGAATGGTTTTCAGTGGTGGTGGTGGCAGAATAGTGGCATCGTGCCCGCCCAGTCACAGAAGGCTGGGGCTCCCCTGCTACCTTCAGGCTCGGTTTTCTTGAAAGGCCAATGAAAAGGAGCCTGCCAGCACCACAATCGGGCTCATCTTCTTGCTGGGTATGTTTTGATCTGCCATAGTCCCACACGGGAGGTGCCATATTATTCTCCCCATTTGACGATGGAGCAAGAACATTAGAGTAGGTGCCCTTGAGGATCTGTGTTCAGATTCTGGCTTGGCCATTCATAGGCTCATAGACTTCAACCTGAAATACATCCTAGAGGCCAGCTCATCAGACTCATCCATTTTGCAGAGGAGGAAACTGAGGCCCAGAAAGGTCACTTTCTCCTCCTGGATCTCAGTTTCCTTCTCTGTGAAATGGGGAAAGGGGAAGATGCAGGTTGGACTAGATGCCATCTGGGGACCGAAACCTCTGAACCTAAGAAGCTGAGAGTCAGAGAGCAGCTTGATTGGGTGCCAGGGTGCCAAGTCCTTGGGTGCCTCTCCCTCTTGGTTTCCATTTTTGCCAGTTTCTTTCATTTGAAGCAGGGGAGCTCTGTGACTGTGTGGTTATGGCTTTGTGGGTGTCATTTGTGAAGGGCTCACAGGGTTTACCGAGCTGGAGGCTCTCACCACAAAAGGTCATCTCCTAGCCCCATCCTCGACGTCTCTCCTCTGTGATACTCATTCCGCCAGTGCAGATACCTCAGATTCTCTCCACACACCTGCTTACTGACACAGCATCCACCAGGGGATCAGCCACTTAGAGCCTGAAGGGACCTTGAGGGTCATCCAGGTCTATCATCTCCTTTTTCCCCAAGGAAGGCCAGAGAGGGGAAGGGACTGGCCTGGGGTCACACAGCCAGGAATGGAACCCTGGTCTTCCTCACTTCAAGTCTGGCACCATGTTCACCACCCAATACTGCCTCCCCAGCCAGCCCCTCTAGAGCTATCACAACTCTACCTCCATTTGCTTTTTTCCTTCAGTCACCAATTCTCATCAAGTCCTGGCTCAGTTTCTTACTCCCTGTGTGGCCTTAGGTAAGTCATTTCCCTCTCTAAAAAAAGGAGGTATTCTAGGTAGCGTTTGCAGTGCCTTTCATTTGGAAAATGACTATCTGAAGGTTTCATAGGAAACCAGACCAGATCCCCAATCCTTCCTTCCAAAAGGGAAGGAGCAGGGCCTCTGGAGTGGGACTCAGAGATGTCCTTTATGGGGCTGTTTGACACCCTCCCCCCAGTGGCTTAACTCCCTTAGTTGAAAAGTCTGATCCTGGGATGGAACCGTATACCAACCCCCCACCCCATTCATTCTAAGGAGTTAGTCAGAGAAGCAAAGGTTGAAGCTTCCAATCACCTCCAAGGTTAAGTCCAAAGGAAACTGAAGCCCGAAGAGGGGCAGGCAATGCCTTGCCCATGGTCACAAGGCTCCTAAGTGGCAGAGTCTAAATTTGAACTCGGGTTCTCTGACTGCAGAACCAGTGTTCTTCCCTTGGCAGAGTACCATTTGTAGCCTCCCTGGTTGGCCACTTGTGGGCTGTTCGAATTGTCCACTTGGTCAGGAGGCCATTTTTCCCACAGAAGTCTGTATCTGCACCACGGGCCTAGAAAGGTTGGCTTGCTTGGGTACACTTGGGGCCGGCCTGACAGTGGGCAAGGAATGCCCTTTGGGAGGCCTCTTCCAGAACGCTGGGCAGGCACTCAGCCATTCTGTGCTGGAGGTGAAATGGTTAGGAAGCCTCTGGGAAGGGTACAAGGCTAGGGGCATGCCAGCATTCTGCCGGCAAGGAATCGGCTCCGTTGCCCAGCTTGAAGTTTGCCTGCGACGGGGCGGCCTCGGAGAGAAGCAAGAACACACTGATTTTTGCACCAAAGCCTTCTGCCCCAAAGAAAGCGTGCACAAGTTCTTTGCGAGCAGGCCAATTGGCCTCAGAGAACTCTGTTTTCAAGTGGAGCCTCTCCCCCGAGGATCAGCCTCTCATAAAAACTACTACAGAGGCGAACATCTCCAAGCACACTTTTAACAAGCACATTCTCTCCCTCTGGGAGATGGGAAGAGAGCCAGCCTCAGGCCACCACTTGCTTTATCGGCCCACAGGTAGCATCCCCCTACACCTTGGCGCTGTTCCCCCGCCCCCTTCCTAGCTTTGGGCACTACTCCTTATCTCCCAGGATCGCCCACCTGAAAACTTGTCCCCTATTTCTCCACTAAAGTGGGGCTTTGCCAGATGTGCTGGCTAGACCTTTCGGTTGTACTTCATACTTCTGAATCTGGCCAAGGGGCCTCAGAGGCATTTCCCAAGAGTACTTGGATGGCATCTTAATCATCCTATGGCAAATGAAAGGCAGAAAGACTTGGATTCCAGTCTTGCCACAGACACATCTTAACTATGGCCAAGCGATTTTCCCTCTCAAAATGGTCCTGCTTTTTCTAAGAATGGGCATTAGAGAGCAGCTGCTCAGCTATCAGAATCAGTGGAGAGAGGCTGCACACTGGGAGCTCCCCACACTGAAGAAATGTCTAGGATTACTGAGCTGTAAGTATCTAAGGTGGAACTGGAACTCAGGTCTCTTTCCTGACTCCAAGGTCAGCTGGATCATGCTGTTTCTCTTGGGGTGGAAAGTTTGAAAATTCAAAATGAATGGAAATAGTCATTTGGAGATTTCTGTATGTGAAAATGCTATGCAAGTCCCTGAAGAGAAATACCAGTCAACAGCCTGGGCTAGCTCCCAAAGGGGAATGGAATGTCCTGTGCCAGTGGGGGGGGGAATCCTTGGCCTTTCTGCTTGGCTGGGCCTCATGGGATCCTCACAGTTTCCTCTTCTGTAAAACGAGGCGGGCGGGGGGTGGGGGGAGAGTTAGAGTACCAATGGTTTCAAAGGATCCTCCCAGCTCTGACATTCTATTACCCTAACTTTTCCTTCCTGGACCTTAGTTTCCTCCTTGGGTCCCTGGCAGCTCTGGACATTTTCTGATTCCCCCAAAACAGACCTACCTGCTGAATGGGCAGAAAAAGGAACAGAGAGACAAGGAGGAGTAGCCTCTTCATGGCCAGACCTCACAGGCTGGATCAGGGCTGGGCCGATGCCACTCGTCTCTGCGGTCCCTGGTGCTCCACTGCAAATGCCCGCTGCCCCTTCACCTTCATATAGGCAGCTCAGCCCAACCCCCCCCCCATTGGCTTTCAGGACGTGTTCAAATATTTGAGACATTGTTGGTATTGGGCAACTACTCGCCCCTGCCCTCCTCACCTCTCATTTCTTTCCCCAGGCCCCTCCTGCCTCAGTGATATCGACCAGGCTCCAGTTTGGCCTCCAGATTGCCAAGCTAAGCAGAAAGGGCAGGGACACTGAGGAGGGAACCATGGTTACTCTAATTGCCTCGGCAACTATCCACTCTGTGGACAAAGCACTCAGCCCCCAGCTGGCTAGCACAGGCTATAGGGTCTTAGGGGACTTGCTTTCGCCACTGACTGTTCATGGCTCAGAATATTCTTGTGCTTTGATGAACCCTTCCCTGCCCTACCCTGGTACTTCAGGAATTGCCTTTGTGTGATCTATGATCCCACGTGCCACTCTGGGGTTTTATGGCTTCAATGCCATCCTGGGAGCTTCTTAAAAACTGCCCTCCTTTAGTTCAGCTGGCCCCACCCAGAGATTCCCCAGGAAAGCTCAGTAGTAGGCTTGCTTTTACTCAAGTACAGGCTTCCCATGAGAATAGTAGAGAGGTTGTCATTCTCTAGATCTCCAGAAATGGCAAAAGGACCTCAGCTGTCATGATAGCCACAGGCAACGAAAGTCACAGGAGTACATAAATGGCAGCCCCAATGAGTCCCTTCTTTGCCCAAGGGACCTAAAGAGTTCCAAACTCATAACACCCTAGGGTTCAACCCACACAAAATAAATTGGGGGTTTCTAGAGTCCCCCCCCCCCGTGGCTAGCAAGGCCCAGTTCTCTCCCATTTGTTCTCAACCTCCCTGGTAAGGGAGATCCATTATAAGTCAATGGCAAGGAATCTCCTTGAGGGCAGGGAGCCTGCACTTTTCACAGGTACATCCCTGCCGGTTGGATGGAACCAAATTCATTTAGCTTTCGAATCAGGAAAAGGCCTCCATCTTTACTGGGCCCCCAAATGGAGGGAGAGGGATATGCATAGCCCAGATCCCTGGCTGATCCAGCTTAAGGCCTAGACTCTCAAATCTAGCTAGAAGAGCTCTTTGGAGAGGAGCTAATTGGAGAAACCAAGGACTTTCCACTCTCAAATGACGACTCCCAGCCCAAGAAAGATCCACCTTTTCTTTAGCAAAATACTTGATTTATTTACCACAACGCCCTTCTCCCCTCAGTAGTTAAATACAGCACAAAAATAGAAAACTCCCATCATTCAGATCACTGGCCCTCTGTCAGAAAGAACGGGCCACTTGCCTCCCCCTCCCCTTCCTCTCCAGTCAGTCGTATAAAGGAAGCCAGCCTCATGTCCAGCAGGACCGCCAAACCCAGCCCAAGTGGTGTCAAAACTTCCTTAAAGAAGTGTCAGGCCCACGGCTCTGCCCCTTGTCCTTAATCAAGTTTAAAATTAACAGCAGACTTTTAGTGCCTGCCCGCCCTCCACCCCTGGCCCAGCACACTGGGGCCTCCCACCTTACCTTGCCTCTACCCCCGCCCCCCAACCACCAAGTGATCCACAGTCCATCTGGTGGGCTGGTTTTCTTTGTACATAAAACGAGACAACATTTTGTGAAGCTTTTTCTGTCCTAGACATTTTTTAAAAGAAGATCTTAGCCACAACTTCCTCTGAAGAAGGGATCTGAGCTCCTTATTCCCTCTTCCTCACCAAATACACGTGGGCTGAAGAGAAACAAATCCTCTGACCAATCCCAGGAATCCTCTCTGCCCACTTCCTTCTACATCTTGGCTAAACGTGAATAGGCCACGAGGGCCCAGGCAGCAGCAAGGGAATGATGGTGCTCCAGAAGGCCCAGCCAGGTGAAAGCCAGGGTTGGCCCAGAACAGATGGCAGCTTTGACAGATACATGGGCCAAGAGTGCCGAGAACCCCAGCTCCTTCCCTGAGAGGCTTAAAAGCATTCCCCCCTCACCAAGATCCAGATTCTGACAAGTCAAATGGCACTTCCTTCTAGACCTCAGGTGCCTGCCTGGGGGAATCAGAGGCTCTAGAAGGGAGAATGTGGGGCTTGTCTAGATGGGTGTTAGGGCTAGGGCTCCCAAAGAACAAAGTGCCACACCTTCTGTCATACCAATCCCAAAGATTCTCCTGGCAAGGTGGCTTCTCATTCAATGTGAAGAAACAGGAGGCAGGACTCCCAAGGACATAGTCTCCCAAGGCAGTAGGTATTCAGTCAGACTTAAAGCTTGGGTTTGGTTTTTAAATCAATGGTGGGGCGGGGGCAGGGGGGAGAGTATAGTGAGCATCGGAGAAAGAAAAACTGTGTCCAGCCAGGTGGGAGTGAGGGGACAGAGAGCCTGGGGGATCGGTGAAAGGAGGTCAATATCACCACAGGATGCTGAATAAGCTGGAGCCTCTTGACTTCCACGCTCACCTGCAGGTACAGGACTGGGCAATCATGTCTTCATATTCTTTGTAAAGGATGCTGCCACTGGCCTCAACCAGCAGGACACTAATGGGTGTGTACTTATAAGGGATGCACGAAGGCCGGGGGATGTTCCGGTCCACCAACTCGTTGATGAGGTTCTGAATGATAGCATGGTTGGGTGAGCAGAGACCAGAGCGTAGCACCCGAGGGCAGGACCCCTTGCAGTAGTTAGGGCTATACAGGTTTGGGGCAATGATCCAGTTTTCTAAGCCCAGCTGGTGGAAACTAATTCGGAAGGGATGGAGAGAACACTGGGTCTGCTCTGGTGAATGACCAGGCACCTCAGATCTCATGGGGCCCACCTGACGGACTTGCCGGGCCAGCAAAAGGGGATCGGCTCCCGCAGGATCCCCTGTCAGAAGTTCCTGTAGCCTAACTTGTGGCATACTGTCAAAGGTGTTGTTGAAATACAGAACCAGGAAAGCCGAGTCGCTGGCCAGTGCCTGCCTCCAGCCCAGGCCAAGGTTGGTCCTTTCTTGCTGTTCACACTTGACTTGGATGCGAAGGGTTCTCCTCCTCTCTTGAGGCCAGAATTGCTGCTGAATGTAATTGGTGATGTCCATCTCAGCCCAGGCCTCGGGCAGAGCAAACCCTGGGGAGCCTCCCCCCAGGAGGAGGGAGCTCTTGTGGGCCCAGGGTTCCACATGGCATGAGAGATGGGAGTGAGACAGGCGGAGGTGAGGGCGGTAAGCAACAGCAGCTCTCACAAGCTGGTATCCCTCACGGTTTGGCTGAAGGGGGAAGTCTAGGGTTTGCACATACCAGGGACCTACATGGAGGAGACAAGAAGAACAGACAGTCAGCTTCTGACCTCCCAGAGAGAGTTTCCCCTTCCTAACCCACCTGATAAGGAAAGGAGTTCAGGTTCCACTTTGTTACTTCCTAGCCTGGACAAGCCACAAATCCCCCTAGACCTCGGTTATCTCAGCTCTAAAATGGAGAGAGCATTCACTCAAAGTAGGACTGCATTTTTTGAACCCCTCACCTTCCATCTTAGAATCAATCTTGTATATTGGCTCCAAGGCAGAAGAGCAGTAAGGGCTAGGCCATGGGGGTGAAGTGACTTGCCCAGGGTCACCCAGCTAGGAAGTATCTGACACCAGATTGGAACCCAGGACCTGTAGGCCTGGCTCTCCACCCACTTAGCCACCCAGCTACCCCCAAGAACTGCATTTTCATCTCAGTTAAGATGGGTATCATTAGCTACAGAACTAAACTGGGGTGGGGACCAGAAATAAGGCTTAAGAAGCTAGACACACAGGAAGAACTTGGAATGAAGGAAGTCTCTGATTTAAAAAACCCCAGAGGTGCCTGCAGCAGGCAGACTCCTCAGAGGCTTTTGTCCAGAAGCTGGCTGCCTAGAGACTTCCAGTGACTCTAAGGAAGCTTGCCTGCATGTGTACACAAAGAAGGAACGAGTGCGCGCCCCCATCCTCAGGATCTCCTAGAACCTGAAATAAGTGTTGTTCATGGATCTGGGTGAACTGCTAGCACGCTGTCTTTCCATGGGGGAGGATGGAGAGAGAATGAGGCAGTCAGCTCACCGCCTCTCCTGAGTCAAAGGCCTCCTCTGCCAAGAGGGGATAGTCCTCCCGGGGGCACATGAGAGAGAGCCAGAGGCGGGGAAGAGTGTCACTGCTCCTCTCTCTCTCTCTCTCTGAGCCTCATTTCCCTCTTTTGTAAAGTGGAGAGAAATCCCCCTGCAGACCCTTTAAGGGCAAGAGGAAAAGGTCCATTATTGCCCTGTTCAGACTGACCCCAGAGCTTCTTTGCCACCACCAAGTGATGATCAGGTCGGGGCTATGGGATGTTCCCAAACACCAACACACGGAAATACTCAGAGATGCCTGTCCCATGGACACTTGGTCTAATCCAGCCTTCCCATCCTTGGGAAGGGGTGCTCAGAGCCTCTGCGGTCCTCCCCCTGAGAGCCAGTTGGCCATCTTGGTTTTCTTCCTACTCAAGCAGCCCCCACCAACTTCTGGTCCTCCATCACCTGTCACCTGGCCTACTCGGAGAGCTTCCTACTGTCAGCGCTCCGAATCACACATTCCTAAGCTCCATCCCCAAAGCGAAGGAGTTCCCGACTGTCTTGAGAACAAATTCCAAAGGCCTCCACTGGACTTTTGAAGCCCTGGCTCTGGCCATCCCTTCCAGCCTTCCAGATTCTTCTTCTTCATTCCCTCGAGCGTCTGCAGACTGCCCTCCCTGGTGTCACTTATGTAAGAGAGCTGCCATGCCTCCCTCCCATGTCTTTGCACCGGTGGGCCCTCCCCTTGGTCTGAGATCCACTCCCTTCTAGCCTGCACCTCTTCCCATGCCTGGGTTCCTCACCTAAGGCCTCCTCCCATTTCCTATACTGACTTACATGGGTCACGGCAGACTTGGTGACTTCAGTGCCTCACACATAGTAGGCCCTTTGGGAATGCCTGTTGGTTGTTTAGGAGCGCCCTGTCCACAAAGTCCAAGTTTGTTAGGGTTGGAAGGGTCCTTGGGGGGGGGGCTGGTCATTTATTTGAACAGTGGCTGGGTCCTGGGATGGGAGGGGGCATACAGTGACCTAACCTGAGGCCAGCTTGCTCTCCCTCTCTGGAAGTGTGACTCACCTCCACTCCCAAGCATCTTCCTCTTCCCAGGCACCACCCTTCCTGGGCTGCTGCCTCCACCCCACACACCCTCACTTCCCCCCATTGGTCCGGCTGCCTCTCCTCAGGTTCCAGCCTAAAGCTTGTTTCCGACCAAGGACCTCCTTGGCAGCCTCTTCACAGGCTCCCTCGAATGAGGGGCTCCAGGCAGATGGATTGCTCCACACCTTCTCCAGGGAGTGGAGGGCGAGAGGCCAACTTCCCACCAAGCCTGAGGCTATCCTGACCCCAAGTGGCTAACCCAGGGGACCGTCTGGACTGCTAGAAGTCTCAGAAGGCCCTCCACTGCCCCAATGAGAACTGGGAGGAAGCCCAGGCGTGGCTCAGCCCAAGGCTTGCTGAGTGAGACCCTGCCACCAGAGCTTGGAGGAGTGAGGCTGACTGAGGGTCCTCTCCTAGTGCCAGGGCTGGGGCCAGCTGGGGTGTTGGAGGGTGGTGCTCTAGCACCGACAAGGCGGGAGGCCTTTCCCAGGTTGAGGCTTTCAGGCTTCCCAAGGTGCCTGCTGGCCCCCTTTCCAAGCCCAATTCAAGTCGGTCAGTGGGTGGGTGGGGGTTACGAGCACAGGTGCAACTGGCTTCCTGAAGCTCTTTGAGTTCTTCCAGGTGGGAACCTGGGCCAAGTCTCCCAAGGTTCAAGGCTTCCTTCCATAAAATGAAAGGCCTGGACTCATCGCCGCAAGGCCTCCTGCCATTTTAAATGGGAAACCGGGCTTCAGCCCCCCCCCCCCCCAAAGCCCAGAACCTCTGCTCTGAAGCTCGAGACAATGAGTACCAATAGTAAGCAGCCAGGAACTCCCGACATTAACCACACTGAGAGCAGAGGCAGCTGCTAGAGACCCGTCCCTTTGGGAGCTGGCAGGGGTTTAATAAATGTTGATTTGACTGCCAGTTACAAACCGCTTCATTGGACACTGACTTTGGACAAGTCAGTGTCCAGCATCTCTCTAAGACCATTTAGGTTCCTGAGCAGTTGGGAATCTGTAAAGGGAATGGAGGTTCCCTCTGCCTCTGAGATCAAGTGTCTAGAACAGAAGCTGAAGGTGTTACTATCATCTTCTCAGAACCTCCCAGCAACCATGTGTGATGAAATAGATGCGACGGACATTTTCAGCCCCATTTTACAGATGGGGAGACTGAAGCTCAGGGGGTGTAGGGGTTGGAGGCCAATCATATTGGCCATATTAGACCCCCGACTTTCAGGGACTGGCCTTTTAGCCTCGAGTTACTTACTGGACACCCCTTCCCCGAAGCAAGCATCTAAGGGCCTTTGGCTGGTGGCCCGGGGCCCCACTTAGACCAGAAGGAGGGAGGGAAGGGCCCTCTCCTCCCTGACCTCATCCTGGGCTTCCAGGAGCAGGGTGGGGCGCCTCAGCTGGGAAGTGGCAGAGCCGCCCTCTCTCCCTGCTGCAAAGAAAGGGATGACTCACATCTTGGCCCCAAGGCTTTGAGACCCATTTGTGGGGGGTGGAGACAAGGAGGAAGGGAGGGCAGGTGTGGAGACTGGCCACATCACATGGTTCCCCAACCAGAACACCCCCCCCCCATTCTCCTGCAGCTGACCTCTCCAGTCTGGAGTGACTCAGTTTCCTCCTCTGAAAGATGAGGAGCTTCTCAGGTTCACAGACCTCTGGGGCCTGACCCTCCCCCCTGCTCCTGCCCCACTCACCCCGGGGGGGCAGCGCTCGGTGGCCTGCTGGCCTCACCAGCCTCACAGCGTCGACACGGAAGGTGCGGTTCTCCCGCGGGTGACCTTGTGGGTCGGCGCTCTGCCGGTATAGCTCCAGCATGTACTGCAGGGGGCGCCCTCGAGCTGGCTGCCATTGGGGGGTCTTTGGGGGCACTTCTTGCAGCAGCGCCCTGAGTAGGGGCAGCTGCAGAGCCACGTGGGCAGGAGCCGCAGCATCCTGGGAGTTGGTACCCTTCAGGGAGCTCAGCTCCAGGACAAAGAGCAGGGCCCACAGGAGCCAGTCTGCCTCCATGGACCACGGGTGCCCCTGGATGGGGAGAGGAAGTGAGGGAGCTGAGGGCACGTGGGGACCTAACCTATCAGACAGCTGCCCTTAGGAGACCTGTGGGGCTGGGGTTCAGGGGTGCATCAGCCCCGAGCAGCTCAGCCCAGCCCAGCCAACCTAGGTGCCCCAGAAAGGGCCAAGAAGGAAGCCCCAGATGCCCTTCTCTCCCCTCCCCTGCCTTACTCAGCTGATTCCACTCCTGCCTCTTATGAGCCAACTAGAGGGGAGGGACTGTGGGTTGGAGGAGGCCTTTGGTTGGCTCCCCCTCCAGGAAGCCTACAGCCCTTCTTGCTGACTTCCAGCTGCTTTCCTAAAGAGGGGAATCTGGAGAATTCCTTGGGGGTGCAGGCTGGGGGCCAAAGAACAGCGTGCCCCAAACAAAATAGGCTCCTACTTCCTCACTTCTCTTCCTCACTTCTCTAAGGGCAGTGCTGCCTGGGGGGAAATGTCCTGGAGACTCCATCCAAAGGTTGGCTTCTAGGTCTGCCTTTGTGCCTGCATCCCTCTCTGGGCCTCAGTTTCCCCCTCAATGAGGCAAGCATTTGTTAAGTGACTCCCTCATGCCAGGCTTGGTGCTGGGCACTGGAGATACAAAGCCAGAAAGTAAAGGAGCTGTGCCCATGAAGAGCTGGAGTTCTCTCTGGGAAATGAGCCCTCCAGACTGATTGGTGGCCAAGGAAACCTCAGGCTCAGACCTGCTCTGTTTACTAGACTCTGGGCAGGAGCGGGACCTGCCCCATTGGCAGAACTGTTGTGCCCAACTCTTCATGACCATGCGGCCGAGCACACCGGGCCCTTCTGTTCTCCACTGGCTCGAGATCCGCTCACTTCCATCTCCTCCTCCTCCTCCTCCTTTAGCCTTCAGGCTCTCCCAACATGGGGAACACTTTGCCAGGGAGTCCCGTCTTCTCATTGGGTGGTCAAGTGTTTCCGCTTCCACTTTAGTGTTTGTCCTTGCAAAGAATAGTGTGACGGGGTGACGCTGGCCCAGGGACTCTCCAAAGTCTTCTCCAGCAGCGCCACCGCTCCAAAGCGTTGATTCTGCGGCCCTCAGTTTTCTGAGAGGCCGATCCTCCCAGCCGCACGGAGCTTTGAGGTCCCGTGCTGGCAAGGTGACGTCTCTGCTTTTGAGATGCGGTCCAGACTGCCAAGGAGCCAGGGAGCGAGCGAGCACCTTCTCTTCAGGGCTGCAGTCGGCCTCTGCAGGGATCTTGGAGCCCAAGAATGTAAAAGCTGGCCCTGCTTCCACTTCGACTTCCTCTATTTGCCAGGGAGCGATGGGATCAGTTACCAACATGTTGGTTTTTGAAATAGAAAGCTTCAATCCGGCTTTTACATTTTCTTCTTTCATCCTCAAGAGCTTCTTAATTCTCCTTTACTTTCTGCTGTCATCAATGTTCAGGTTTCTCCCAGCAACCTTAATTCTGACTTTTGATTTGTCCCACCTGGCATCCTGCCTGATGCCCCGTGGAGTGAAGTGAAATAAATCAGGGAACAACAGACAGCCTTGTCATACTCCTTCCTGAACCCCAAAGCGATCATTCGTTCCATGGTGGGTTCTAACTGTTGCTTCTTGCCCCACATGCAGGCTCCTCAGGAGACCAGTGAGATGGGCCACTACTCAAATCTCTTTGAGCACTTGCCCCATTTTGCCTGGATCCACACAAAGGCTGGCATGGGAAATGAGCATAAGCATTCTGTCATTTGAACGCCCTTTGGCATTGCCCTTCTTTAGGGTTAGGAGTGAAACTGATCTTTGCCAGGCCAGTGGCCCCGGCTGAGTGTTTTCCAAATTTGCTGGCATATTAAGTGCAGCACTTTAACAGCATTGTCTTTTAGGATTTGAAATACCTCCACAACCCTGACTTAGCGCTGCTTCCTAGGGCACGCTTGACATCATTCTCTGGGATGTCTGGCTCTAGATCAGTAACCACATCACGGTGGTTCTTGGTGATGGGAAAATCTTTTGTATAGTTTCACTTTTTAACCGTTTCTACTTCTGTTACATCTTTTGTCTCTGGTCATGCCCGTTGGGAAACACTCCTTTGACATCTCTGGTTTTCTTGTCGTCTTTCCCATTCTGTTTCTCATTTAAGAAAACCTTCTAATGTCTTCTTGCTATTGGCTGGAGTTCTGCATTCACTTGCTTAGCTCTTCCCCTTTCATCTTCCTTCTTTCCTGGGCTCCTGGTAAAGCCTCATCAGATGGCCATTTGGCTTTCTTGCTCTTCTTTTTCTTGGAGCTGTTTTTTGTTGCTGCCTCCTCTATGTATTGTGAGCCTCTGTCTAGACTTCTTCAGGCACTAGTATAGCGACCAGATCGAATCCCTTAAGTCTATTCATTGCTTCCACTTCATATTCATTGGGGATGTTGGTTGGATCATGTTGCTACTTACTGTCCATGGAGTTCTCTGGGCAGACACTGGAGCGGCCTGCCATTTCCTTCTCCGGTGGGCCAGACCCCTTTTGTCCAAACTCTCCGCTAGGGCCTGGCCATCCTGGGTAACCCTGCGTGGACGGCATAGCTCAGAATTTCAGTGAGCCACGCAAGCTCCTCCTCCACAACAAGGCAGTGACTCAGGGGGGGTCCCTCTGAGGTCATTCCCAGTTCATTCTGTTTATAACTTGTTTGCGTGTGGTTCTTTGCATGTTGTCTACCTCATTAGGCTGTGAGCTCCCTGAGGAAAGGGACTATCTTTTGTCAGTGCTTACCAGAGTGCCTGGCACATAGTAGGTGCTAAACAAATAGCTGGTTAATGACCCATGGCCTGACTGTGCTCCCAGCAGGGGGCGTCACACACCTTCTGACCTCAGAACTCTCACTGCCCCAAAGCTTGCTTGGCATTTCTATGGAAAATTCTTATTGGCAAAGGGCCTGCTCCCCACAGCAGTTCTGAGGGGAAAGATGGCCAGCTTTATAGAAGAAGAATTCACCCCAGAGTGGTGAATTGTCTTGTGTCCTAGCATCATCGAGTAGCAAGTATCCGAGGCCTGGTTTGAACCCTCATCGTGCTCACTGCAATTCTAGGTCTCTATCCACTAAGCCACACTGCTGACTGCTTTTATCTCATCTTGGTGCACCCAACTTGATTTTTATGGAGTCTAGCTTTGTGCAATGGCTTTTGTTGTTGTCCTTCAGCTGTTTCAGTTGTAGCTGAGTCTTTGGGATCCCATTTGGGGTTTTCTTGGCAAAGATACTGGCAAGGTTTGCCATTTCCTTCTCCAGCCCATTTCACAGATAAGGAAACTAAGACCAACTTGCCTAGAGGCAGACGGTGAGGAAGTGTCCAGCCTGGCGTTCTAGCCACTGCTCCCCCTAGCTGCCCCTATGATACTTCTGGTGATGGGCATTTGTGGTACTGAGGCCCAAGAAACCCCCTTCTTTTGGGAGAAGCAGACACTTAGAATGGGAGGGACCCGGCTACTTCCTGCTGTTGGCATTGGCTACCTCCTGAGACAGTGCTTGTGGAGAAGCCCAGCTAACCAGCATGGGACCCGGGGAGCTTTGCCCAGGTGGCTGACAGCTTGGGCCGGCTTGCTTTTCTCCCACTCTGTCCCAAACTCCCATCCCCTAATGTGGTGGGCTGAGGGACACGGTTGTCCTTGTGAATAGGTAAGATCCCAGGTCAGGCCTACCAGAGCTCTGCCTGGATTGCCTGAATTCCAGACCGAGCATCTTGCCTGCCTTTGGTCTCCTTTCGTGGCTCCTTTCCTGTCCCACTCTAGATCCCCCACCGAAAAGTGATCTGGAACCTCCTGACCTGGCCCTGGTTCCTGCTTTCTCACTTTTCCCTATGCATATTTCCTTGACTGGAGATCCCGGTTTCTGTTCCGTGGCGTTCCTTCATTGAACCTGACCTCGGCCCCTCTCTTCCCCAAAGGCCCTGAACTCCAGGTGTGCTGAGGTTCCAGAAGCTAGGCCCTGACTTGCTAGGCCTGGGCCCTTGAGGGTTCCTCGGCCTGGTGAGTCTTTAACACTTCAAGACCATCTCGTTCTTGCCCATCCCCCACCCCACTCTGTTTCCAGATGAGTAACCGGTTTTCCAATTTAGAATTTCCCATAATCTTCCAGACCTCTTGTATTTCAAACTGCGTCGCTGGATAATTTACACCCATTTCCCAGAAATGTTTGGCAAATCTAGCCATTGCTGTGTGAAATCAGCCTTGAAGAGCAGCACTGCGTGAGGCCCAGGCCCCCACCGGGAGTGCTCTTGCTGACGGGGCCTGTGGCCAAGGCGATAAGTAATTGAGGCGCCCTCTACCTGCTGTCAGGTTTCCTCTGTGCTCACGGGAAGCTCCTTGTGCTGGAGGCTCTGGAGACAGACCTTTTTCACTTCTCACGTGGCTTTCTTATTGCTGTCCCTATGAATAAGGCGCCCACAGAGTCAGCCATTGAAATAGCAGAGTTTGGGCTCTCGTTCCCTGGCAGCCACAGAATCGTGCCCTCAGAGCCAGAAGGGCCAGCCGGTCCAACGAGGACCAGAGAAACTGAGTCTCACCTGGCAACAAAACAATAAGGGCAGGATTCAAACTCAAGTCCTCTTACTCTAGGTCTAGCACTCTCAGAAGAAAGAGATGATGAATGAAGCTTGGAAATGGCTCCTTGCCCAGTGGCTATCCTCCCTGCCCTCAGGACCAGTCCCCCAATTTAGGGCCCAGCTTCAGTTGGCACAGGCTCAGAGCAAAGTGGCATTTGGGCTAATAAGAATCAGTAGTTCTGTCATACCCCAAAGCGTGGCTGCTCGACTTTGCTCGTATCTGTGTCCCCCCCTGTCCAATTAGCATGTGACCTGGAACACAGGGAGAATTCGACATTGACACATGTTGAGGAAATGAGTGTGATTGATGAGATGGGGGAATCAGCCCCATTTCACAGATGAGGAGACTGAAGCACAGAGGTTAACTAGCCATTGTGGCACCACCTAGTGGTCTGTCCTAAGAACTGCGACCCAATACAGGGGGTTGGCTCTGCCCTAAGGTTTGGGTCCCTTCCCAGATAGCCAGTCCTGAGGGATTTGTTTTGGCCCCCGGCCCCTGGCCATCATAGGACTACCCTGGGTTCCCCGGGATCCACTCAGCTGCTGAATTTCCTGGGACTGGCTAGGCCTGCAAGGGGAGGGTACTCCCAGATTGTGCAGCCATTGGCCTTCAATATTAGGTTTCCTTTTTCCAGCCACCCAAGGTCCAGGGCAGTGCAGGTAGAACGGGGCTGCTGGCCTGGCCCCCGCTTAGCCAAGGGAAATCCGTTGGCAGCAGTGATTCCTTCCAGTGGGGCTGATTATAGCCCATCCTGTGTGACTTTTGCCCCCGTCCTTCCATCCTTCCTCTTGCTGTAGAGCACAGAAGCCGGTCGCCCCCCCCCCCCCCTCCACCAATGATTCATTTCCCACATGAGTTCTTTTCTACTATTTCTATATGGAAGTCATCCTTAGCCTGTGAACACCCACCAGGCACCTCTCTATTGCCCTCAGGGGCCCCTACAACCGGGATTCTTGGGAGACCGCCATGTTCCCTTGATCTGTCATTTGTAGCCGTGTAGGGTCCCTGGGAGTCCATTGGCACTGAAACATTGAGGTCTCCTGCCAAGTGCTGTGCAGTCTCTCAGTTGTTATGCCACCCATTCGTGCCCTCCGATTCTTTTCTGGGTCTTATTCATTGTCCGTTTTGGATGTCTGGCCAAGATGGTGGCAATGATGGTTCAGCTCTATCAGGTGCCCACTCAACTTCAAGGCAAATTTCAACCCACGGGCATTCTTTAACACTTTGATGTTCTTGTGTAGGTCGTGGCGCCAGTCTCTTTTGAGTGGCCATGAATGGAGTTGGAAGGGCCCTGTGCCTTCATCAGTATGGAGAACTCCTGGTGGGGAAACTTCACGCACCAATGAAGATTGTTGGCAGGGATTCCAGGAAGGAGGAGAGAAAAAGTCCTAGTGACCTTTACTAGGGATGTGATGCCCGGGGTCCCACAGAAAGCATAGGTCCACAGCAGCTAAGAAGCCTCCCGACTACCGCGCCCAATCCACACTCCAGGTACTGTAATGCCCATTTTACAGATGAGGAAGTGGAAGCCCACTGAAGTGCCCAGGATTACGCGGCTAGTGAGGCTCTGAGGCATGATTTGACCCTGGTGTCTGGCACTCAAGAAGTCACCTTCTAAATGGCAACCCTTCGGACCTCTGGCAGTTTTAGATGAGATTCTGGCAGAGGAAGGGAGGAGGTGGGAGCCCTTGGAGTAGGGCTCTCTGTTGGCAGGGAAGTAGAGTTCACTCCTCCTCCTCCACCATCAACAGTTGCTATTCACATCCTGGACCCCCCACCAAACCCTGCCAGTCCTGACCTGTCCTTCGAGCCTTGGCACTGCCTGTGATGAAATTATGCATGGCTGTGTGGGGGAGGGACAAAGCCTAGTACAAGGAACTCAGTGTCCCACACGCACCGTGGGGCTTCAATGAACTTTCCAAGCTAGACCAGCTTTATTGAAACCCCTTAGGCTGAGGCTGGCTCCGGTCCAGACCCTGACGCCCCTGGAGCAGACCCAAGCAATTCTTGTGAACAGTGGGCAAGGGGGGTGACTCCATCCACTAGGGCTTGGCTCCTCTTGGGGGCTTCTGTGCCCAGCTTGCTTTGGGGCTGACCAGTGACTCAACCCCCCAGGAGCGCCCACAGGCAGTGAGATGCTGTGGAGTATGCCCAAGGTGTGGAGTGAGAGGGCATTGGCTCGATGCCTGGCCCTGCCACTTAGGAGCTGGGACCTTGGCCCAGGAGATCTGCCCTCTCTAGGCCTCAGCCTCTTCCTCCATCAAATGAAGGCCTCTGGGCCCACGGTCAAGCCAGGCTTAATGGGCTTTTGACTGCCTGGCTCTGGGGCTCTCTAATACTCTGCAAGAGAGTAAGGAAGATACTGGCTAAGGCGAGACTTCCAGGGGCAGTCCCCCCTCAGAAGGGCGCAGGCGGCCTGGAAGCTGTCCTGACAGTCCTTATTCCTCTTAGCCATGTTTTGCCAAGGCAGACAGGGTGGAGACGCACAGAGAGTAGTGGCTGCCTTTTCTCTAGCAGGTGGCCACCAATAGGGTATGAGGGAGGGAGGTGCTGCTAAGGACCTTCCCTGCCACCTATGTGTGCTGGAAACCACCAGCACCCAGCTGACCAGATGGGACTCCCCCTCTCTTCCCTCCAGCTAATCTATTCAGTCTGGCTCTCCCCTCACCCTTCTTCTGATTGGTGGGCTAGTGTGTATAAGGACTGTCCCTGAGAGCCCACCGAATTCAACCTTTGCTTTTTACAGAGGGTGAAACTGAGGCCCAAAAAGTGGGAATAAGGCAGAGATTTGAATCCAGGACCTCTGCCTCCAGCGTCAGGTAACTCTTTGGGTGGGGGAAATGGAGACAGGTGTCAAGTCTAATGGCATTTTGGTTTGTTTCAACCCTTTCTTGAAGCTTGGGGAAGACAGCTGGTGAGGGTAGAGAGGTCCTGGCCAGAAGGAATATGGGGAAGGGAGAGAGGCAGACAGAGACACATAGGAAGAGGCTGAGGGAGGGAATGAGATGGGGAGAAGGGAGGGAGAGCTTCAGCCTTCCATGTGTGAGGCAGGCAGCCTGGTGCTGCAGGAGAAGTCCATGGAAATCCAGCGGATGGTGCCTCAGTTTCTTCCTCTGTAGAATGAGGAGCTCAATGGGCAGAGGGAAGGAAGCAGATGTCTTTGGTCCACTTCCTAACTTTACCATGCCATTCGTAGCCTGTTTGCTGAGGAACACAGTGAGGCCAATTTAGATGAAGCCTTTTTTTGAGCTGAGACACCAGCTGGCAGCCCTGGCCCCTCCCTCCCTCAGGAGGTGCCACCCTGAACTGAAGGCAGGAAGCTCGGGGCCACCAGGTTCAGTCAGCTCCCAAGGTCTGACCAGGGAGCAGAGCCTTGTGGCTCCATGTCCTGAGTGGCCCCAGGGCTCCTGTTTGAGGCCCATCTGTGCCGCAGAGGGGAGTAGAGCATCCTCCACAGGCCCCCTCACCTGTGGAGCCAGCAGCAAGCTTTTCAGAAGCAGCTAGTGGGTAGCGGGCATTGCCCTGGGCACCAAGGAGACGGAGCCAAAGCCGAGCAGCCCTTGCCCACAAGGAGCTCCCATTCTCCAGGGGAAGGCAGACAAGTAAGTCCAAGATAGCTCTCTCTGTTTCTGGCTTGGTCCCAATCTTTATGGGTTACACGCAGATGTGCAGACATCTGCACACAGTAGAGTAAGGGCTTGCAAACGACTGGCCGTGGGGCTGGGAAGGGCCTCATCCAGGAGCTAGAATGTGGGCTGCGCCTGGTCGGAGGAAGCCCAGGCTTCTGTGACAGGACGTGAGAAGAGTTGGCATTCCTGGCATGGGGGCTAGGTGGCCTCTGTGGGTTCTAGCTGGGGACCTCCTGGGGTCACATCTGGTCTGCCCACAGGAGGGCCCCCAACTAGCCAAGGCTGCCGGCTTGAGGCAGGGCCAGACTACTAGGCCCAGCAGCTTCCCAGCTGCTGGATCAGGTTGGACTAGACTTATCTGTGGGAAGGCTCTTTTGGCTCTCTGGCTGTAACCGTGGGCCTGGCTCCATGCTCGCTCACAGGTAACTTCTCAGGCTAGTGAGAACAGGGAAGTAGGCTGTGGACTGGGCTGGGTTAGGGCGGAGGGCAAAGTTTGTGAAACCCTGGGCTGGCCATCAGTGGCTCGGGTGGCTTCCAAAATGGTGTCGGGATGGGAGTGGAGGGCAGCTTTGGGCAGGCAGCCATGGGCTGGGTACCAGCCTAGCAGGTGAGCCGGAGTCTGGGGAGGTGTGGACGGGAGTGGGCAGCCACAGGAGAGCACAGGGCATCAGAGGCTGGGCCCACCTTGCTGTGTGGTCTTACCTAAACTGTGTGGTTGCCCTAGTTCTCCTCAGGGTTAGGAGCACCTCCTTTTCTGATGGGGTGAGGGCAGGCTAATGACTGTTTTCTAGAGCTCTGGGGTGAGAGCATGAGGGCTGTGGGTGGGGAAGTGGTGGGAGGCTTGGGGAGCTGCCCTCTCTCACTCCGGGGAAAAGGGCAGAGAGCTTTCTCTGCACGGCCAGGAAAGGGCCGGCCAGCGAAGTTCATCGCCACTCTTTCAGCCGGGAAGTGGGCCTTTCCTGGGCTCAGAGGGCTAGGGCTCAAAGGGACCTCAGAGGGTGGCGGCTTCAAGCCCAGAGTAGACTGAGGCTGAGGATGGGAGAGAATGTCGTGTCCCCACATGGGAAGAGACTGGAGCCAGGTCCTCCAAATCCACTTGCGACTCCTTCCACTGTCCCCCTTGACCTCTGGCTTCATGTGGGGTCCATCAGCCATTCTGAGAGCCAGCTGAGATGGGCTTGAGGCAAGGAGGGTTATATCTGAGGCCTTGTGACTAGGGCCAGAAGCTCAGAGCTGGAAGGGACCCTAATGTCTCCTCTAGAGAAACCCCACTGCCACTCACCGTCTGCCTCTGTGTGTGTGTGTGTGTGTGTGTGTATTTGGGACAATAATAGGAGGGTCACAGAACCTCCCTCTATAGAAGCTCTACACACATTCTTGTGCCTAGGGGTCTGGTCTTGGAGCCAGGAAGGCCTGTGTTCGAGTCCTACTTCTAACACACACCTATTGGTGATGTGGTGGAAGCCAAGTCCCTTGCCCTTTCTGTGCCAGGTGAGCCATCCCTTGCCCTCTTTGAGGTTCAGTGTCCCATGTGCTTCTGTGTCAGTGACAGAATGAGGGAAGGCCAGGCAGCTTGCTGCCGTCTCTGGTGGGCTTCCTTCTGTGAGCCACACACAATGTGCAAGTATGCTGTGACAATTAAGCCTTGCACTCATGGATGTCCTGAGTCATCCTCCCAAGGTCCATGGGGAGGGCCAGGTAGGGCTTGGTGCTCAGGACTGAGGGCATAGTGCCAACCTGCGCTTGGGCTGCTAACGGTCATTCCTTCCCATTGCCACGGACTAGCCCATGGAATGAGTGCAGGAGACCAGGATGAGATAGTGAGGATGGCCTGATGCCACCCTTTGTGGAGACGAAGACTCCCCAGGGCTCTCAGCCGTGGACAGTCAGTGTCAGGGGTATCAGCTTGGGAGATGAGTGGGTTCTCATGGGCTGCCTCCTCTTCCAGCCCACCTTCTTTCCTTGTGGGTGATACCCTCTGTCTGGGATCCAGAGCTACCTGAGAGGCTCCATTCAGGGGACTCCCAGCTGCCCCCAGCCATTAGTGTGCGCTTACCAGGGGAAGATCAGGGCTGCTCTAGCCTGGCTGGCCAGGATGGAGGGGCTCCCCGGAATCCTGGATCTTTAGTCAAAGGGAGGCTCTGAGGCATCTCCCCTCCTGCACTCCTGGGGGAGCATTCCCCCAAAGACCTCCCCTCAGGGGGTGCCCCAGGCTGCCAAGGAAAGGAAGCCGAGAAGATGGCGGCTTAGCTCTTTCCCCCTCAGACTCCTCGGGATTCAGGGCTTCAACTGATGCCACCCCTGCTCAGAAGGGAGAGGGGAGCACACCTGGCTTACCTCCTTCACATTGCAGAAGCACCAGGGGGCCACATGAGGAGGGGCAGTCTGTAGGGCTGGGGCAGGTGGGAGGGATGCCACATGCCATCTGGAGAAGAACCTGCTTGGCACCCTCTACCTTGGCCACTTAGCCAATCTGGAAGGCCTTATCTAGCAGACTCATTCCTCCCTCCTGGGTCACTAGTCACAACATGTGAGCTCCACCATGGGCCACGAGGATCACCCCAGGACACAGTGACGTCACCGGCCCGTTGCCAGGTGACACAGCCCTGTGCCCAGGCAGAGGTTTGGCACTTTGGGGAAGGAGGGCAGCAGGCCATGTGGAGGCCCTGGAGGGCTTGCTTAAGGCTCAGGCCCTCCCACCCTCCTTGGGCTCTTTCCTTGAGCCTTTCCAAAGGTGCGCCCTAGCTGGATAGTGCTGTGGGCCCCCCACAGAGTACCAGATTAGGGGATGGGCTCAGCCATGAGCTCTCTCCTTTGGGCCCCAAGGGAGCTCTGGCTCTCACTTCCTTTCTTTAGGCTCCAGGGTCCTCTGACACAAAGGGCTTGGCCAGGCGATGTCCAAGTCCCCTGCCAAGGGGACTGGCCTCTGGCCTATGTCTCTAGCTCAGCAGGTCGGGTGTCTGGGACTGTTTCAGTCCAAGCCATGTGTCAGGCCTCACCCCTTCAAAGGCTGGAGGGAGCCCTCTGAGAGCCACCCAAGCCTTCGGGTCAGAGACAGCGGAGACACCAGCTTGCCTTGCCCTAGTGAGCCATAGGCCCCTGAGTAGCCTCCATTTTAGAGTTGGCAGAGGATGTTTGAGAACATCGTGGTCATCTTATAGAGGAAGAGGAACCTGAGAGAAGGGACTTGTCCAAGGCCACACAAACAGCAGAGCCTGACTTTGAATGGAGCCTGCCTGGGCACTTCCCATCATTGAGCTTTGGGGACTTTGGGGGTGAAAGGAAGAGAGCTAAGGCAGTCCCTCTCGACCTCTTTCCCACGGAAGAAAGGATGGGGAGTGCCCGGGACACAAGATGGAGGCCAGCCCGAGAGAGCCCCATCGTCTTTCCCCTCCCTCTCTCTTGAGTTGGGAGGGCTCCTGGGGCCACTAGGGGGCCAGGGAGCTCCCCTGGCTCTAGCCCACTGAAGCACTGAGGAGGGCAAGAGGAGCAAATTCTTTCACAGTGAGGACAACGTGAACTGTCTGGAAAATCCCCACTTGGGTTCTCAGAGCGTCTGTCCGGCTTGCTGCTGGCCACAGCTCTCTAGAGCTGTGGAAGGAGACAGGAGGGAGGAAGGAAGAGAGGGCGGGAAGGGTGAACTCAAGCAGCAGCAGGGAGGGAGGCCAGGAAGGAAGGTGGGTGTATGGGCGTGTGGGAACACTGGGCTGGCCTAGAACCAGCTTGACCAGTGGGTGGAGGCTCCCCCTTGGAATGCCAGATAGAATTTGGGGCCAAGTTTGCACCTGACCCAGGGCTGGGCACACCGAGAGGCCACATGAGACCCTGGTGCTCCCCTCACAGCAGAGGCACCAAGAGAGCATGCAGGTCCTCAGGCCATCTCTGCCAACAGCTAATGTAAGCTCACTGTGTGTATCCTGGTGTTCCAGGCCACTCCAAACCGTTCCATCCCTGTGGCGATTACTGTGTTCTATCCATTTTACATGATAGAGCATTCACTTTAGAATCAAAAAGACCCGAGTTCAAATTCTACCTCAGACACTTGCTATCTGTGACCATGACCAAATTACCTAACCTAGCCTCAGTTTCCTCCTCTGTAAAATGGGCATAATAACAGCATCCGCCTCCCAGAGTTGTTGTTGTAAGGGTGAAAAGAGAGGCCTCTAGAAGGATAAGCATGGTCATTACACGCATGCCAAGTGCTGTGGGAGAGACAAAAGGGGGAGCTCCGGGGATCTTGGCCTGGGAGTGACCAGAGTTTCCTAGGCCTCTCTGTGGTCCTGGGGGCTCTCCTGGATTATGCCGCCTCTCCCTCAGCAGCATGCCTTCGGGCAGGATTTGACTCTCCTAGCTGCACCTCTAGCTCCCATTGTGCTCCCTTCCCTATTTCCCCAGAAGTGGCCAGTCCTTCTTCTGGGAAGGATAGCTTCATAGACACCTCAGGCTTTCCTGGCAGAGGTGCTGCACCCAGCCCAAGTCACCCCACCCGAAGCCTGCCCAGGAGAGAGTTGAGGCCTGCACCTGTATAACAGAGCCAGGGCAGCACTCAAAGGGAATGGCAGGGAGGCCCCGACCATGGGGAAGCAGTCACAAAAGCCTGGGCCCCTTGGGTAAGGCTTCATGGAGGAATTCTGAACTGAGGTTCAGTCGGTTCAGTTGTGTCTGCCTCTGTGACTCCACTGGGCCATTCTGGCGATTAAGAAGTCTGGGAATGCGTCGCTTTAAATGGGACCCGAGTCCTTGCGCTCACTGTATCTTGCCTGGACCTAGGCCTCTGCTCTCATTTCCGCTTTGCTGTCTTCCCAAGATGAATAGTGGCTCCCTGAGGACAGGGCCCATCTCCCATCACGGTCAGCCTTTGGCACAATAGCTGCTACTCAGTAAGGCTCCCCATTCCTTCAGCAGCAAGGCCCCAGCTGGCTCCTGGGAACACAAGGCCCGGCACACTGCCCCGACCAACCCATTGTGGAGGGGAGGGCAGCAGCTGTTGCCCCTGAAGCCAAGCAGGGGGTGCCAGCTAGAGCCCTGCCCAGTTCATTTGAGCGTTCTGTAAGGGACCAGCTGAGCACACTGACTCCCAGTGGGGACCGTTAGCTGCTGGGTGCCCATGCCATCTACTGAGTATGCAGAGCAGAGGTCCAGAAAGGGTGGACAAAAAGCCGCCGATGCTTGCGAGCCCTGTAAACGGGCCAGCTCTGGGCCAGGGGTCATCTTCTGCCTGTCAGGCGACTGCTGCCCCCTTCTAAGCAGTGCTCCTTCCCGGGGGGATGTTGGGCTGGCAGCAGGGCTCCGAGGGTCCTCTGGCTCTTAGCCACTCAGGAACCCTTCCCCTTGCTTTGGTGGCACCCAGGGACCTGCTCCTGGGTCACCAAGGTTTGGGCATCATTCCCCCTGCACTGGGAGCAGTGGTCTCAGAGACACTACAAAGGGAATGGCAAGGGCGTGTTTGCACACACACGTACACCACTATAAAGTATGTCACGAAAGAGAGAAGGCCTCAGCTGGTTATTAGTCAGTTGAGAAACCCTGAGTAAGCCCCCACTATGTACCAGTCTTGGTGCCCTCCTGGTTTCGAGGGGCGTGCCCCCTTGGCTCTTTTAGCCGCCTGCTCCTGGGCCCCGTGACCCAGATTAGCCTTCCTTATAGCTCCTTGCTGAATGTGCGGCCCCCAAACAAAAGTGCTTTCCTTTGGGACTTGGTACTCTATCCTTGCATCCCCTTGTGTCCCTCTGTGAGCTGTTGGGAGAAAGAGGAGCCTCCCTTGGCCCTGCTCTGAGGTAGGCTTCTGGAACATTGCTTGATCCTTTAAAGGTTCAATGGGAAAAATGGAGACGAACGGAAGGGGACATTATTTATATGGCACCTTCTATGTGTTGGACACTGTGCGCTAAGTGCTGTTTTGCAAATATGAGCCCATTGCATCCTCACCCCAACCCTGTGACGTAGGGTGCTCTTATGATCCCCACTTTGCAGTTGAGGAAACTGAGCCAGAATGGGGTTAAGTGACTTGCCCAGGGTCACACAGTTTAGCAATGTTGAAGGCAGTCTGCCTCTGAAACTAGCACTGTGCCCCCTAGAAACCCCTAGGATAGGCTTCCATGTTCCCTTAGCAGATATTGAGTTGTTCTAGCAGAGAGCTTCCTGTGTTTGTCTCTCTCCAGGATGCATGAAGGTGTGACATCTCTGTTCATTCTAGCTCAGCTCCAGAAATTGATCTCAGGTCAATCAAATCCTATCCAACGAGCATCTCCTGAGTACAGGGCCAAGCTCTGGGCTGGGCACGTCAGACATAAAGTCCCCTCCCCCCTCCCCCCAAGCTTCTGAGGGTGGCCAGTAGGGCCCATCCCTGGCTGCCAGGTGCTCCCTGACCTGACCTGGCCTTGAGGCAAAGAGCTGCTACACTGAGCATGGCTGCCTCAGTGGAAGCTGAAAAACATCCTAAGTGGGCCAAGGGCAAAACAGACAGCTTCTAAAGGAGACGGCGCCAGTCTCTGATCTGTTGTTTGGTCCTAGAGCTCCTTGGGGGGTACGTGAAGCAAACCAGTTTGCCATTGCCCAAGTTAATCATTACTGGCCTCTCATGTGGTCCTGCTCTTGGTCAAAGACTTTCTGCTTCTTGGAGACGGGACATGCTGCTCTCCTACTGGGGGCTGGGGCCTCTAGGGCTCTGCATGTGTGCCACGTTCAACCTTCAGAGCTCAAGGCTCAGCCCAGACCCTGACTAGGAGGCAGGGCTTTGGGCTGTGGCCTCGGTGGGTCCTAACCTGTGCCCTCTGCCTCACAAGCCCTGGATGTGATTAGTCAGTAGAAAAGTGGCCAACAGGGCAGGGTTAGTTTGCCGGCTCCCAGATGGCCCAGGCTGCATTGTTTATCCTTTGTGGATGCTGGGGTGAAGGGACAAGAAGACTTGGTCCCCATCATACCTCCTCGTAGGAGAGAGGAGGGGGGTGTGTGACCCTGGGTGGGTCCCTATGGGGTCCACCCATGAACCAGCCTATGGCAGGGTCTGCCTACCTACTGAGTTCGAGATGGAGGATGCTATCTGAGGCCCAGCTGAACTAAGCGTGGGCAGGGCCAGCTCCAAGGAGATATTCATGTGGCCAGGCTGAGCATGGCACCAATAGAAATTGAGACAATTCCAAATCCCTCGTGGCTCCCTCTCCTCTTGCAATGATTGTGGACGACAGTCTTTTCAGCCATGTCTGACTCTTGGTGACCCATCTGGCAGGTTCTTGGCAAAGATACTGCAGTAGATTTCCATTTCCTTCTCTAGTTCATTTGACAGATGAGAAAATTGAGGCAAACAGAATGAAGTGACTGGCTTAGGGTCACACAGCTAGGAAGTGTCTGAAGCTGGATTTGAACTCAAAAAATTAGTCTCCCTGACTCCAGGTCTGGCACTCAGTGCACTACAGCACCACCTAGCTGCCCAGTAAAGAGGGTAGAGTATACTAAGAACTACATCATTCTGAAGCCATCCAAGTGGCTCCTTACCATTGGGATGCTCAATGCCCAACTGTCCACACGGAGAAAACTAAGTGGCTGAAGAATACCCTGTGCCCAGCTTGTGGTGGAGAAACTCATGCAAGACCTGAGAAACCCGGAATTTGAAGGAGAAGGGACAGAAAGGAGACCAGAGGGATCCTGGTAAGAAGAAAAGAGGGAGGACCAACCAATGGACCATTCACTCTTCTGGCCTCTACAGGACATCAAGGGCCCTGGCAGAAGCAGCACTCGCCAGGTGTTGGGAAGAGCTCTGTGGCAAACTGATGGGATGGGAGCGACATGGCTCAGGCAGACGTGGAAAGGTTGCAATGTGAGTAGCTGGAGAGAACGCTGACATCAGGGAGTGTCTGCCTCCACTGAAGTAGCAAACTCCTCTTTCTTTTATTAATTTTTAAAATATTTAATTTTATTTAATTAATTAATTTAGAATATTGTTCTATGGTTACAAGATTCATGTTCTTTCCCTCCCCCACCCTTCCTGTAGCTGACTAGCAATTCCACTGGGTATTACATGTGTTCTTGATCAGAACCTATTTCCATGTTGTTGGTGTTTGCATTAGGATGTTCATTTAGCGTCTCCATCCCCAACCATATCCCCTTGACCCGTGTATTCAAGCAGTTCTTTTTCTTCTGTGTTTCTGCTCCCACAGTTTTTCCTCTGAATGTGTTCCGTATCATAGATCCCTTCAGGTTGTTCTGGATCACTGCATTCATTGCCACTAATGGAGAAGTCCATTCCATTTGATTGTGCCACAGTGTGTCCGTCTCTGGGTACAATGTTCTCCTGGCTCTTCTCCTTTCGCTCTGCATCACTTCCTGGAGGTTGTTCCAGTCTCCATGGAATTCCTCCACTTTATTATTCCTTTGAGCACAATAGTATTCCATCCCCAACATATACCACAATGTGTTCAGCCATTCTGAAGGGCATTCCCTCAAAAAGTGCAGCTATGAATATTCTTGTACAGGTCTTTTTCCCTATTATCTCTTTGGAGTACAAACCCAGCAGTGCTATGGCTGGATCAAAGGGCAGACAGTCTTTTAGAGCCCTTTGGGCCTAGTTCCAAATTGCCCTCCAGAATGGTTGGATCAGTTCACAACTCTTCTTTAATGCATGGTCTTTGCCCAGTGACCAATGAGCTGGCACAGTATGGGGAAGTGAGCCCCATCTAATGGGAACAAAACAGAGCTCCAGAGGATCCTGAGAGTGAGGGGTTCAGCTGCCTCCGGTCCAATCCACACACCAATGGGATCTCTGTTGTAACCTTGCACCCAATGGCCTTGCAGCCTCTCCTTGAAGACCTCCCATGATGGGGAGCCCTCCCCCTCCCAAGGTAGCACCTGCTACTCTTATACTTAGAATATACCCAAAGGTCCTGCCCCCCAACCTACAGTGCTCCCCAGGTTTAAAGTGACATCATTCTGACTCTCTGTATAGACCTCTTCCCACAGGACTATGCTACCTTTTGGAGGAAGGGGGTTAGCCTTCTCTCCTTGGCCCCCGAGGGCAGAACTAGGAGTAATGGTGGGGGGAGCAGCTGCAGAAGCCCATTTAGGCTTAGTGTGAAGACAAACATGGTAGCCATTTAAGCTATAACCAAGTGGAAGGGAGGGGCTGCCTTGGCTGGTGATGAGTCTCCCATCACCAGAGCTCTTTAAGCAATGGCTGGACACCTCATTACCAACAGGGGCTGCTGGGATTTTGTGAGTCTCCAGATTTGATTAAGAGTAAGTGTATGTGAGTGGATATGTAGATGTATGTATTCATATTGGTATAAATGTGGTTGTGTGTGTGCACATGTGTGAGTATGCGTGTGTATCAGGGCCTACATTTCCTAAAGAAAACATGTTGAGTAAGTGGTGCCTTTCACAAGAATATCTGAAACCCAAGGACAGACAGCAGCAGCCTGTTGGGCCTGGGTCATTCTGGGCTGGAGCCAAAAGCAGGCGCCCCCCACAGGCAGCTGGGGTCTCTTCATGTGCCTACTGCAAAAGAATTTGGTCAACAGAAAAAAGGAAATGGAAAATAAGGATCCTATAAAGAAAGGGAGAGGGAGAGGACAGGTAGGGAGCTCTTTGCCATTTTGGGGCTCTGGCCCCTCTCTGCATACAGTGACTGTCTGCGTAATGAACTTGCCCCCCCCCCCAGGAGTTCTCAAGGCCCTGTGCTGTGGCCTTCACTCTGGCAGAGCCTTTGCCGTGCCCACATGACTAATGAATCCACAGCCTTGCCCTTCTGTGTCAAGGAGGGGTGCATCCTGGGAAATTGCTGGGTGAAATCTGGTAGCCTCCTCCACCTCCCCAAGGCAGCAAAATGAAATTCTCTTAAGTGGGCCAGGCTGGGGTGGACAGAGATGGCATTTGAGAGGAGAAACAATACAGCCACCACAACTCCTCATACGGTGGCCCAAGATGAGAAATGCAGTGGATACTCGCTGACTCAGGAAGGGCCAAGCAGAGCAGAGCATGGGCCTGGCCTGGAACCTGATTGAACTTCGGGCTCAATGAATAAATATTTGTGAGCGGCTTAGAACATCACGGGAAAGCTCAAGTGGGCTGACAGTGCGGAGCAGAGAGGCAGGCCAGTCCACATGGTGGCGACGCCAATGACGGGCCACCACGCCAAAGGTCACAGCCATACTCAGCTCAAAGGTGATGGCCGATCTTGCTTCTATGGGGTTAGTGATAAAATCCAATGTCTTCTTCCAGAGGGGAACAGAAGGAGGCAAATGCTGTCAGGCAAATGAAGGGTCAGACAGGGGAAACTGTGGGTAGGACCAGAAAAAGGAAAGTTGGGCTACTCAGGAGGGAGGGATAAGCAAAAGCCAGGCCAGGAGCTCCACTGATGCCCGCGTGGTGTTAAGATAAGGCCCCTGAACCTTGGGCAGCCTCCCTATGATGAGCTTTTGGAGGTCACGGACCCAAGACCCAGGTGGGACAGTCGTGGATGGGCTGCAATCAGCATCACAGAGGAGCTTCCAGACCCATTGGGGTTAATGAGAATGTAGGCTCTCTGCTGGTAGAGCTGGCCTCTTTCTCTGAGCCTCTCCCAGTACCCATCAGAGTATTCGTGCCTCTACACACAATAGGCTCTTTGATGAGGGTTTGTTGAATGAATGGAGTAAGAGCAGGGACTACCAGACTTGTCTCTCTTTCTCCCTATCCCTAGAGTGATCATTCCTTCACACACTTCCCCCAGCTTCCTCTAGCCTCCCCCCCAAGGCACTGGCCATGGCACAATTAAGTAAACCTCTGACTGTTTAGTATCAAATGACCATCAATTCAGAGCTGGACGGAACCTGGAGGGGCCTCATTTGACAGCTGGGGAAACTGAGGACCAGGGAGGGGGAGCACCCGCCTCTTTGTATCTCTGGGGCTAGAAAACCAAAAAGGAAACAGCCCCTGCCTTCCAGAACCTTGGGGCTGGGGAGTGAAGGAAAGATACCCGCATGGAGCCTGGGAAATCATGGGGTGATTTGGGGTGGGAGAGAATGCTACCAATTGGGCAGGAAGGGCAGGGAAGGTTTCCCTGAGCTGGGCCTGGTAGGAAGTGTGTCAGGAGTTCTCAGAACTCGGAGGAGGCTGGGATGGAGAGGGTTACCTGAGGCAGGCTAAAACTACTTCAGCTTGGTTTAGGAAAAGCCAGGCTAGCTGAGCCAGTGGCTCCCAGGCCTGGGAGGTTTGCTGGTCAAACGGGATTTTAGCACACTACCAAATATTTCCAAGAGAATCGCTACCACAAGTTTGTGTCTCAGCGTGTCCTCCCAAAGAAGTCACCCAGCTGAAGGAATGAAGGGAAGCAGGGCAGAAGGAGTGGCTGCAAGTCTTCATTCCCTCCAGGCCCCCAAAGGCCATTTCTGAGAAAGGCCAACAATCCCTGGGCCACCCCAAAAAGGGGGTCAGGTGGGGCAGGGGCTGGCAGCAGGGCCTTTCCTGCTGCTGCTTCTCCCTCGTGGCTTAAGTGGAGCCTGGGCATCCCTAGGTTAGCCTCAGCAAATGGCAGCTGATGGCAGCTCTGGGGGAAGCCCAGCTGAACCAAGATGAATGGAAGGGTCCATCCCAGGCCAGCTGCAAGCAGAAGACACATTCTGGGAAGAGTCGTATTGTCCGAGCGCCATGCCGCTTTGGCGCTTTGGGGGGACTTTGGGAGTTGCCTGCCTATTTTACAGGCTGAGGGAACCTTCTCCGCCACAGTACTCCTGTTGGGGAGAGTAGCCTGGAGCACTGAGAAATGCAGCCACCCAGCCAGGGCCCACAGGCAATAGTGGAAGGAGAGTTGCTTCCCAGATAGCAAGGCTTGGGTTCAACTCTCACCTCTGGCAACTAAGAACAACATATCTCTGTAGCAGGTTGGCAAAGTCCTTGACCAAAGTGGAGATGCCATCTAGTCCAGACTTGGCCCAAGAGACAATGAGAAATAGCAGGTAAGTAAGGAGGGAAGTGCTTTGCTCTTCTACACTACACAGGGAGCTTTGAAACATTCTATTGGCTAATGGCATCCCCCAACGATTTCTTTTTCAAGAGAATGCTGAGCCCCTGGCCTGGACCACATTCACATCTGAGCCTTATCTTTTAGAACCGAGATTTGAGATTCCGATGAGGCAACAGCTTCCCCTAATCGCATCGCACCGAGTCACTTTTAAAAGGAAAACTGGACACCTGGCCTTGTACACCTGGGAAGTGCTAACAGACAGTAAAGCCACAGGGAACTTGTGGGTAGGAATGCCTTCTGCCTAGATGGCGCCTTGCTGATGCTAAATGTGCCAAGCAGCTTTGACGCTGCCCTGCATCATCACGGCCCCATCTGAGATGAGGGAGCACAATCTTCAGGGGAGTCCGGGGGGCTCTTCCAACAGATATTGATGGGTGGGTGGAAGGAGGCCCACGGGCCAAAGTGAGAGGAATGTTGGACTAACTGGTCAGCAGAAGCATACAAGGAGCATGGGCCAGGGCATGTGCATGGCCACTCATTCACACTGGTCAGTTATGGTGTCACGACTCTGAAAGGAGAGAGGGAGGGGAGGCCAGAACAGGGCTGATGGACTATTGTGAAGCTGGGTGGGGGGATACCTGGAAGCTGAAGATTCGTGTTGGGAGGAATGCCAGAGAAGGGTGGCATGGAGCAGTCACGGGATGGTGTGAAGGTGCCAGTCATGGGACACGAGGAGGTTTGGGATCTCAACATATATATATATACTGGACTTATGAGGGGTGGGGGTGAAGGGCAGCCCGTAATCTGGGTGCTGCGTGCCTTGAGAGAGGAGGAAGGGAAGGACATGGAGGGCACTGCAGAGAGCCCGGGTCCACCCAAAGGGAAGAGGAGAAGCTGGGAAGCAATGGAGATGACGGAGGGAGGGACAAGAGCAGTGGGTTGTTATTATCAGGAGATGATTATGCAAATAAAGACCCCAGGAAGGATAGTGAGAGCAGACTGAGCCCGGTATCTGGAGCTCATGGTCCTGGGTCTGCACCCCAGCTCTCTCAGGGTTCCCCTGCCCCACCCGCCCTCATTGGAGGAACGAGGAGGTTGGAGTAGATTAGCATCATCTGTTTGTTTGCTATGAGTGCAGGTCTGTCCTTGCATTGGTAACCCAACCCCGAGGTTCACGGGGCCTAGAATCTGCTCGGGCAACCCTGCACTGGGGAGAGTTTGGGTACCGCTTGGATTTTTGCAATGGCTCCTCTCCTTTCAGTTGGCTGAGTCCCGTGTGTGCCCTGCAGTAAATTACGGTCCACAGAGCTCTTAACGAACAAGGTGGTCTCTGATTAGAAGGCGACCAAGCAGTCGCCTTCCTTTGCTAAAGAGCAAATGGGAAACCATTTTGATGATGGGCTTAAAACAAAAATGGAGCTGCTGCCAACCTTTTGCATAATTCTTACTTATAATGATCTTGTATGAGATCGTTTAGACGGCAATTACAGAGCTGGAGGAGTAACCAATTTTTAGACTGACAATTGAGCTATTAAGGAATGACAAAATGGGCATTTAGATAGGAGAGACACCCATAAGCTAAAGAGAGGCCAGGCTGAGGAGGAGCTTAGAAATCATACCCTGCTGGGAAGGGGGAAAGAATAGGGGGGCGCAAGAGAAGACCAGGGAGGGCGGACACAAGAGCCACCCTCAAGGGTTCGAGGGTGACTGACCGTGTTCTGCTTGGCCTCTGAGGGCAGAGAGGGTGGCAAAGAGGTGGATTTGGGTCCCACGTTAGGACAAACTCCCCAAAAGTGAGGACAGTCCCCAAGGGGCAAAGTCTATCTTGGGGTGTGGGTGGTCTCCCCCTCCTTGGAGGTCTTCGACACAAGGTAAGGGATGTTGCAGAAGGGGATCTTGTTCAGGAATGAGAGGGCAAGGTAGCCTCGGAGGCCTCTATCCCTCTGGAGGGATGAGACCCACTGCCTGGGCTCCTTCCTCTCCTCCCAGCTGCCTCCTTTGCTAGAGCTCTCTGGAAGCCCCCTGGGGAAATGTGTTCAAAAGCATCTTCAGAGAGGTAGCCACTAGGAACACTGTTGTATATGTTATATATGGCAAGTGCTCTGAGTCCAGTTTGCGGAAGAGATTCCTCCCTCCAACACCGTCAAGGGAAGGAATGCTTCACAGAGGACAAGGCATGTGAGCAGATCTCAAAGGACGGAGGAGATGGCAAGGGGAAGAATAGGAGAGGTGAAGACGAGGGCATCTCAGATACAAGAAACAGTAAAAGGGAGTTGATGTGGGACGGTTCAGGATGTTCTGGGGAAGCTGAGAGTCTAGAGTATCTGAAACACAGCATACAGATAAAGCTCAACAAAATGTGTCCATTTTCTCTTTCCTTGGCCTTCTCTCGCCCACACATAGACCCACTGTTTCCAGCTGGAGAGTATCTTTGAGAACCAGAGTCCTTCAGGATGTAATGTATCAGCTGAATGGTGGGGCAAGAGGCCATGGGCAATGTGGGCCCCCAGTGGCCATGCAGCAAAGCATACTTCCCTCTCGGTAGAGATGGGGGGCGCCACAGGGGCCAGATGTCCCGCACGCTGCATATCAGATGTGGTGGTCATGTGGGGAGTTTGGGCTTAACTCTTTTTCTTCGTAGTGGAGTGGGCACGTGTTGAGAAATGTGTATGGTGTAGAAAAGCAAAAGAAGAAGCAAACGTTTAAAGGCAATCTATTGGGCTCTCTGCATTCAGTCGGTCAATGAATGAGTGTATTAAGGGCTTATGATGGGCCAGGCACTGGCTAAGTTCTAGCTATATGAAGAAAGGCAAAACTTAGGCTCTTTCCTTAAGGCATGTACGTTCTAATGGGAGAAACCCCTAAATAAATTGGTAATCATCCACAGCACATGGATGGCAACTTGAAAAGGGAATGTCCCAGCAGCTGGGGGACTGGGAAAGCCCCCCACCCCCACCCCGGGGAATGGAGAATTTATGCTGAGTCTTGAAGGAAGCCAGAGATTTGAAGAAGTCGACATGGAGAGGGAGTGCATTCCAGGCACAGCACGGCACGGGGGGACAGCCGGTGCAAAAAGACAGTCAGGAGCTGGAGTGTTATGTAGGTGTGAGAAGCAGCCAAAAGGCCACATGGCTGGACCGTAGAGTATGTGGGAGTTCACAGTGTGGAAGAAGACTGGATATAGGCAAAGGTCAGCTTGGGAAGGGGTAGGGAAGGAGAACACTTGGGGCTAATGGCGAGTCCCAGCGAGTGACCATCCCCGTGTGTGGCCAAGGTAGAGAGAAGGAATCATGGGCTTTAAAGGGGCCAAGGAACCAGAATACTCTGGAGTTTGCGGGAATATCTATATGGATCGGGACATCTCCTAGTGCAAGGGTAGGACTTGGAGAGGAGAGGAAGGTGGTGAGCCAAGGCTGAACTCCTTGAGGAAGACTGGCCTAGGGGTCAGTATACTATCTTCGAGGTTGGGTACAAAGCTTCCATTGAATGGGCTTCAGAAGAGGAAAGGTGTCTGAGTGAAAGAGACAAAGGCAAAGTCTGGAAGTGGCAAATGGTGGGGAGCAGGGACTCCAGGGCCAGTGGATCAGGGGGTGGGAGACATTGCCCAGCCAGGGATGCAGCAGCAGCAGAGGGTGGCGGTCCCTCTGTGAGGGCTAAGAGGGCCAGGGCTGGCACAATTAGAAGGCTGCTTCAAGAATCCAGGTGAGAGATGGTGAGAGAGGCCTGGCCCAGGAGGGCAATTGTGCAAATGGAAGGCCTCCAGCAAGGCCCAGGGGATCAGATTTGGCAGCAGATTAGTTAAATGGGAGTGGTGGGAATGAGGAATTGAGGACAGTACTGAAAAAGTTGTCAGCCTGAGTGCCTGGGAAGATGCCCAGGGAGGTGCCCTAGACAGGACCAGGGAAGGCTATCACACGTCGGGCTCAGAACACCCACTGGGCACTCAGTGACGAGGGTCTGGAAGTGAAGAGAAAGACGAGGGCTGGACGTCTAGGTCTGAGAATGGTCTGCAGAGAGATGATGCGTCGGTGCATGTAGCTCATATGAGGAGATCACCAAGTGCGGCTGTATGGAGAGGGGCCTGGGTCCTGGTCATTAGAAGGCCAAAGCTGGGTGAATATCTGGCAAAGGGGACTGAAGACTGGCTGGATGTCCAGGAGGCGAACCTAGAGAAGAGAGAGCATCCAGCAGAAGAGGGAGCCCAACAGTGGCAAAGGTAAGGCTGCCTAGAGAAGTGAGAAAAAGCCATTGGATTGGCCACCAAGAGCTGAGCAGTAACTGTGCAGAGAACAACAGGAGTTGAGGGGTGATTGCAGGGGTCAGGAAGAAAGGAAGTGAAGATGCCCACCGTCAAGGGCCTTCTCCGAGAGTGTCCAGCCTCAAGAAGGGGAGGAAATACCTAGGGTAGCACAGTGAGGATTTTTTTTAAAACCCTCACCTTCTGTCTTAGAGTCAATACTGTGTACTGGTTCTAAGGCAGAAGAGCAGTGAGGATTAGGCAATGGGGCTCAAGTGACTTGTCCAGGGTCACCCAGCTGGGAAGGGTCTGAGGTCAAATTGGAACCCAGGACCTCCCTTCTCTAGGCCTGGCTCTCAATCCACTGAGCCACCCAGCTGCCCCCCACAGTGAGGATTTTTGAAGATCGGGGGAGGCTTGGAAATGTTTGGAGGCAGCGGTGAGGTGGAAGAGGAGTGAAAGAATACGGCTGGTATGTGTGTGTATGTGCAATAGGATAGAGACAATGGGAGGGGATCACATGTACATGTACAGGCTTGGCCTTGTCATGGAGAAGGGCCACTTCTTCATGCAAGACAGAGGTGAATGTAGAAATGGCGAGGAATGCTATCAGAAGGGAGTGAGAGAAGGCGAAGGGGAGAAGGGGGCTCAGCTTTCTTCAGGGGCTTCGCTGAGAGGGCAGGAGACGGTGGTGCTGTGCCAGGTTGGAAGAGAGGCGTCTTGGCCCCATGGCTTTGTCTCTTCTTTGTATCCCCAGAACCCCCGAAAGGGCCTGGCGGGCATTAGGCACTTGCTAAATGTTTAGTGCTGGAGGTGATGGTACCACCTAGGAGAATTCAAGCACTTATAAAGTACCTACTGTGTGCCAGAGCCTGTGCTAGGCCCTGGGGCTACAGAGATAAACCCAAAGGCCCTGCCTGCAAGGATCTCCCCTTCTACTGAGGAGAATTCCAGCACAGCTACAAGTGGGCCCAAACTGTAATCAGTCATAGAAATTCCTTTGGCAAGGCTTCCCGGAGGGGATGGCGTGCGTGAGAGAGTCTGGGAAGTAGAGGGGAGGAGAGAGGATACAAGGGGAGCCCTCCTAGACTGTAGCCCAGCTGAGAAGGCAGGCCTGGAGATAGTAGGGGTCAACCTTGAGAGGAAGAGATGGAAGACCCTAACCAAACCCATCTGAGGGCAGAGCCTTGAAGAGCAGAGGTGCCAACCCGCCCCCCCACCCGGGGGTCTTCAGACAAGTAGGTGGCACACAGATACCCCAGCTTTCTCCGAAGGGGCCAGCTTGTTCATTGCTGGCCTTCCTGAGAGATACCATGTCATGTGGATTTGTTTCAAAGGGCAAACAATGCTGCTAGTCATGAAATTTCTGAGACTGCTTCAGTACTGACGTGGGGAGAGCCAGGCTGAGCTGCCCGCAGGGGAGTCAAAGGGTAGCTAGCTGCAGCCATGGGTGCACAGAGAGAAGGGGCCAGCATGCATATCCCGCAGGTGGGGGCTCTAAGATGGAGCTTCAGCTTCCAGGTATTCTGTGGGTTAGCATTTATTTCCTGCAAAAGGCACAGCACCCAAAAGCCCTCCAGCGCCCGCCTGCCTGCCTGCTTGCCCGCTCGCTCTCCCTCTGCTGTGCCACGTTTGCTTTTTCTCCAGTCAACCAGAGCAAACCCAAAACATGCCATTCAATGTCAGAGGGGCGACAAGGCACTAGATTTATTCAAGGCAGGAATGCTATGGAGGCAAACGAATAGGTGCCTACCGTGCCCAGAAAATACCCCAACGATCCCTGCTCTGGACAGAAGTGTCTTTCACTCCAGTGGGAGACCCAGTATGTGGCACACAGTAGGCACTTGGGAAATGGCTACTGGTTGGGAAACATGTCCATACAGAGAAGGTGAGATCATTAGCAGCTGGCGACCGGGACAGGCCTTCTGCACAAGACGGCTTTGGAGAAAGCCTGAGAGAGCCCATCAAAGACCCCAATGAGGGAGACTGAGCAAGCAGGAGATGAAGAAGCGAGCAGGGGGCCAAGGAGACAGGGTATGGGAAGCCTGGGAAGCCAGGGAGGGCAGTGGCCAGCGCATGGCCAGCTCAGGACTGGATTTTTCATGCTGGAGGAAGTGGGGAACCCTGTCCCTCAATGTGTGTGTGAGATCAGAGACAGACACAGACACAGACACAGACAGACACCACTACTGTCTGGAGGAGGGATCAGAACAAGGGTGCTCTGCTGGGGCAGGGACCACAGGCTGGGGTGGTTCAGCCAGGGCACATGCATGGAGCAACAAACAGTCCCTGGTTGGACTGTGGCTTTCTGGCATGGTCCAAAGCAGCCACCTGACTAACCAAGGGTTCAATGGGGCTTTGTACCCAGCCAGGGTTAGTCTTTGAGCCTAGCCTCACCATTTCATAGCGGAAACTGAGGCACAAAGGCACCCTCCTCTCCCTCACTGCAAGCTCCCTGCCCTAAGCAATGTTGCTTTTATTCAGTGCTGGCATCTCCTGGCCAGCCCAAACCTCCCCATCTCTCCCCAGGAGAGGTAGCTCTCCTGAGCCTGAGCACCTGCGGCAGGGCTCCCCTCTCTGGAACAGCTTCCAGTACTCTCGAGAATCCAGGGCTGAACTGGAGTCCCACAGTCCATCTGTGCCAGGGAGAGAGAAGTACGGAAAGCCCGGAAGGCAGGAAGTTCTCAGTTCAAGTCTTGCCTCGGACACAGAGCAGCTCCCCGCAATCACAGATGGGAGGGACCTGCCTGGGGGCGGGGCGGGGCGGGGCGAGAGAGATGGCAGGGATCCCCGGACCGTGGATGGCTTCAAAACCAACCATCTTTGCTTTGCCGACTGGCATTTTCTTCAATTATTTAAGAACTGGATTCTGACGAGGGGAGGCAGAAAGGGTGCAAAATCTCGCCTCTGGTCCAGTCTCTTTGTTTCTAAGGGTGACGCGAGGAGTAGGTTCCAGAACTGGATTTGAACTCAGGGCTTCTAAATCCCCTAGACAGGGGCAAGTCACTTCAGGAAGTTGCGTCGTCCCTCCCTCATTTCTGGCTTAAATAATTGAGAAAAAGATCGAGGCTTGTCATTCAAGGTACCGTGGGCTCCTGCCACCTGTTGCTTATCTCGTGAAGCCAGAGCTTGGAGCTCCGAGCGCCCCGAGCCCACGACATTGACCCCCTGTCCAGCACCGTGGCTGCATTGTTCGGGTTACTGCATTTTCCGAGTGAAATAGAATCGACGGGGAGTCTAATGAAGGCCTCCGGTTTTGTCAGAAGCCCCTGTCTTTGGGGAAGAGGCTGCCAAAGATGCGGCGGTAACAAGTGTGAAGGCAGAGGACCTGGGTTCCAATCCTACTACAGCTGCTCACTACTGTGAGCCTGGGCAAGTTACTTAAGCTCGCTGGCCGCACTTTCCCGATGAAGGCTTGTGTATGTGGAAGATGGCTGGCCTAACTCCACGAACTCTTTGAGTCTCAGTTTCCCCGCCTGTAAAATGGGGCCAGCTGGATCCTTGAAGTGCCAGCCTCCAGTGAGGTGCAGGGTGAGGGTTCTGGCCACCCCGGGCTGGCCACCCCCACCTCCTCCGCGGCCGCCGTCTTCCCGCCTCGAAGGTCGGGGGCGGAGAGCTGGGGGGAACAAGGCCCAGAGCGAATCGGCTGCACACTTCCCCGGTCCGGGACCGCCAACTTGGATGCCTGGGGAAAGTTGGGGGGGGCGTGCCTCGAGGGAAGAGGGACGCCCCCCCCCCAAGCAGAAGGAAACAATGTAAAAGCGGGGCTGCGCGGCGGCCCCTCCCATTGCTCCTCCGCCTTGTCCATTACACGCCTTTCCCCGCCCTCCCGGGCCGGCCGCTCTGGCCTTTCGGCTCTCCCTCCGCAGGAGGCAGCCCCGCCCCTCCCTGGCCCCGCCCACGTTCCGCCCAGGCCCCGCCCTGTCCCGCTGGTGCTGCGGCCACCGCCGAGGCCGCCTCCCTCACTCCCGGGCGCTAGGATCGCTTAGGCTCGCCCCGGCCCCGCCGCCCGGGTTTCCCCTGCGCCGCGCTGGGCCAGCGGGGGCGGAGCGCGATGGTGAGCGGCTAGCGGGCGCCATGGAGCCCGGGGCCAGGATGGAGCCCCGCGCGGGGGCCTGCCAGTACGCCCATGTGCAGCTGCAGGGGGGCGCGCCCTGGGGCTTCACTCTCAAGGGGGGGCTGGAGCACGGCGAGCCGCTCCTCGTGTCCAAGGTAAGCGGCGCCCGCACAGCTGCCCGGAACGGCCGCACCCGCCGTCGGCCTACGGGCCCGGGGTGCACCGCACGGGGCCCAGAGGCTGGGACCTCGGGCACATCCCGAGCGGGTTCCAGGCTCAGCGGCCCCGGACCGTGCGAGGGGGTGGGGAGCGCGGGGAACCCCGCGCAGCTCGGGGTGCGCCTCTTCCCCAACTGCCCGCCTCCAGGGGCACGGCCAGAGTAGAGAAGTGGCGCGCCCCCCTCCCGGGCCCCCTCTCCCGCCCGCCCCGCGCCCTGGTGATTTCCAGCCCCGGTTCCCAAGTTACAGAGCGGGGAGAAGCCTGGCGCTGAGCAGTCCAGCTGTGCTGCCGGGGCTGCTGCTGCTGCTGCTGCAGCCCAGTGTTTGTTTGTTTTACAGGACTGGAATCTGCTTGAAGCCCCCCGCGGCAGGGGGCAGGGGAAGAGTGCTGTGGAAGCGAGAATGCAGCGAGTGTGTGTGTGCGTGCGCGCGTGCGTGCGCACAGAGCGAGGGGGGTGGGAGGCTTTCTTTCTTTGGGAGGGAGAACAGTTCACCTTGACGAGCCTCGTGGAGCCGGACGTTCGAGAGTCTAGATTGAAACAAACTTGCTCCTAACTTCCCCAAAGCCTCCGAGGGGGAGGCGCAGATTCCCGAAGCGGCCCACGAGCCAAGAGCCCGGGAGGGGGGAGCTCTGGGTAGGGAACACATCCCCACCCCCATTTTATTCGGAGCCGGGGCCCCTGGCCATGCCTCGCACTTTCACTTCCCCACTTCCCGTCTGGACCCGCGAGTGCTGCGGGTCAAGGCTGTTCCAGAAGCAGCCCGAGGGGAGGGCAGGTTGGCCTTGGGCGCTTGGCAGCCTTGAGGCACCTCTGTGGGGAGGGGCTCTAATCTTCAGTTGGGCAAAGGGCCAGCCCGGCCTCCTTCCTCCTGGAAACTCTAGACCGTGCCTGGGTTCCCACTCTGGGGTTCCAGGGCTCTGGGAAATCACGTCTTTGGATGGTTGTTTTGACAACTGTATTTCGGCAGAATGGGGTTCCTTTCCACTCCTCAGCATTGCATGGGGAGCCTGAAAGAACCTCCTTTGGGGAGGGCCCTGCCCATAGGCTTCCCCACGCTGCCTGGCCTCTGTTCCTGGGGACCTTAGCTGTGGATCCAGCTCACTCTCACTCCCAGCTGCCCCATCTAGAACTTCTCCCACTCGGGGAATCTGTGGCCCAACTGCAGCCCTGGCCGAGAGTTCTCTAAGCAAACACATTCTTTACCTGCTTCCCCTCCGACTTCTCCCAGGGCTTGGCATTGCACAGCAAGGCAGGGCATGGCATGCCATGGCTCTGCTGTCTCTTCAGACCTGCTATTTGGGGGCTCCCCTTCCCAGCCTGGGGTCTCCTCTGGGATCAGGGAGGAACTGAGGATCCCCCAGCAGTCTGTGGTCTGCAGTGGAGAGGAGGAGGGTGGCTCCAGTTAGAGCAGGGGAACCCCGAAGATGGCAAAGCTAGCCTGCCCACGGGTCACCCATTCAAACACTTGCATGGCCCCAGCCTAAAAACTGAGGCCCCCCTCCAGTGGTTGCAGGCCATCCACACTCTCCTTAATGCCCCGCCCTGCCCCCTCATGGCAGAAGCCTTCAGACTGGCTCCCTAGGCTCTCCTCGTGCCAGTTCTCTGCCATGCCCTGGCTCCCACATGATCCATAGATGAGTCTCCAGGCTTCTCCCGGTGTGCCACGGTGCCCACCATTGGGGACATTAGAGACCACCCCTGCCCCAAATCAAGTTAAAAAGATCCTAGGAGTAACAGGGGCTCTAGAGTTGAGTGAGGGGATGGTGGAGGGCCTGGAGAGTCTGGAGGTAGGGAATCTGATTCATGAGAAGGCCCCACACCAGCAAGCGGGAGGTGTGTGTGTGGGGGGTGGGGAGAGGCAGCCCGGCACATCGGGGAGAGGGAACTTGGAGATGTGCTGTGGGATCTCCGAGCCTTCAGCTCACCCCAAACACAAAGAAGGGAAGGAGCTCCCGGACTCAGCTTGGGTGCCCAGATAGGGGTTAGCTCATCACGGCTTCAGAAGGGGAAGGTGGGAACTTGCACAGAGCAGGCTGGGGGAAGTGATGAAGGTACTGGGTAGGAAGGTGTGGCCATGTTGCTCATCTTCCCATCCTCTGATTGGCTAATCCCATGCCCAGTTTTGGAGGTGGCTGCCCTGTGGGATCTTAAGCAGCAGGAGGGCTTGTCTTGGCATCTTCTACAGTGGGCATCTAGCCCTTGTTTGGACCATTGAAATGAACAGAAAACGGGCTGAGGCCTCTGTCCCTGCTTCGTGTTCCAGAGGTTGTCAAAAGAGCTTTCTGTCTTTCTCTGAGGATGGGCTTCTGACAGGGTCATTATTGCAAGTGAGGGAGGCAGCAGGGGGAGCGACTAGAGCTCTGGCCTTGGGATCAGCAAGGCCTGGGTTCTACTCCTGCTTCAAACGCTTCCAGCTGAGTGATCCAGGCCAGGCAAGTCACTCACCTCATCTGGCCTCAGAGGCTTCTTCCATGATGTTCTGGAGAGGATATTCCTCTGAAGGGAGCTGTCAGGAATGAGTATCCCGGGAGAGGAAGAGGAGGGAGAACATTGATTCTTTGTCTCTAGGTTCCAGAGGGATCATAGGATCAAAACTCTCTCTATTCCAACCTCTTCATTTTACAGAGGGAAAAACTGAGACTGAGGGAGGTTGTGCCCAAGATCACAGGAATATTAAGGAGCTGAAGGGGCACAAAGCATGCTGGGAAAAGTACCCGCCAAAGACCAGAACACTCTTTAGAGGGAGGAAATCAGGTCATTTGGGACTCTTTGGATTGCTTAGAGTTTTTTTGTGGGGCAGGCTGGCTCAGAACATGGGAAAAGATTGCCCTGTGTTGGGGGACCGGTTCATGGGAGAAGGATGGGGAAAGAGGAAGCCTTGGGGCTATCTCACCTGGCATGTGTGCAGAGGCTTTGGTATGATTGATCTTGTTAGCCTGGTGGTGGTAGAGAGGTCACAAGAACTATCCAACACCTCAGGTCCCAGGAGGACCCTATCCTTGTCTTTGGTGGTGTCAGGGTAAGGCTTGAGGCTGCTGGAGCCCCTGAAGCTAAATGGAATAAGTATAGTATTAAAAAACATCTACTATGGGCTAAGCATCCTTTACAGATTTGATCTCATTTGTTCTTCACCGCAATCCTGGGAGATAGGTGCTAGTGTGATCCACATTTTATAGGAGTAAACTGTAGCAGGCAGAGGTGAAATGACTTGCCCAGGGTCACCGAGCTAGTAAGTATCCGAAGTTGGATTTGAACTCAAGGCTTCCTGACTCCAGGCCTAGTGTTCTTTTCACTGCCTCTGGTGGGCAGCTTCTGCCTCAATCATAGGAACTCAGAAATTGCATAATCCAATCCCCTCTTTTTAAGCTAGAGGAAACTAGGGGCCAGGGAGAGGAGGTACCTTGCCCAAAAGCTTGGGTCTGGCAACAAACTCCACTCTGACACTTTGTACCTGGGGCCTGGTCCTGAAGTGCAACTTTGTTTTCTTCACTAAGACTGTAGGCAGGGTCTCGGTGTGCTTGAGAGCCCCCAAACGCCCACCTGGGCTGGCTGCCCAGCCCAAGATTCACATTTCCCTCAGAATATGATTGGTGATGAGGCCTGCTCTGTGTAGGGCACTTCCTTTCTCCCGCCCCCATTCCCAGCGCCAGCCTGGGTGGGGCTGGAAGGTTCCCATCACTTCACTGGGAGTTTCCTGAATGGAGGGAGGTACTAACTTCTTTCCTGCTCTCCAGAGACTAGCATCTCTCCTGATCTCCTGATTCTCTCTCTCTCTCTCTCTCTCTCTCTCCGTCTCTCTCCCTCTCCCTCCTCTCTCCCTTTCTCTGTCTCTCTCTGTCTCTCTGTCTCTCTCTCTTTGTGTCTCTCTCTGTGTCTCTCTTTCCTTCTCTCTTCTCCTCCCTCTCCCCCCCCCCCTTCCTCCTCTCCCCCTCTCTCTTCTCCCTTCTCTTTCTCCTTTTCTCTCTCTCCCTCTTTTTGTCTCTCCCTCTCCCTCCGTCTCTCTCTCCCTCTCTCTCCTCTCTCTTCCTTTCCCCTTCCCCCCTCTCCATCCCTCCCCCTCTCTCCCTTTCTCTCTTTGTCTGTCTCTTTCTCTCTTTTCCTCTTCTCTCCGTCTCTCTCTGCCTCTCTCCCTTTCTCTCCCTCTCTCTTTGTCTCTCTCCCTCTCTCTGTGTCTCTCTCCCTCTCTCTCTCTCCCTCCCTCTCTTTCCCTCTCCTCTCCCTCCTTCTCTCCCTCTCTCTGTCTCTCTCTTTCCCTTTCCTCTCCCTCTCCTCTTTCTTTCCCTCCCTCTCCCCCTCTCTTTCAGTCTCTCCCCCTCTCTCTCCCTCCCTGTCTCTCTGTCTCTCTGTCCCTCTCCCTCTCCTTCTCCCCCCCTTGTTTCTGGGCTGTCTCCTCCTGTATGAGTGTCTGAGGGAGTGGAGATTCTTCTCCCCTCTGTTGGTCTCTAGAATTGGGCCTCCCTGGCTTGGCCTCCTGTGGGTGGGGAGGGAGGAGGGAGGAGGTTTTTGCCTGGCCCAGTAGAGAATCTGGTCCTGGGACAGAATGTGTGGGCTCTGGAGGGAGTAGGGGTGAAAGGGGTTCCACATCCTCTGTGGCTCTGGGCCACAGTCAGGGCCCCAACCTTGAGTGTGGGTGTTCAGCTAGTGGGACAGCCTGCCATACTGGTTGGAGGATTGGACTTGGCTTGAGTTTGAATCCTGCCCCTGAAACTGATCCTGGGCCAGTTGCCTAACATCTCCCAGCCTTGGCTTTCTTGTCTGTAAAATGGGCATGAGAACGTGTGTTATGCTTCCCTCACTAGGTGCCTGTGGGACACTGCAGAGCTGATCTATAGAGAGGCTTTTGCAGTCTTTATAGGGCTCCATCAGCTCCTGCTTTTAGTGCCATTTGGAGTGATGGCGGGTGGATGTAGGGAGGAGACTTCAACATCCTGAAGGCATGAAGTGGTTAAGAGATTGCATTTTCCTGGCCAGAGGGAGACTGACTTCTAGTCCTGGGACCTCAGTTTCCTCATTTGTAAAATGAGGTGCTGCGCTAGACAGGTTCTGAGGCCCTCCTGACCTCCTTCCATCTGCCTCGGTGCCGAATGGGAATGACAGCGATCCATCTCTAGCTGGGTGAGGGGGTTGCTGGTGGTGGATGAGAGTGAGTTGCCCAACCTTCCAATTCGAAGATAAAGTAACTTGGGAGTCTAGTGGCTCCCTCTACTCCTGGGGGCTCTAGAAGAATTTGCCCATTGGAGAAAGCATGTGGTCTAAGAAAAAGGGAGTCAGGACCTGAGTTCAAATTCTGACAGTATCACTGCCTCTATATCCTTGGGCAAGTCACCTTCTTCCTGATGCCTCAACTGCCTCGAATGTAAAATGAAAGGGTTGTACTTGATGGCCTCTGAGGGCCTTTCCAGCTCTGCTGCCCTCTCCCCTCACCTGGTACAAGCCCAGATGGTCATCTGGCAGAGGGACCCTGGGAAAGTCAGATTATTGTACCTGCAGGGCGGAGGGCTCAGAGGGCAGGCCAGAGCAGACGACAGTGCCATATGGCTAAAATCCAGCCTCATACTGATAATGCCAGCAACAGAGTTTTCTAAGTGACGGTGTCTGCCCCACCCGCCCGCCCGCCCGCAGGGATCCTTCTCTGCAGCTTATGGCCCCTGTTTCAGTTGGAGTTTGACCCCATTGCTCCCCCCTCCCAGTTGGTGAATGGTCTGCTGTGCCAGGCTCCTGTGAGGGCTCGTGGTGGGGCTAAGGAGCGGGTATGCGCCAATGCATGGAGAACACATCATAGGGGCCACAGGAATGCCAGTTAGTGTCTCAATACTGAAATGCAGCAGTTGCCAAAGAGGGTTTCGGTGAGGATTTGATGCAGTAGGAGGAAGGCGGTGGTCCCGAACCCTGGGAGAGACCCCGTGCATGTGTGCTCAGGGGAGGGCTTGGCCTCTTGCAGAAGCCCTCATTACTGGAACTGAACTGAGACTCCCCCATTCCCCAGCCATGTTGTGTGGACTCCCCCCAGCCCCTTTGGGTCATCTTTGCTTGGTGGGCCCCGTTTCAGGCCCAGGGGTCTTTGGAGCACTATTGCTGGTGGCATCCACAGTGCAGAAGGCCCAACCTGCTTCCGCGTTTGCCCCCTCCAACCCCAAGCAAACAAAAAATCTGGATCCAGCTGGAGGACACTTGAGCCTTGTCTTTGGGGGGACTTGGGGGGTGGAAGTGTTCCTTCTCCCAGGCATTTCTTGAAAGGATGTGGAGAGGCTGGGCTTGGGGGCTTTGGAGGAAGGGCCATGTGGTCCCACTTAGGTTTCTTCAGAACCAGGGTTAAAAAAAGCTGGCGCCGCTTTTGAGAGGGGTGCTGGCCAAGACCCCAAGCGCTGTAGCACTAGGCTTTCAGAGGGGTCCCCAAAACTGACCCTCCTCCATCCGAAGCCCTGGGCCGGATGGTTTGGGCCCAAGCCTCAAGGAGTTTCTGCTCCAGTGGGGAGGGAAGGAATGAGATGAGAATATGTGCTAGTCCAAGGCTAGGATGTTAGCTATTCAGCCAAGCAAGTGCTTTGGGGGGTCTGGAGGAGGAAGGACATGACTGATGGGGCCCACGCTGGCCTTGAAACTGGACAGACAAGGGCAGGGAGAATTCGGCAGGGGATTGGGAGCAGGGAGAACTTTCCTGGCATGGGGAACAGTGAGGCTTCCTGGCTCCAAGATGGAGAGTACTCTGCATCCCTGGGAGTTGGCTTGGAGTGAGAAACTTACAGGAAATACAGGATCCCATTCTAGAGCTGATATTGGCGGCCCCCTTATGGGGCATCGAGTCCAACCTTATTTTAGAGAGGAGAAACTGAGGGACAGAGAAAGGCAAAGACTTGTCTAAGGTCACCTAGGGAGCAGGGGCAGAGTTGGGCCTGGCACCCCCCCCCAACTTTAAGAGTCAAGGCTCTGATCTTCATTTTGCTCATCTGGGAGGAAGCCCTCTCTCCTGGAGTGTGGAATAAACCTTTGAGAGAAGATTTGAAACATGTGTGGAGTCGAGGCAGGGCTGGGCTTGAAAGCACCTGACTGCTCAAGGGCCCGTCCCTTCCAAGGACAGCCCCTCCCCCTCTCTTTCCCTCTCCCCCCCTCCTCCTCCTCCTTCTTCCTTCTCTCTCCTCTCCCCTCTCCCCTCTCCCTGGGCTGGGCCCTGCTGGGCTGGCCCAGCTGCCGCTGGGGCCTCTGCCCCTCAAGCCCCTGCTGCAGGAGGCCTGGCCCAGCAGGGGGGTGGGGGATAGGGAGGGAAAGAGGGAGGGAGGGAGGGAGGGAGGAAGAGCCTTGGGTTGGGGGAGGAGAGGGCCAGATGTGTGCAGGCAGCCCTAGCTGGATTCCTGCAACCTTGGCTCGATGGGAAGTTGGAACCACAATGCCTCACTCCCTCCCACTGTAGCCATCAAAGTTGGCAAAGCCCAGGAGGGCCGGATTTTACCCAGGAGTTCCTTGGTTCTTCTTTTGCCCACCATGCAAGGGTGAAGTTCAGAGAACTGGGCTGGGGGTGGGGCAGTGAGGGCAGGGAGGAGGAGGAGACATCTCAGGCCTCTAGGATCTTCTTAGAGGACTAACCCACTCAGTTTGTGGACAAGGAGGAAACTGAGGCCCAGGGAAGGAAAGCCATTTGGCCAGTGTCCTGGAGCCAGTGAACACCAGGCCTGGGCTGTTGCCGTGTGGTAGATGCTTCTTGCTTTGGCTTCTCCTCAAGATTTGGGATGCACCCGCTGTGTTTGCTCTGGGTGCTTGGGGACACCAAGACAGAAGTGGTTGCTGGGCAAAGCTCTTCTGACTCCCCAAGTGAGCTGCTGAGTTCTATACCCAGCAGAGGGCTCTACCTAGATGGAGTCTGGCAACATGTGACTTTGAATCCCACCTCTGGCTCCTGCTTAGCTGTGGGACTCTGGGAATACGGTTTTAACTTCTCCAGGCTCGGTTTCCTCAGCTGTAAGATTGAGGTGGTGCTCGAGTCACCTAGTATGGTTCTTGTGAATGCCAAGGAGGCGGGCCCTAGAAATGGCCCCAATGATTAGTACCAGTGTTGTTGCTCATCTCAAGGGACAGGGAAGTGTAGACTAGATGCAGCTTTTCAGCCCTAGCCTCTGCAGGGATTGGGCTCTTCTTCGTAGCTCTTATGGCAATGGGGGACAGCATCTGTGTGTTTTCTGAAGCCCAGCAAAAGTAGTTTAGAGTGGCAGCACCCCCCAGTGGGCACCTCTGTCACCCAGTGAGGAGAGACAGAGCCAGGCATGGTTGGTTTAGAGGGGCTGGATGAGTTCTCAGAAGTGTAACCTCTTCATTTGCCAGAAGAGGAGGCTGGGTCCCAGAGAGGAGAAGGGGGACATGTCTGAACTCATACCAGTTAGTAAGTGACAGCCAGCATTTGAGTCCCAGGCTCCCAAGTCCAGATTTGCCACGCTGTCTCAGACACACAAACCTCCGTTGTGTGAGGAGCTTAAGCAAGTGGCCCTTCTGCTCAGCGTGTATCCTGGCTGTCTGGGACCCCCATTCCATGCCCTGGAGATGCCACCTTTGGACAGCATTCTAACTTGGCTTGCAGTTTGAGGGGCTGCTCAGATGGACTCTGTTCCCTCCCCCTTCCTGGCTCTCCCAGGAAAAATAAACTGGATGGAAAGAGTGGCTAATGCATCCGTTGGGCAGGACATGGGTCCTTCTTCCCTCCATCACACTGGCATGTTTGCTTGGGCAGGCTGCCAGCCAAGCTGGGCACTGGAATCCAGGGGCCTGAAGAACTTGGCTTTTCTTGGGGAGCCCAGTCTAGCCTGGACTGCATGCTCGGGGCCAGCCTGTGGGGGGGAGGTGAAGGGCCCTGCAACAGGTGAGATAGCCCAGACCCCAGGCCATCTGCTGTCTGCCTCTGCTCAGGGGGTCCCGCTCTGTGTTCAGCGAGCCTCCCCTTTACTTGCATTCTTGGCAGATTTCACATGCTGGGGCCAGCCCTCGAAGGGCTAGGCTCCAGGCCTGCCCGTGTGACCCTGGGTCAGGGAGTCCACCTGGCTTGCCCCAATTTGTTCATCTGTAAAATTGGGATAAAGTTATGGGTGAAACCTCCCACCTAGAGCTGTAGTGAGAGGACCTAATAGGAGACTCCTGAAGCCTCCTTGCCAACTCTGAAGTGCTACAGAAATGGCGTCCTTCTCACCGAACAGAGAGTGGCCAGAGAGCAGGCACCCTGGGCTCAGGCCCTGGCTCTCACACATGCTCTCCACGTGGCGGGGCAAGCCTCTTTACTGCCCTGAAGACTCATGGACAGTCGGGGCTTGTTACTGAGGGGTGTGAGGGTCCAGTACCAATGGAATGGATGGCCCAGATGATCCGATGGGGAGGAAATCATCATTTCTTGTTGTTGTTGCTTGGTCATTTTTCAGTCACCTCTGACTCTTGGTGACCCTATTTGGTTTTTTTGGGGCAAAGATCCTGGAGCAATTTGCCATTTCCTTCTCCAGCTCATTTGACAGAGGAGGAAACTAAGGCCAACACCAGCTGCCCTTAGGTTGTAGACTGAACTGCATTGCGATGGGGAGTTTCACTTCCCCGGAGGCCCTTGTCCCGATGCAATCCCAGACCCGATTTCTATTGTGTTCTTAATGGATAATGTGGAAAATAAGATGGCAGCAGGGCAGGGAAAGGATGAAAAGGAGAGGGTTCCAAGGTCCTTCAGGAGCACTGTCAGGAAGGTGAGGCCCTGGTGGAAAGCCAGGGAGAGACAAAGAAAGTGTTGGGGGTGGGGGAGGCATTTCGTGAGTTCCGTCATGGAAAAAGAGGCCGAGAGAAGGGTTTGGGGCCCCTCGGCTCATTTCTGCCATTTTTATTCCTGATCATGAGAGTTGCAGACGGCACGCAGCCGGGAGGGAGGGAGATAACAGTTTACGTGTTTATTTTAGCACGACTTTTGATAGTTACCAATGCTGCTCTCGTGACGGAGACGGAGAGCTGGGATCGAGCCCATGGTATAATGAGGCAGGTTTGGACGTGGTTGAATGCTCAGGTGCAAAGAGTCATCATTAATTATTTGCTATCTGCTTGGAAGGAGGTCTCCAGGGATTTGGGCTTGGCCTGGTGCTGTTTAACATTTTTATTGATGACCTGGCATAAATGCCATGCTCATCACTTTTGAAGATGACCTAAAGCTAAGAAGAATAGCTAACATTTGGGAGGATGACAGACAAATCCCAGATGACAGGGACAGATCAGAACGTCGGGACAAGTCGAATGGGATGAAATTGAATAGATATAAACTGCAGCTCTTAGATTGGGGTTTCAAAAGCCCCAGCTCTGTTTGCAGGAAGCTGGGAAACTATCCCTCAATCTAGCACTGCATTGGAGAAAGATGGGGGTGTTTCGGGCCGGGTGTGTGTGTGTGTGTGTGTGTGTGTGGTGGAGTCAAATTGGCCACAGTAAGTAGGAATCCTCCCAGGACTATGGCAGTCCAGATGGACTGGAATTTGGGCCTTGTTGAAAGCTGTGGAGACCGAGCCCGGTAGGCCAGATCGAATCTGAATGAAGTTCTGCTGTTCAGACGTGAGTGCCACAGTTTAGGAAGACAATGGTGGCATGGAAGGATCCCTTGAAGAAAGTGAGCACGATTAGCCTGAAGAAGAGAAGACTTAGCTTGTCTTCTGCCTTCCCCATGGAGCACCCTGGACCACCAGCCCTCCAGAGACCTTACCTTGGGGAGCTCAACCCTCTCAGCCTGGGAACTCCCACCCAACAAGAGGCCCGTGTCGTCATTGTGGAGTGTGTGGCATGGCCCACTCTATCTAGACGATCCCAGCAATACTTCATATTCTGCTGCATCTCTTCTCTCCCCACCCCAATTTCTAGTGTATCAGTAAGGGCTTAGCAATGGGCGTGAAGTGGCCTGCCCAGAGTCCCACAGCTAGAAGGCGTCTGAGGCCAGATTGGAACCCAGGACCGCCCATCTCTAGGACCGACTCTCTTATCCACTGAGTCTCCTAGCTGCTCCTTGCCACTGTTTCAAGGTTCCCAAAGCACTACCCTCCCAGTGGCCCTTTGAGGTAGATAGCATTAAATATCACATTTTAAAAGGTGGCGTGGATACAGTTTCAGCTAGGGAGTTTGCTTTCAATTCCAGGGCAAATTCTAGGATTGATCTATTACGAGAGGGTGAGCTTGGGAGCTTTGGGAGGGGAAGCAACACTCTCCTCAAGCCAACCTGGCTCCTTCCAGAACACGCCACGGCACTGCCATGCTCATGTCCATTCTTTTGGAGCTGGGGGAGGCTGCTGTAGTCAGGAGAGGACTGGGGTGGTCACAGAATTCTGGGACCTCAATCAAGCTTCCCCTGAAGTGAGGCAGCAGTGGAGAGGAGAGGGTGAAGGGGGGCACTGGGAGGAAGAAATGCCAGTACTGGGGGTTTCTGGAGGAGGTCAATTGTGAGCCACTCCAAGACTTCTAACCTCAGGAGCCTAGAGGAATGTTACTCTTGTTTATTGCCAGAAATGGGGAGCCTGGGCAGGGGTCTTGGGGGGACAGAAGGACAGGACCATTCAGGACATTGTAAGTTCATGGAGGTGTCCCAGAGGCCACGGGAAATCAGGGGAGGGGGGATATTTAATTGTTGCTGACCATTGGCCATTCGGGTCAGAGGCCTTGAGGGAGGGGCAGTGTAGTCGATCTCCTCATTTGTGGACCGCTCTGGGAAACTGTATTGCTTGCTTGTGCTCCAGGTATCCCAGAAGGCTTTGGAGGGAGACATGATTTGATAGATTGTCTTATAACGCAGACGGTGGGCTGCTCTCGCCCTGGGGAAGGAAGGGGTCTCCAAAGTACTGCTACACACAAGGCCTGAGAAGATGTAAGAAGAAGGAGAGGGTAGCAGTTGCCTAGGGCTTCGGTGCTCCCGAGGCTGGACCCCAGGGAGGGCTTGAGCCCAAGTCTTGGGGGCTCACTTCCTCTTTGGGGGAGATGACTCACCAGGCCCAGTGAAACACGGCCCACGTTTGTGGTCTGTATTAAATGCTCATTTTTTGCCATTCTATTTGGGGCCTGATTTTCAGCCTGGCACAATTTTATTAATCTTTGGACAATCATTGTTATTTTAATCAGAATTATAGATTTTCTTGAAACATGTGATTGTAAGAGGTCTGCTGCATTCTTAAGTGGGATTTCATTATATCCAGTGGCATTTTTTCTCCCCTGGTAGAACACATCCTAGACATTTAAATGAAGCCAATGGAAGATGAAAAGGAATATAATAGGTTCATTTACAATGAAGTTGCCCGGAAGATGTCTCTTCTGTTAAGGGATGTTCATACAAGTACTGGGTCTTGGTATTCAATTATCCTCTTCCTCCTCCTCCTCCTCCAAGTCTGCCTGACTACAGCCCCGGATTGTATCTACCGTCTTACAGAGACTCCAGGGAAATGAATGGTGGGCTCAGCCCAAACATGGTCCCAACAGTGACCCGGGAGGCGATGACTGGCCCGGGAAGCGGCCTTGTCGTGCAGGGAGAGTCAGGGCTGGCCAATGAGGTGGCCTGGGGCTTGGTGCCCAGAGGAAGTTAGGAAGGAAGCCCCCAACGTGATGGGCAGCTCCTTCCCGAAGGGCTTCCAAGGGGAGAGGGACAAAAATGGCTCAGAGGAGAAGGCATGAAAGGATTGCTGACTTTGCCAAGGCTTTGGCTGTCACACACACGGCCCTTCTTTTGAAGGACCAGAGAGTAGCCTCCCAGAATCACACAGAGGCAGAAACAGTGGGAAGTGGGGCCCTCCTGACTCCCACTATGGCTCGGGGGCTTCTATCCCAGGGGAGCAAAGCTCTTTCTTCTCCGAGTGTGTGTGTGTGTGTGTGTGTGTGTGTGTGTGTGGTGTGCGCACGCATGCCTGCACACATGTGGAGCAGGAGGGAGCATGTGCAGAGATTGCACACTTGGCTCTTCTTGGTCTCACGAGTGACCTGGGCCATCATTGCTGTGACCCTGCCTGCAGCCTTGGCTTTGTTCACTGGTTGGCGTTTCTTCCTTCTCTCTGTACCTCAGGAGAGGCAAATAGACCAAGGGCCCTGTATGCACAGAGTGTTTGATAAATGAGCACCCATTGTTGGAGAGATTCCATTGGCAGAGGCAGAGACCTGCAAGGGGTAGTGGGAGGCTAAGGCCAAGAGCACTGCTGAGGGCCTGGCTTCCAATCTTGGTTTGGTCACTTCCTAGGTAGGAGGGCTTGGCCAATTGTCTCCCACCTCCTTGACCCTCAATTTCCTTCCCTGGCCAGATTGGACCCTCTGGGCAGGCAGGGTGGGGCTTTCCCTCTGCTGCTGTTGGACTTCCCCGCTGAGGGCTCTTCATTTGTTCCCACTTCCTCATACTCTGTTGTCCTTCCCTCCTGTGCTTTGGCTTCTGGGGCTCTAGTCTCTCCAAGGCCACCAGAAAATGCCTAATGGCCAAGTCCAGTGCCCCATCCCCATTTCTCTTTCCCTTCTTCCTCTCCTCTTTGTTTCTCTCTCTTCTCTCAGTTCCCCTCGTCTGTTTCTGTTTCTTTCTCCTCTTACTCCATCTCTTTGTCTCTGTCTAAGTCTCTCCCCCTCCCTCCCTTCTTCCCTCCAGCCCCATTGGCCTTTCTCAGTTGGATCAGGCTTGCCCTCTCCAGCCTGTACCTTGGTGACCACTCCTTTCCCATCATGTTCCCTGCTGGTCTCATCAAGCTGGGTCAGATGTTCTTGACCTGGGCTGGGTGAGTATGTTTCACGGGGTCTGTGAATGGGGAAGGACAATGCCATCTTTATTTTGGCCAGCCCTCTAACTTGCTTTGTGATCCCTTGTATCCGACTGCATGCTTTTTAGCACATTCTGGGAAGGAGGCCATAGACCTCCCTCAGGCCCCAGAGGGTTCAGGTCCCAAACAAGCTTCAGAGCTCGGGAGTTCCTGAGCTCCAGATGAGAGGATCATAGTTCTGGAGCCACATGAGTTCTTAGAGTCCAACTGCCTGAGAAAAGAGATGAGAAAATTGAGGCCAGAGCGGGATAAAGACTTGCTTAGGGTCATATGGCCCACATGTTCCTGACTCCCAGTCTACAGTTTTCACTGCCACGTCACAGTCTCTGCATCACTGACGTTGACTGACTAGGGACCCTGGGAGGAGGGTCCTGCAGGGCCCCTTGCCTGAGGGGTCCTGCTGGCCCCAGCCTCCTGTAGGGAGGGCATTGTGTACTGTGTGTACCCCTCCTCCTCAGTCTCCCGGCCATGTGTTCATGGTTAGCTGCTTGTATTTAGTAAACGATTGCAGCCCAGAGTTGGCCAGGGCCCGGAGTGGAGCAAGATGAACCCCTCAAGCGTGTTTGATGAGAATGTGCTTTTTGGTGGAAGCACTCTGGGTTCGGCCGATGGCTACGTGCTGTTCCAGATGGCCTTGAGGCCAGGTTGCTGATGTGCTCACTAATGGGTGGTACGCGTAATTGCCTCTTTGGAGCCAGAACCATTTCAGGAATCCAGCTGCCTTGCTCCCACTTGCAACCCACCCCCCAGCATCCCTTTAGCCTTGTCTGAAAAAGAGTGCTTGGTGATTGGCCAGTATTTCACAGAAAGTACAAACCATTGGCAAGAAGTAGGCCTCGGACCAGCACCGAGGGACTTGCACTCTGAATGATCAAACTTCCTTTCCCTGGAGTCGGCGCTTCCCAGTGATGCTGTGCTATTGAGCCCAAGTGAAGGCTCCTTCCACAGGGCCCCCTCTTCTTCCCTCCCAGATTTCATCAGCCCTATTGTTAAAAAGGGGCATATACGCTGCTTGTGATCATTCTTGAGCCATATGGGAGCCATACGGCTTTTTGTGCTTCTACTTAAGCACAGCAGCAGAGCACAGTGGGAAGAGGAGGGTTTTGGAACCTGAGGGCCTGGGTTCAGATCTTGACACTGCCACTTCCTGTGTGACCATGGGCATGTCACTCCCTTTTCTGGGCTTCTGTTTCTTCATCTGTTAAACCAAGGGGTTGGACCAGATGACCCAAGACCCCTCCTGGCTCTCAATTTATGGAGTTTTCAGAAAACCATCAGCTGGAACTTCCCAAATACCTGGGTTGTGGCAGCATCTACTGTCGCCTTCAGTTTGGATCCAGGAGATCACAGGAACATGGCAGACTCATCAGAGCTGGAAGGGATCTCTCATTTTACAGGGGAGGAAACTGAGGCTCAGTTAGGGGAAACCACTTGACCAAGGCCCTAGAAACTCCTCACGGGTGGATCCAGTGTTGGTCCCTATAGGGCCCCCTATTCCAGATCCAGTGTTCTTCCCGAAACACAATGCTACTTCTCATTTGGCATCTCCAGTATGGTCTGATGCAGCTCCCATTAACAACATCCAGATACTCTAAGGACTTGGAGGGTCCTGGAGAAGTCACCTACCTGACTCTTTCCTCAGCCTCCAAGCAGGATTAGGTGCAGCTAGAGTGCTTTTTGCTTTTGGCTCTAGTTGCAATGTGCTCTCTCTCCCTGGAGCTAGAGCAGTCCATCAATTGCTAAACAACCATTGATTAAGCACCTACTATGTGCCAGGCACTGTGCCAAGCATTGGGGATGCAAAAGAGGCAGAAGATAGTCCTTGCCTTCAATGGGTGTTCAGTAGGTGGTTTCTGAGGCCCCTTCCCCTCTCCCCCACCAAACCCTTCCCTAGTTCAGAAGCTCAATCCCAATACAGAGGAGAAGAGGCTTAATCAAATTCGGTTGACATCACTGGCCCACAAAGCAGCCTCTGTACCCCGCAGACTCACCTGGCCCTTTCTGACAGCAGCTTGATTTCTTTGGGTCGAGGCATGTGCGTCACTCCTCATCCCAGGCTGACTTCTTCTTAAAGGCAGCCAGGGACAAGAAAAGCAGTGAGCCTCTAGCCAGCCCCTGCTCTTTCAAGTTTCCATGACACCTTGTACTGGTTTGGGGCTTGGAGGTCTTGGGTTCAAGTCTCACCTCTAAATCTTACTACTCGTGTGACCATAGACAAGTCACTTAATCACCAGCACCCGAGTGGCCTCCTCTGTAAAACGAAGGCCTCCAAGGGTTCTGCCAGCAAGCTCATTCACTCACATTCAGGGATCTCAGTTTGTTAGATACTTAGTAGTCTTGTGACCACATCTCTGAAGGCCAAGCTAAGTCTCAGTTTCCTCATCTGTAAAATGGAAAGAATAGGGTTGTTGTTAAGATCAAATGAGATGATCTACAGGACTTTGGGAACACACTGTGCCTAAAGCTCTTTGCAAACCATATAGTGCTATAATTGCTAGCTGCTATTACTACTAATTGATCAGTAAACATTTATTAAGCACCTACTATGTGCCGGGCCCTGTGCTAAGATGGGAGAGGCACCATGCAGACAAATATCTATGTAAGCTTATGTGTGGCATAAATAGGAAAGGATGAATTAGCAGGGGGAAGCCACTGGAATTAAGGGTTGGGGAAGAAGACTTCCTGTAGAAGGGGGATTTTAGCTGGGACTTTTAGGAAGCCAGGGAGGTCCAAAGTTGAAGTGGAGAAAGAAGAGCTAGAGAGAATGCCTGGAGCTGGGATATGGAATGTCGTTTTGGGAACAGCCAGGAGGCCAGCATCACTGGATCCTGGTGGGGAGGATGGTGAAAGAAGACTGGAAAGTTGTGTGTGTGTGTGTGTGTGTGTGTGTGTGTGTGTGTGTGTGTGTAATCTTGGAGGTTATAGGGACTCATGGGGGGGGTAGGTGGGTGGGTGGGGGCGTGGCATGATGTGGCTGTGACATCAGACCTGAGCTTTAGGAAGGCCTCTTTGGTGGCCAAATGGAGGATGGACTGGCCTCGAGGCAGGCAGATATCCCAGTAGCTGTTGCAATCCAGGCCTGAGGTGATGAGGACCCGGATGGGGTGATTGCGGCAGAGGAGGGAAGGGAGCATCCTGGGGAGATACTGCTTAGCTGAAATCGACGGGTTTTGGCACCAGATGACAATAATCGTAATGATTTCTTTTCTCATTTTCTGAGCGGAGGATTACCTTGGCTTCTGTAGTGGGAGAGCGCCGTGGCTTTGGGTGCATTTCATCTCTGCTCACCTAATGACTCAAGCAGCCTCCAGGGTTGGGTTCAAATAGGAAGGAGTCCCCTGCCTCTCCGTTGGCTCACTCTCTTTATCTGAAAAGCATCCATTCACTCACTCAACAAATATCACGGAATCCTTGAGTCTCTGAACTGAAAGGGCTCTCAATGGATCCCTTCCTCCAAGGCCGTGAAGGCTCTTCAAAGAAGGGGAAGCTATCACCTTTCCCAGCAGTCCCTCCTACTTTGGGACAGCTGGTGTAGACAGGAAGCCTTTCATAATGGTTCAAATGGGCCTCTAGGTGCCTTCTCTCCATGGCTCCTAATTCTGCTGTCTAGAACCAAGCAGAGAAAGTCCGATCCCTCTCCCACATGACAGTCCTCTAGGCTCCAGAAGTACAGAGTGCCTCATACTAAGGACATACCCAATCAGCATTCTGTTCTTTAGATTCTCCACCAATAGTTCCTCAGGCCAGTATGGCATTTTAGAGAATAAATGGCACCCTATAGTCAAAAGTCATTTGCCTTTGTAGTAATAAAAATTGTCAGAAGACGTTCCCCAAGGATGCACCACCATTGGGGTCAAATGAGAAGAAGGTCGATGGATCTTTTTGATGAGGAGCCTGTGCTGGACACTTTTCCTGCCTTCCTCTCCTTAGGTCTATTTTCTTTTCTATTTTCTCACCAGTACTACAATTGGGGGCAGTGGAGACGGGGTTGGGGGGGGGCCGGAACTAAGCGCCATCTGTGAGTCCCACTCATATTTGCTACTGACTCAGTCTTTCAAAACAAACAAACATGTCTCTTGAACGCTTTGCTTCCCAGTCCATTCATCTGTTTCTTTTCCCATCCTCTAGTATGGACACCTTGGGAATTGTAGCCTCCCTGGAGAAGAACCCAGTCTCTACCTCTTCCTCCTACCCTCTTAGTCATCTTGCCAGGTGTTAACTCTGTTCTTGGCCTGTCCCAGCTCCAGGGCTTGCTGTCGACTTTTCCTCGACTTGTCAACCAGCCCCCCATTCCTTTGGGTGACTGAGCCTTTTCATCTGGAAGCCACTCTGGAATTAAGTGTCCACATTTCCCAGCCCCTGGTTCTCAGTGTGGGCCCAGCTCCAACATTCTGCATACTTTCTTCCCCAAGCATTCATTACCCACCAGCCACACAAAGAGGCCCCCTTGCCCACATGCTTATGGCAGGTGCCAAAGGCCCTGCTGACCACAGAATTTCCTAATCATATGCTGTTCCCCAACCCCCTCGTATCACTGGCTTCTTGGCCACTGTTAGGAGCTGGCTGTGGCTAGCTTTTGTGGGTTGGGGCTGTAGTGGCGGCCAGGGGTTACCTTGGGTGAGAGTGGGAAAAGTACCCAGTGACCACATTGCCCAGGAGTGAAAGGTTAGTGGAAGTGCACTGCATGGTGCGATTCACTGATCCAACATCTAATGAAGGAACATGGATTGAAACCCAAGCTAGGGAGGGAGATGATGACTTGCTGAGCTGACCATGGAGAAGGCTTGGAGAGGTTGGGCTCTCCACTCATAGCAGTGGACCACATGTCCAGGAGAACACAGCACGGTTCCAGAGTGGCTGTCTGGCTAGCCTGAGGCCTAGCCAGGTGGCAGTAGATATGCTCACTCAGCCACGGTGTGTCCACAGGCCACTGGACCTCATGCTGGCTCTTTCAGTGTCTTGGGATCCTGATGTGGCTGTTTATTTGGTCGCTTTCATTTGTACTAGCTCCTCAAGCCTGGGCTCTACCCTGGTCACGTGTGTCCTCAGTGATGCACAGCCACCATATGTACTGGTTTTTGGCATTCCTTCAGTGTTGTTCTTGCTGAGTGGCAGCCAGGGAGCCTGGCATCCATGGGAGGATGGCACAGTTGGGCTGGGGCTTAAGGAGCAGCAAGCACTTTTAGGATGACTGACGTCATTGGACACCTTTCCAAACTAAGCCAAGGAACAAATAACCTCTGCAGCTGTACCCGTTGGGTTCCTCGCTATTTGTGGGCCCCTTATGTGCTGGCATTCAGTGCTGCCACGGTACAGATTGCAGCCCCTCCCATCCCTTCTCATCCATCCCCTGAGACTCAAGAGAATTAGAGATGCTGCATGCAGGCTGGCTGTCGAGCCCCAAGATTGATTTCCAGCCCTGCCGGAGGCGCATGAAGGTGTGGCCAGGAGTGGAAAGGAAGCTGATCACACTGCTGAACAGTCAATCTTGGACCCAGGGGATTTGGCCTGCATGGAGCTGCTGGGGTGTCTGGAGGTGCTACAGGCTCCTCTGGACACTGTGACCATGGTGAGGCACAGTGAAGAGAGTGCTGGCCTAGGGGGCAGCAAGGCTGGAGGAGTCCCTCCATCTCTCCTCACCTCTGTTTCCTCCTCTCTAAAACAGGGATCACAAAATCCCCCTATCAGGATCAAATGAGATAACACGTGTCAAAGGGCTTTGCAACCCTTAAGGCCTGTTTCTGCACTGGGAACTGTTATTCTTGAGAAGGGGCCTTGCCTCAAATGTGGGTTGGACTTAAGGCAGTGACTTCTTCCAGACGGCCTGGCCTTGGCCAGGAAATATTCCCTGTTCTCCTCACCCAGTAGGACACAGAATTCATGGAGCTCTTTGGTGGGGCCTCACTTCTATCTTCTCTTTTCCCTCTCATGTGGGAATGTACCTGCTGGCATGCAGGTAGGGAGTTGAATGGTTAACCCACAAATCATGATCCTGCCTTAGGGTCCTAATTCTTTGCTGCTTCAGCAGGATGTAAGACTTGGAGCACCTGAGTTCATATCTTGACTCTGCCACTGATTGTATTTGTGACCTTGGCCAAATGATTTTCCCCTGGCTGGGCTGCCTCAGTTTCCCTTTCTGTAACATAAGGGTTTTGGACTGGCTGAGCCTTCAGGGCCCTTCCAGCACTAGGCTGATATGCCCCTGTGACCCATGTAGACATGGCTCTCTATTCAGGAAGCCTTCATTTCTTCTCCGTAGAATGACAAGGGTTCAAACTGTCCAGGTCTGTCGGCGTCCGGTAAGTCTGTGACTCAGTGGCCTCTTCTACTTGGTATTCTTCCCCCTCCTCACCTGAAGCATCTTTTAGATGAGCTGGAGAGATGGCAGGGCCGGACGTGGGAGAAGGGGCTGAGGATTGACAGAGAACGAGGGGAACCAGTGCATAGATTAGCCTTTTCAGCAATCTCGTGGGGCTGAGAGAGGGGAAGGGATGGGAGCTTGTTGCCTGAGGTGGCAGGAAGGAGAGAAGGCTTTGGTTTTCGTTCTCTTTAAAGGCTAGGGGGAGCCCTGAGCATGTGTGTAGCCATAGAGGGGAGGGAGCCCATGGAGATATAGGAATGAGGAAGACATAGATGGAAGACAAGAGAAACATCACTGATGCCAGGGAGGTAGGACTGAGGTAGGCTGGAGAGAATAGGATCCAGGGCGCAGGTAGACGGGCCAGCCCTGGCGAGGCCAAGGGACCCTGGGAGTAGGAAGGGGGAGGGAGAAAGGCTAAAGAGCCATTTGGGCGTGGAGAGAAAGAAAGGGGGAAGTGGCTCAAATCAGATGGCCTCCAGCTTCTCTGTCCAGGACGGGACAAGGCCAGGGGCAGGGAAGTTGCTTAAAGGGTGAAGGGCAGGGTGCAGACATTTGTTAAACTCCTCCGGTGTACCAGACACTGTACAAAATGCCGCACAAATACTGTCTCGTTGAGCCTAAAAAACCCTGTAAGGTGGCTGCTTTGCCAGGGTCCTGAGAAGCAGCCTTGAGCTATGACAATGGTGGGTGCTATGGATAGAGGAACTGGATTCGAGAGTCAGAAAGATTCACATTCCAATCCTGCCTCAGAGAGTAACCAGCCATGTGACGTGGAGCAAGTCATCAGGCTACTCTGCCTCAGTTTTCTCTTCCCTCAGTAGGGTCCTGACCTCCCAGGATGCTTGCAAGGATCGAGTGAGATAATACAGACAAGTAAAGTGTTTTGCAGACCTCACGATGCCATATCAATAACATTTATATTTGGGGGTACAGCCTAGGGGTCTTGCTGAGCCATAGCTCAGATGAGCGCTTAAAAGGCAAGTCCTGTGTTTGCAGCTTACCTTTAGACACTTACCTACTTTGCGCTTTTTCAGGGCCTCCTGGGAGGGAGGCTTTCTTTCTTCACTGAGAGGCCTGATGTGCATCTTCTAGAGGGAGTCTCGAGTGGAGATCTGTGGGAACTCCTCAGAACATCGGGGTGGCCCCTGCTCTCCTGCTGAGTAGCTAACATGGCAGGAGATGCTGCAGAGGCCAGGGAGGCCTAGCCCTTTTGCTTCCAGCCTTTCCTTTCCTTTCTTCCTTTAGTTTGAAAAAAGGCTGACATTTTATCTGGACCTTTTTTTTCATCCCTGTCACTTCCTTTTTTGGCCCAGTGAGCTTTCCCCTTAGAATACCTACAGTACCAACCCCTGCAACACAGCCTCCAGAAAGCCCAAACGGCCTGCTGCTGGGATCAGATTTAATAATGGCTTAACCCCCACCTCAGCACCAAAAGGAAGGGGATGGACTTCCTCTTCTCTGGGGTTGAAGTTGCTTAAGAAAACGAGGGCTTGATTTTCATGGTCTCCCTTTTGCTATTGGGGCCCTCGTGGAGCTCCTTTTCTTCCCCAGCTTGACTGTTAGCTCTTATGCCAGCTCCTGAATTTCCTTTCTGCTGTTTTTCTTTTTTAAATTCTTTTTTCTTGGTTTGGTTCATGGATCCAAGTGGGATTTAGGCCATGGTGGGAGCTAAGCTATTGAGCTGGTGTTTGCTCTCCTCCGTATTTGCTCTTGGTTTCATCCATTGATCCAGGCAGAGTTTATGATGCTATATAGTATGAGGCAGGGCTTGAAGTTCAGTTGAGCTAGCCTGCTTTGGGCTTTTTGTGGAATTCCTTGCCCCCGTGTTTTGTACAATTTGGCTTATCAACCACTGAACTCTTTTCTGGAGATGCTTCTACTTGTGGAGGCTCTCCTTTGAGTTGCGGATCTCCTTTTCTCTTCTTATCCAGAACTGGAGGATTTTGATGGTTGCCCCTTTCCAATCTGGTTGGGTGAGGACCCCCCTCTCCCCCACCCCCTTCATCTTTGTTCTTCATTGTTCCCTTTGTTATTTTTGGTCATTTATTTTTTCCATATGATTTGGGCTATTTTTACATAGAGGCAGCATCGAATACAGATAGGAGTCAGGAAGACCTGGCTTCAACAAGACAGATTGCTTCCTTTCTCAGGGCCAGTTGCTTCAGTGGGGATGAAGTCACACATCCTGGAAGCGTTGATGTCTCATTGGATCTCCTTCTATACAATAGCCCATCAGTCAGAATCGGGATTGTTCCAGTAGAGCCATAAAGTGGTTTGGGCAGTCTTGACATTTTGCTATGTTAACTCTACCTAACCAGGCACAAGGGACGTCCCCCTAATTATTCATTAAGTTCTTCCTGTCAGCAGGAAGCTCTTTAAGCCCACCTCTCTCTAGGCCTCATGTGGGCCTTGGTAGGTTAAAGTCCCAGTGTTTTGATCATCCTAAAGGACATTGTACTGGCAAGCCACTCCAGAGTCTTTGCCATGAAAACGGCATGGATGGCGTTAGTGTGCTTTGGTCCATGGGCTTGACTTCCACGAGTTGAACCCAACTGAATGCCTGAGCAGCGAAAAAGGCTCTTTCTTTCTCTTTCAGGCTGCAGATTTTTCTTGGCAACATTTGGCATGGCAGGCGTTTTTCTGGACTTAGCTCATGATGCTCGTCTCAGTAGTTAGTAGTTCCATTTTTTCACTGACCACCCCTCCATCTCCTTTGGTGGACTATCATCCACGGCACTCCCCTCAACAGTAGCTTCCCCCTTGAGCTCTGTCCTCCTCTTCTCCCTGGCGATGATCTCGTCAGCTCCTGTGGCCTCTGTTCTCCCCAGATCCAGAGTGCTGTCTCCTCCTTGAGAACTGGGACTGCCTTATTTCTTCTCTTTGGGCTTCACCCATGCTAAGTGCTTTAGTGAATGCTTTGTCATTCATTCCCATGTGCTTTGCAAACCTTAAAGCAGTGTGGAAATGCGAGCTGCCAGGGTTATTAATATTATTATTCACATATGCAGCTCTAATCTCTTTGCTAAGTGCTAAGCCAATATTACCAACTGCCTGCTGGAGATCGCCAGCAAGTCCCATAGGCACCTCCAACTGAACAGGTTCAAAATGGAACGCGCTCTGCTTCCCCCCAAAGCCACCCCTTCTCCAGGCCTCCTCAACTGGCCTGCTTGCACTGCTCTCCTCATCAAGCAAGTTCATAGCCTTGTTGTTGTCTTCCTTGATTCTGCCTTGGATCTCAGCGTCCACATCCCATCTCTGACTGCGTCTTATCAGATGCCGCCTCCAGGATGTGCTTCTCTCCTTCATCCCTTTCTCTCAACACACACAGCTTTCACCCTAGTTCAGGCCCTCTTCACCCCTTGCTGGGACTATTATGATACCCTCCAGTCTCTCCCTTCTCCAGTCTGCTGCCCAAGTGAGCTCGAAGTACAGACATGACTGCGTCACTTCCCCCACTCTCCCTCGTTCTATACAGACACACTGCTGTGGCTCCTTGTTGCCAAATCCTGAGGCCATCACTCATCACTTAAAGTCCCCACCTACCTCTCTAGTCTCATTTCCCATTACTTCCTTTCACACACTCTGTTCAAGTTGAAATGGCCATAGACAGCATTCCATCTTTCATCTCCAAGCCTTTACACGAGCACTCCCTCCCTCTTGCCTCACCCATGTCTGGAATGAATTCTCTCCTCCTCCCCTCTACCTCTTGGAATGCCCAGCTTCCTTTGGATCGCCCCGCAAGAGCCACCTCTCCTAGAGGAAGCCTGGCCTTCTATGTGCCTCTCTACCCCCCTTCCCCATCTCCAGGTACTTGCTCTTTCTCCCTCTTGAACTTATGGTGTCTAGAGATGACACCTAGTGGGTGGGCCTAACCGTGACCATCTCCATCGCGTGTGACGTTAGCACCTCTGGCCCATCTCACCCTCACCATCTGAGCATTTGCATGGCTACACAGATTTACACCATCCCTGTCCCTGCTCTCAATCTACACCTGCCTTTTCTTCCATGTTCCTCTTCTCTCGGTCCTCTGAAGGTCCATCCACTGTGCCAGGCCCAGGCCCATATCATCCTTCCTTTGTGTCTCCTTGCTCACAGCCCAGCATTACTGCTCTGTCTCTCCTTCTGCTCAGGCATCCGAGTGATATCTTTTCTGCCATTTCTTGGGCGAAAGCCATCGTAGATAAATGTTGGCCCAGTTGCATATGGAAACTGTGTCCGCTCGGGGCCCTCTTTTTCTGTTGGTGTAATTGTAACTTTACTATCTTATCTTCTGGATGTGACTTGCTACTGATTTTTTCTTAATATCAAACTGTCCGTGGATTGCTAGGACAAATACTGGGTTGCAAAGGAGCATTTTTCTTGGCCAGATGGCTGCCTGGGGGTTGCTGATATTGTGTTTCTTACACGTACATTGATCCTCATTAATGAGACTGGATTACAGTTTAGATTGGGAAAAGAGTTGGGCACCATACCCATCTTTCTTCTTAGAAATAGCTTCTGGAAAGGGGTGGGAGGTTCCTCGGTCTCTGAAGATACAGAATCACTTAGTTGTTTCTCGTGGCCCTTTTATGGGGCTGCTCCTTCATGGCCCATCTGATTGCTCACCAAGATTGATCTAGTCTGTTTCCTTATTTCTCTCTCAGCCACGTTGACTATTTGGGCTTGGTACAGATACTCCTCTGGTCTTTTCCACTTCTCACATGTATGGCCATAAAGCAGTGCTTGGGAACTTGAGAGAATCTTCCTTTTTTCTCCCTTGTCGTGATGACCCTCGCTCATTCTTTGATTTGGTCACTGTGCCTGAGTGCCTTGAATGGAGTGAAGCAAGCTAGGATGGAGGAGTTGACTGGGAAGTCTTGGGATTTTAAAACATTCTTAGGCCCAGTATGTGGGAGAGAAGGTGGTGAAGGAGGGATGGAAGGGCAGGGTAGTGGCATACAATGAAGGGGATAACCCTTCACAAGTTGGAAAAAGTCAGAGGGAGAAATGGTAGGCTTGGGGTGGCGGGGAGCCATGGCATTCAGCACACGCTAGGGCTGGCCACCATGGTGCCCTTTCCCTTCCAAAAGTTTTCTGCTCGGGCAACTTCAGGCTTCCTGTTCTGTGGGAATGCATCTCGGATCGGGTGAGATCAGCCAGTGAGAGAAGAAGGGTTCTTCTTCCCTAGGGAGTACTAGTCCTGCCTCTTGCCTTGCGCCAGTCCCCAGATTACCAGGGAGAATTTTCACGTCCAGGAAGCTTCCATCACTCACCTGCTATATTACCTGGCCATCCAGTCTTCTCTGTTCTACCCTCTCCTTACCTTTTAGTTCTGCCCCAGCTCTCCCACCATCAGCTCCCTGACTGAGGGCCCTGGTTTTCTTCTTGCCTTCGGCCTCTTGTGTTATCTTCTTTGTGCCAGTTGACCACTTGTGTATTATCTCCCCCAAGAGAATGGGTACTCCTTGAGGGCAGGGAGCCTGTTTTGGCCTTTCTTGTCTTCTCAGGGCTTAGCACAGGGCCTGCTTACCGAATGCTTGCTTGACTGACTAATGAACACAGTGGGGCTGTTATAGAAAGAGGGCTTTAGTGGAGGACGAAGCATCTTGCTGCAGTAGAGATGGGTTGTCTAGGTGGGCAACTTTGGGCAGGTTTCAGGCTCTTTGGGCCTCTACCTCCTTCTCTGTCAAATGCCATACTGAAGAAGTGCTCCAACCAAGGTGGCCGGCTTGATCAGTCTGGCTTCAGCCTTCCAGGAAGAAGTTTCCAACCCATTCCGTTCTCCCTTGCAGAGCTGGCCTTGACGGCTGCTCTGGACTGTCCTGCCCCCGACGCCCCAGCACCCCCTCCCCATCATGAAGTCATTGGCAGAACAGCAAGAACAAGCCCACAATTGTGCCATAATGAGTTTACGACCCAAGGGAGGGCCCTGCCAGTCTGTGAGCTGCCACCAGCCCCAGGCCGCCTCATAAAAGCGGTGCTGTCCCTTGGGTTTTCCAAGCTGCTTAATGACTCAGGCCTGGGAGTCTGAGAGTAACTGAGCCAGTGTGTTAGCATTTCCGGAGCTGACCTTTTTATTTTTATTTTATGCAAAAGTAACCTTTAGATTTCTTACAGCTGTTAGGCTGTATGAATGATGTAGCAGTGGTTGACTTTCTTCTCTGCCTAGTGTTGCTCCTTGTTTATGCTTCTAGTGGAGGGAGGGGGAGAGGAGAGAGGGGCACCCTGTGGTGTCTGTCTGTCCAGTCATGTGCCACAAATTGAAAGCTTTTCCCTCACTGGAAACTGCTTGGCCACCATCTCATGGAGGTCTTGCTTCCTGGCCCGCCACTACTATGCTAGTTCCTGGAATGTCCTTAGCATCCTAGAGCTTTAGAAGTCATCCAATCTAATCTCCTCATGTTACAGATGGGGAAACTGAGGGAAGGGACTTGCCCAGGGGCACATAGGGCAAAAGTAGCAGAGCCAAGATTTGAATCTATGCCCCGTGACTCTGAATCTAGTGCTCTTACCACCATATCCTCTTTCTCCCTTAGGCCAATCTAGTCCAAGCCCTTCATTTCACAGATGAGAGAACTGACGCTCAGAAAGGAAGAGACTTACCCAAGGGCACACAGTTGTGGAATTTGACTTCACATCCCCCAAACTCCAGATAGAACTGTCTCCCTGTGCCCTATTGACTTTTTCTTGTTATCTGATAGTTCCAGAAGCCCCTCTTTGGTGGAGAGAAAGAAGCTTGTGTGACATGGGGAAAGAGATCTGTATTGGGATAGGAGGCAGGGCCCCTGACAACAGTTGTCCAAGGCGCTTTACTCTGGGACACCCACTGAGATGGTATGGAGAGAGAAGAGAAGAAAAGAGGGCACCCATGGATATAGCAGGTGGGCCCTGGGGGAGACTCCAGCAATGAAGGCTGAGAAAGAGGGGCTGGATGGGGAGGAGGAGAATCCAAGAGGAGAGGGCAGTCAGTCAGCAGTGCCCAAGGCTACAGAGAGCTCGAGAAGGATGAGGCATGAGAAAAGGCCATTGGTTTGTCAACGAGGAGATCACTGGTACCTTTGGAGAGAGCCATTTGGGTAGAATGACGAGGTCAGGAGGCAAACTACAGAGGGTTTAGAATGGGGTGAGAGGAAAGGAAGAGGGGGAGGGAGGTCAGATGTCTTTCTCAAGATGTGGCTCTGAGGAGGCCTTTAGAGATATAGGATGCTAGCCAGCAGGGATGGGAGGATGAAGTGAGCTGTTTGATTGGTTGGTTGACTTTTCACAACTGAGGGAATCTTGAGTATGTTTGTAGTCATCAGGGATGTAGGGAGTAGTCCCAGGGAGGTGAAAGATTATGGAGGAGGGATGGGTGATGGAGAGGGACAGTCTGCTAGAGAAAACAGGACGGGAGAGGATCAAGGCTCCATTTAGTGGAGTTTGCTTTGTGTGTGGGGAAAGAGCCTTCCTTCCTCAGAATAAAGGAGGGGGGCAGGAAGGAGACATCTAAGTGATGTGAGAGGAGGCAAGGAGAAGAGGAAGCTAAGAGGGAAAGGAAAGGGGGTGCTTGGGAGCTTGAGACCAGCTTGGGACCAGCTGCTGCCATTAGTGGCATAGTGACTTGATTACAGAGATGTCAAAGATAGCCTTGCTGCAGTGAGGGCCTGGATGTGATTAGATAACAAAAATGTGGGGTGGATCCAGGCTGATTTTCTCCAGCTCTTTTGGGCAGCATATGAATAAGGGGTGATTGAAGCAGATGGTGGGAGTGATCTAAAGTTAGGGCTTGGGCCTGATCAGCGATAGGACAAGGGGGCAAGGGATTTGAGAGAAGAGGACAGTGTGGAGCTGAACTGCTGTTCCCCAAGGGGTAGAGATAGGAAAGGGGGAGAGGGTAACATTGAATGCGGGGCACCTTTGAAGGGGACCTCAGTTTCAGGCATCTCCGAATTTCCCTTCTGAATATCTTTTCTCTGGCAAACCAATGCCTCTGAAAACAGAAGTGCACCCAGAAGCCCTCATGGCGTTTGGTGTGGGTGCCCATGCCTTAGGACTCAGCTGTTGAAATTGGTCACTTGCCTGCCGATTTCCCGAGGGAGGGTGCCCAAGCTGCAGCCAAGGCTTGGGTTGGAACTTTCACAAACTGACGTTATTTTCCCAAAATACTTTTATTGAGTAGAAAAGCAGGGAGTTACAAAGAATTAAGTTAATGAAATGGTCATGGTCTTAATTCCATTTCTGCTCACCTCTGCCAGGCCCTCCAACCATGAATCATCCCCTCACTCCCATGCATCTTCTAGTCTGTCTCCACTGGCTCCTTCCCTTCTGTCTACAATCATGCTAAGGTCTCCCCTGTCCTAAATTAATAATAACAGTAGACATTTCTAGAGCTCCTGACAGTTTAAAAAGTACTTTCCATACATTAGGTCATTTGCTCCTCACCAGCCCCCTGGGAGGCGGGGAGAGCGCCATCTCTTAACCCTGTGGCCAGCGCCAGCTAATCTCCCATTCCTGCTCTCCGTTGCTGTCAAACTTCTGGAGAGAGAATCTGGCTTTGGGCTGCTTCTTCCTTTTCCTCGGCACCCACACCCTCCCCGCAAGCAGCCCCCCAACCAATTGTTGCTTTGCCTGTCAAGAGGCTCTCGGGAAGTCGAGAGGCTTGGTAGAATTTAGAGCTTGAAGAGACCCTAAAAAGCTGCTAGTATGGCACCCCTGCCCATTTTTAACAGGAGAGGAAACTGAGGTCTGCAAAGGAAAGTGACTTCAAGTATTTAGAATCAGAGTCAGAATTTGAACCCAGATCGTGACTTCAGAACTAGCATTCTTTCTAGAAGTGCAGCTGGCTCCTACTGGAGAGCTCCCGAATCCCAGGGGCCTTTTCTTAGACCTCATCTTCCTCAGTCACTTGGTCCTTTCTGTTTCTTTGATGGACAAAAGAAGAAATTCTATGCTCCTGCTCCTGATTGTACTCAAGACAAATGATGATCATTGACTAAATGCTTACTCTGTACTAGGTGCTGGGATTGCAAAAAGAAGCAAAAGACAGCTTCCTGGTCTCAAGAACGATCTTTGTAAAGTCCTCAGCCCTCAGTGCTGGGCACACAGTAGGTGTTGTGGGAATGCTTATCCCCTTCCCCATAACCCCAGACGTTTAGAATCTCCAAGGTGGAAGGAATCTTGGAAGCATCTCCTTCAGCCCACTCCCAACAAGTGCTTGGAGAGCTGGTGGGGAAGGGAGGTGGGAAGCCCACTTGATCCCATTCAGGGCTCTGGCATGTTTGGGGAAGCAGTGGATGGGCTGTGCTCTGAAGGGAATACTCTAGGAAGATTACTCAGTGCCTTGGAGTCCTTTGGCTAGCCCTGGGAGCTGGAGAAGGTGGGAAGGTGCAAGCTTGGCTTTTGAGCTTTTGGGGCCTAACCTCCAATGCTTTTTGGGCCTTAGGTCTCAGTGCGGGGATCTTTGCTGAGTCCGATGGTCCAGCTGCAGCAGAGGAAGTGAGTGAGGCCTGTCTTCTCCTCCTAGGGAACTCCCTGAATTCAACAAGTACCTATTTAAGGGCTGAGTGTTGACTAGGTGCTGACCCAGGCACTAGGAAACCATCTTCATCTTGCTAGATACTACTTTTTCCATGTTTACATGCTAGGGAAAGGGAAAGGTAGCCTGGAGGAGCGGGGAGAATCTTGGTTTGGGAGTAGAGAAGCCCTGGGGCCCAATCCCTGTTTCTGTCCCTTACAAGCTACAGGACATGGGGCACATCATCTCCCATCTGACCCTGGGGCCACTCCTTTAGGACTTCAGGACTAACGCAGACTTTGGGGGTTAAACTGTGGCTGTGTGGAAGGACCTCTCCACAATGGTGGTGATTGGGCACGCCTCACTGCATCTTTGGGCTGTTACTTGTCAACATTGGGCTCTGCTATCTTCTGCTCCCCGAGGAAGCAGTCCAGTCTGCTCTGGCTCATTCTGTGGCCAGGTATCTGAAAGGCTGCCATGTGGAAATCAGGCTGGACGGGGCTATGGGGAGGCAGATTTCTGATCAACGACAAAGAGACTTCCCAACTGTCTAGAGTGACCCAACAACAGGAAAGGCTGGCAGTAGAGACTGGGTTTTCTACTCTTTGGGACGTTGTAGGGGCATTCCTGCTAAGGGAATCTTCACTGGGCTACTTGGACTCTGAGGTCCTCACAGCCGAGATTCTGGGATTAAAGGTCAGTCCAACAGTGACTCCCTGACTTTTGTTTCTGGGTTCACGACTGAGAAGTTGGAGCAGGGGCAACTTTGAGAGAATCCTCTTGGTGTGTGGTGGGACAGAGCCAAGGACTGCTGCAGTGGTCCAGGCCTGAGTGTGCAAGCAAGTTAGTGCTCCCCCCCCCTTTTCTAAACTGCAGCAGGCCCCAAGTTGGGTGTGGACCAGTGGGGTCTACAGAGTCTCCACTCCACAGGGGGCCTGAACTCTCCAGCCACCGATCCCAAATTGCCACCTCCCAGGGACAGCAGCAGCTATGTTGTCTCTCTTAAGGCCTTCGTCAGCAACTCCTCTGAATGCGTGTGCCTGTGTGTAGGGGTGCACGTGAGAGAGTGTAAACTGCCCTGCCACTGTGGCCCCCTTGTAAAGTACCCCCCTTCATCCTGTGGCAGAATGAAAATCGGAGCCTTAGAGGACTTTTTAGCTGGAAGGAGCCATTGAGGTACATGGTCTGGCTGTTTTTCTATCCAGAGTCAATGCTCTCCCCACCTTCCCTGCAACCCTCACATCTGAACCTTCCCTTGTAAGAAGAGCAGGTAAGCAGAAAGCATTGATGTCTTGATGCTGGGACCTCCCTGATGATGGAGGTGAAGTTATGCCCCGATACCTTCCTCAGGGTGGGCCAGGCGTGTTTCCTTTGCTGCCATCGTTGCTTGGCTCTTGGTTTCCCAGAGTTCCCCTTCTCATGTTCTCATTGACTTCTCAAGTCTGGTGTTGCTCCCTCTGCATCAGTTCAGACAAGGCCTCCCATGTTTCTCTGAATTCCTTACTTGCCATTTTTTCCTGCTCAGTGATACCAAAGTCTGCTCAGCCATTCCTTCATCCCTGGGCATCTGATTGACTGTCAGATCAGAGCAGAGAAGAGAAACCTCACTACCCAGAGGAAAATGAAATAACCTAGCAAAGGTCCAAGGTGGCAAAGGTTGTCCCTGGGGATTGTGCCACCCCTTTTCTTCCTCTTCTTTGATTAGCAGTCCTTCCTGTTGCCTAGGGCAGGCAATCCATCTATCTAAATACCCCACTGGAGTTCTGTTGATTTTCTACTGCTTTGCGAGGGACCTCGGCCACTAGAGAGGGCAACTAGGGCATGGCCCAACTTGCTGGCTACACCACAGTCCAGCTCAGGGACCTGAGGGCCACCACAAAAGGGCCTTTACTCTTTTTCACTCATGCTGAAGGCTTTCTGGGGTAGACTTGTCCTCTGGATGAGGTACTCAGAGACTCTTTGGGATGAATGGATGGATGCAGGTCAACTGATAGAAGGGAGCTGCTAGAGCTTCCTTCTTGGTTCTGGTGTGGCCTGGGGTTAGCCCCTGAGAGGTGTGACTTGGGAGAGATGGGCTGAGCACAAAGGCAGTCACAAGACCAGGGTGTTGTGTGCCCTGTCTGGAAGAAGATCCTGGAGTAGGTGCCGAAGTGTCTGGAACTCTGACCAGTGAATGCCCCTTCATGGTGGAGATTTGGAGATGGGTGGAGGAGAGCTTTGGGAGTCAGCTCCTTTACCTCCCCCTCAGGATCAGGGTTGTAGGTAACTGTCTAGTGTCCCCCCAGCAGCCATGCAGGTGGCCTTGGCAGGGCTCTCTCCATCCCTGCACCAGTTATCAGCTGCCATCAGTTGTCTGCACCCCCCGAGGGTGGGGTTGGAGGCTAACTTTTTACAAATAAAAAGCACATTCCTCAGGATTAGGGTGCAGCAGGCAGGCAGTGGGGTGGGGTTGGAAGGGTTGGAAGCTCTGGTTTCCCAAGTTGTTGCATTTCTCCCGCTGCTTGGCCTGGGACTGGAGAGAATCCACTGGGGCTGGAGTGCTTGGACCCCCACCACTGGCCTTCTGGGAAGCTTGGGCCTCTGGGATGACAGCTGCAATGGAAGGGGGCCCCTTTCTAGTGACAGGATCTGAAGCCAGTCCCTTCCCCTGACTGGGTCTCAGGGTCCTCATCTGTAAAGTGGAGGAGGGGGCCTAGTGAGTGCCGAGGCTCCTAGGGGCTGTGGTCCTGAGCCTTGGAGGGGGCAGGAGTAGTACATTTGGGCTCAAGTTAACCAGAGGGGATTTGGCTGAGGCCCGAACCAAGTTGAGCAATCCAGCTTGTTTCCATCGATTCATTCGGCCAATAAACATTTCTGTAGCTCCCATCCTGTGTGGATGGAGCTCCGTGCTGGCAGCTCTCAGAAATATACCCAGATAAGGCTCCAATAAATATCCCCACTTGCCCTTCCCCAAAGACATCCACAACCCCCCAAATGGGAAGCCACATCTGGTCCTAGAAGCCAGTGCTCAGGGGCCTGGACAGACGTTGGGATGGGCCTTGCCCTCCAAAGAGCTTCCATTCTCCTGCAGAGATGCTAGAGTGGGGTGAAGGGCCTCAGTTAAGGCCAGCTGCTTGAGCTCCCTGCTATGAGACTCTCCCTACTCCAGTCCATCTTCTTAATTGGCTAATTGGGCTTCCTAAAGGGCACCCCTCTAGTCAGTAAAATCCAGGGCTTCCCAGCTTCCTCTAGGATCAGATAGAAAATCCTCTGCCTTTTAAAGTTCCAGTTGTGGTCAGAAGAGGGCTCAGGCATGGCTGGACTAGCTGGCCTTTCCTGACCTGGAAGAGAGCCAGCAGGCCAGCCACGGTTTCTCAACACCTCTTTTAAGGACAAAAAGCAAGATGGGCTAAAGGCCCTGAGGTGTGTGGGGGACCTTGTCATGGGGCAGCAGAACCGTACCTCTTCATTTTGCAGAGAGGGAAACTGAGGCTTTTAGAAGTACATGGTGAGGGAGGTGCAGCCTTTAGGCTCGATTGCTGCTGGTTGGTGAAGTTGCATCCATGTGTCTGACACATAGTAAGCGCTATATAAACATTAGCTGCTCTTACATTGTCATCATCATCACCATTCTGTGAGGCACCTAAGGCCAAGCTTGCTCCACCCCCCCCATACACAACTCTCCTGTGAAGAGGTATTATCCTACATGTTTGATGCAGAAGAGGAAAACGCCAAGACCTTGGAGGTCTGGGCTGAGTGGCACCTTGTAGTGCTGAGCATGGGCCAGACATGTGGGCCTGGTGTCTGCCCACCTTCCTTGGCCTCTCTAGAGAGGGAGCAGCTCCCAAGGGAACATGGGGATGGGAGAAGAGGAAAGGGGCTGAAGTTATTGGCACTGGACCCATGTGGGGTGGGGAGGAGGCTTTCCCTGCTTGGGAAGTTCCCTGAGGATTAAGGTGAGGCTCCTGGGGGAGAAGGGAAGGGGGGAACAGTGTACCCTTCTGGGTTTGGCAGCTATTGGTCTTTGATTGGACAACAGCTGTGCCCTGTGCCTCCTGTTCACTTACTTGGGGCATTGGCAGAGGCCTTCCCTCGGGGGCCTCATGGAGACTCCCTTTCTGAGATCCTTCTGAGCTGCCCCCAATCCCAGCCCTCCTCCCCCCACTGCCCCCAAGTGTTACAAGGGAAATGGGCAATGGCTGCTTGGATTGGGAGGACTCTGGGTTGGGGAGGGAGTGGGAATGGGTGAAGGGATTGAATGTCATCGCCTCTTCTTTCTCCTCAGCCTCCCTCTGGCCCCACAAGCTCTGCTCTCTGAACCCCCCCCCCCCCCCCCCCGTGTCTGCCTGCCTGCCTTCCTCCCACAGCCCCCTCCTCTGTTCTCCTTGCTGCATTGGGGATTTCAGGAATGAGAATGTCCATGAGGAGAAATCTGGCGGCTGATGGCGATGTACAGGGCTGATTTCTCATCTGGCCTCGATTTCAGAAATGTACACAAGATGTCAGAAATTCACATCTTGGAATTGGAACCCTATTGAGTCAACCCACCCTCCCTTTCCCCAGCCCGACTCTCTGTCTCTCTCTGTCTCTCTCTGTCTCTCTCTCTCTCTCTCTCTCTCTCTCTCTCTCTCTCTCTCTCTCTCTCTCTCTCTCTCTCTCTCTCTCTCTCTCTCCCTCCCTCCCTCCCTCCCTCCCTCCCTCCCTCCCTCCATCTCTCTCTCTCTCCCCCCATCTCCCCCCCCCCTCTCACTCGCTCTCGGAAGGCAGCCTCCTTTGCTTTGATTCAGCCCTGAAGGCCCCATTGCTCCATGCCAATGCCATCTTCAAATACATGGCTTCAATTAGGGTTGGAGTCACTCAGAGAAAGGTGTGCACGCATTTAGGAGGGAAGTGAGACCTTGGGAAGGGAAAAGCATCAGATCCTTCCTTTATCAAGGGAGCAGGGTGCAGGGCTGGAGTCAGGAAGACTCATCTTCCTGAGTTCAAAAATCTGGCCTCAGACAATTACTGGCTTTGTGACCATGGGCAAGTCATTTCACCCTGTTTGCCTCAGTTTCCTCATCTGAACAATGTGCTGGCAAAGAAAATGGCAAAGCATTGCAGAAGTTTTGCCAAGAAAACTCCTGGGGCCAGCATGAAGAGTCGAACTGGACTGAATGACCAACTCAAGTAAAAGGAAAAGCTTTGAAAGCTGCAGCAGCTTTCTAAGGGAAGGAAGGAAGGGAAGTTCTGCCTGCCTGCCTGCCAGGGTGAGGGGCAACTGAGGGCATGGCCTCCTTTGGAGTGGCCCCGCTAGGAGAAGAGGAGCCAGTTCTAGGGAGGCCCCCAGGCAGGTGCCAGTTTTCCAAGGGCTCTTCATTCTCAAATGTTGTTATATTTTTTAAAAGGTTGCTCTTCACATTGCATTTGATGGTGATCCAATAGAAATGGGCATGGAGTAAATTGTAATCCTGCTCTTCTTGTTCTCCCCTTTAACATTCTAGATTGTTCAGTTGAGCCCCAGTAGGATGATGTGTGCCTCATCTCATTCTCCCAGGCTCTTGCTGTCTTCCACTAGGTCTCTAGGTTTTGGGAGCTTTGTGTTCCATGTAACTTGAAGTCAGGGCATTTGGGGTAGGCCATCCATTGGGGATGCTCTTCCCAAGTTTTTATGATTCAGTGTTATTTCCAGGTGACTGTGGCCGACCCTTTGCTCAGGGCTAACATCGCGGCTCCAATAAGTTTTATTGGTTGAACTCTCAGCCCTGTTCAAGATACTTTGAGATCTTTATTTGGAGTCTGTCAGTTCAGGAAGAATAGTAAGCTTTTGATGTGATGCTAGCCATGGGCTCCTGGGGTCTTCAATAGGTGCTAGTTTTTGGTTTCATTTTTTTGCAGCCTGTAATGATGCACTGTACCTTTTCTACCATTTCCTTGCATAATCTACATCGGATAACTTCAGTAATCTGGGGTGGCAGTGACCTCGGTCTGAGCCGCCATCTTTTCTCCTTCAGTTTCCCTTAACAAAATCTACACGACTCTGCCGTTTGTGTGATGTTGGTCGACTTCTTGTGGATGGTGCCCAAGAGGAACCTCTTCTTTGTGTTCCTGGGTCTTGGCTGTTTCCTTGGCTCTGAATGCAATATGAATAGCTTTTAGTTGCAATCTAGTGGTGCTGGACCTGTTTATCCACCTTTATCATTGCTCAGTGAAAGAAATACTACTACTATTCAAGGAACTTCTATAGGATTTTGACCCAAGCCATGCTCTAAGGACGTCTGTGGATCTTCATGTGCTTGTTGATAATCAAGGGTCAGTCTTTTTGGAGCTGTCTCAGTGGGATCCCTGCCTCCTACTTGCTTAATATTGTATGAGACTTGGGGGCAACCAGGTGGCTCAGTGGCTAGAGTGCCAGGCTTGGAGACAGGAGGTCCTGGGTTTAGATGTTTCCTAGCCCTGTGACCCTGGGCAAGTCACTTAACCCCTACTGCCTAACACTTACAGCTCTTCCACATTGGAACCAATACACAGTATTGATTCTAAGATGCAAGGGAAGGATTTTTAAAAAAATATTGTATGAGATTTTGTTGACAATCTTTCCAAATATTATGGTCCATTTTACAGATTTGAAAGTGGCCTAAGATTGGTGGTGGTTGCTTTAAATGGATTCTTGTCATCGAACTTTGGAGTTCAGCATGTCGGTCAGTCTTTTGACCAGTACAACTACCAGTTTCCTCCATATGTTCTGCTTTGATGAGACCAAAGTATTTGTAGGCATTGCCTTCATGCACTGCTTCCATTGAACCCCAGGAGTTGAGGCTGGATCCTTTAGTCTCTTTCTGTAAGTGGCGTTTGTGGAGCTTGCATCAAGTGAGGATTTTCCAGGACTTTGGGCACTTCACCTTTTCCCTTGTAATGTTCTCGAGTTCAGCTCTTGTTCAGTCTAATTTAGACTTGGGCATGATGTCATTTCTTCTGACCTCCTTGCACCGGTCAGCAATAAGTCGTGTGCCTTGGAGCTTAGCGCGCTGGTGACAAAAAGCAGTGTGCTAACTTCATCATGATGCAGGCCAGGCCAGTGTTGGCCTTAATCATTTTGGGCTATTTTGACATCCTAGTGCGCGGAAGGTGGCATTTTTAAAGGTTGTCTTGATGCGCATTTCTCTGGTTATTTGGGAGGTGGGGCATCTTTTTGGCCTGGGTAAGAGTTTTAGTTCTTCAAAAATCTGTTCATGTTCTCTGATCATTGCCAGGATTGGGCCATTGCTCAGAGATCTGCATCGCTTCCTTATCAATTCTGGATGGCAGAGACCTTTTATCTCTTTTTCCTGCATTCATTTCCCCCAGTTCCGCTTCTCTCACTTTGAGGGATGTTGCTTTTTGTTGACTAAAGCGTCTTTTTAATCTCTGTTTAGTCAAAGCCCTCAATTTTATCTTTAATAATTTCTCCCATGTTTGATAAAAATGGTCTTTCTTTCCATCACTGAAAGTTGGTGTTCATTTTTCTTCTAGTTTGGGGGATGGTTTTAAAACTACTTATACCCCTGGCCTAGTTAGAGTATGCCGTAGCTCACAGTGCGAGGTGTGGAGCCAACCACCTTTGGGGGCAGAAAGCTAGTCTTCCGTTTTCCCAAGAAGCATCTCACCCACAGAAGATCCCTTCCTTGTGCATCGGCCCCTATATTCTGGGTTCGCTGTTCTTTTCCGTTGATCTGTTTCTCTTCATTATCTAGCCAGTGCCAGAAAATCTGTGTTATTGCTGCTCCTGTGGAAATGCGGTAGGACACACTCACCCTCCCACTTGGCTTCGTCATGGTTGTCCTGGATGAGCTTGCCCCACGGGTTTACCTTTCCATATGAATTTGGTCATGACTTTTTCTCATTCCGTGAGATAATCTATGGATTTACAGATTGCTACTTTGTTAAATCTAGAAAACAAGTCAGTGAAGTATGGGTCAACTCATTGGACATGGTGCCTTGGACTAACTAACCATGAGCAAGAGCAGGTCCTCCATTTGATCACCTGAGTTTTAAATGGCCAGTTTTCTTTTTTTTAATTTAAATTAATTTATTTAGTCAATTTAGAACATTATTCCTTGGTTACAAGAATCACCTTATTTCCCTCCCTCCCCTACCCCCAGCCTTCCCACAACTGATGTGCAATTTAGGTGGGTATTACCTGTGTCCTTGATCAGAACTCATTTCCATGTTGTTGGTGTTTGCATTAGGATGTTCATTTAGAGTCTCCATCCCCAGCCATGTCCCCTCAACCCATGTGATCAAGCGGTTCTTTTTCTTCTGTATTTCTGCTCCCACAGTATTTCCTCTGAATGTGGATCGTGTTCTTTCTCATAGATCCCTCCAAGTTGTTCAGGATCACTGCATGGCCACTAATGTAGAAGTCCATTACGTTCGATTATACCACAGTGTATTAGTCTCCGTGTACAATGTTCTCCTTGTTCTGCTCCTCTCGCTCTGCATCACTTCCTGGAGGTTGTTCCAGTCTCCATGGAATTCCTCCACTCTGTTATTCCTTTGAGCACAATAGTATTCCATCACCAACATATACCACAGTTTGTTCAGCCATTCCCCAATGGAAGGGCATCCCCTCATTTTCCAATTTTTGGCCACCACAAAGAGCTGAGCCATGAATAGTCTTGTACAAGTCTTTTTCCTTATTATCTCTTTGGGGTACAAACCCAGTAGTGCTATGGCTTGATCCAAGGGCAGACAGTCTTTTATTGCCCTTTGGGCATAGTTCCAAATTGCCCTCCAGAATGGTTGGATCCATTCACCACTCCACCAGCAATGCATGAATGTTCCAATTTTGCCACATCCCCTCCAACATTCACTGCTTTCCTCTGCTGTCATGTTAGCCAATCTGCTAGGTGTGAGGTGATACCTCAGAGTTGTTTGATTTGCATCTCTCTGATTATAAGAGATTTAGAACACTTCTTCATGTGCTTATTAATAGTTTTGATTTCTTTATCTGAAAACTGCCTATTCATGTCCCTTGCCCATTTATCAATTGGAGAATGACTTGATTTTTTGTACATTTGATTTAGCTCTTTGTAAATTTGAGTAATTAAACCTTTGTCAGAGGTTTTTATGAAAATTGTTTCCCAATTTGTTGCTTCCATTCTGATTTTAGTTACATTAGTTTTGTTTGTACAAAACCTTTTTAATTTGATGTAATCAAAATTATTTATTTTACATTTTGTGATTTTTTTCTAGCTCTTGCTTGGTTTTAAAGTCTTTCCTTTCCCAAAGATCTGACATGTATACTATTCTGTGTTCGCCTAATTTGCTTATGGTTCCTTCTTTATATTCCGGTCATTCACCCATTCTGAATTTATCATAGTATAGGGTGTTAGATATTGATCTAAACCTAATCTCACTCATACTGTCTTCCAATTTTCCCAGCAGTTTTTATCAAATAGAGGATTTTGGTACCAAAAGCTGGGCTCTTTGGGCTTATCATAGACTGTCTTGTTGAGGTCACTTCCCCCAAGTCTATTCCACTGATCCTCCCTTCTGTCTCTTAGCCAGTACCATATTGTTTTGATGATCACTGCTTTATAGTATAGTTTGAGATCTGGGACTGCAAGGCCTCCTTCCTTCCCATTTTTTCATGATTTCCCTGGATATCCTTGATCTTTTGTTATTCCAAATGAACTTTATTATGTTTTTCCTAATTCAGTAAAAAAGGTTTTTGGTAGTTCAATGGGTATGGCACTAAATAAGTAAATTAATTTGGGTAGGATTGTCATTTTTATTATGTTAGCTCGTCCCACTCATGAGCAATCAATGTTTTTATTGTGTGGAGAGTGTTTTGTAGTTGTGTTCATATAGTTCCTGTGTTTGTCTTGGCAGATAGATTCCTAAGTATTTTATATTGTCTAGGGTGATTTTAAATGGAATTTCTCTTTCTAATTCTTGCTGCTGAAATGGTTTGGACATATATAGAAATGCTGATGACTTATGCAGGTTTATTTTGTATCCTGCAACTTTGCTCAAGTTGTTGAGTATTTTCACCAGCTTTTTGGTTGAATCTCTAGGATTCTTTAAGTAGACCATCATGTCATCTGCAAAGGGAGTGATAGCTTGGTTTCCTCATTGCCAATTTTGATACCTTCAATTTCTTTTTCTTCTCTAATTGCTACTGCTAGTGTTTCTAGTACAATGTCAAATAGTAGAGGTGATAATGGGCATCCTTGTTTCACTCCTGATCTTATTGGGAATGCATCTAGTTTATCTCCATTGCAGATGATGTTTGCTGATATATACTGTTTTACTGATGTTTTAGATATATGTTGTTTATTATTTTTTAGGAAAGGCCCTTCTATTCCTATGCTTTCTAGTGTTTTCAATAGGAATGGGTGTTATGTTTTGTCAAAGGCTTTTTCTCTATCTGGTGAGATAAGCATGTGATTTTTGTTGGTTTGCTTGTTAATATGGTCAATTATGTGGATGATTTTCCTAATATTGAACCAGCCCTGCATTCCTGGTATGAATCCTACCTGGTTATAGTGAATAACCCTTGTGATGACTTACTGGAGTCTTTTTGCTAGTATCCTATTTAAGATTTTTGCATCTATATTCATTAAGGAGATTGGTCTGTAGTTTTCTTTCTCTGTTTTTGACCTGCCTGGCTTTGGGATCAGTACCATATTTGTGTCATAAAAGGAATTTGATAGAACTTCATCTTTGCTTATTATGACAAATAGTTTGTATAATATTGGGATTATTTGTTCTTTGAATGTTTGATAAAATTTATTTGTGAATCCATCTGGACCTGGGATTTTTTCTTAGGGAGTTCTTTTATGGCTTGTTCAATTTCTTTTTCTAATATGTGGTTGTTTAAGTAGTCTATTTCTTCCTCTGTTACTCTAGGAAATTTATATTTTTGTAAATATTCATCCATATCACCTAGATTGCCATATTTATTGCCATATAATTAGGCATCATAGTTTTTAATGATTGCCTTAATTTCCTCTTCATTAGAGGTGAGGTCTCCCTTTTCATCTTGGATACTGTTGGTTTTCTTCTTTCCTTTTTTAATTAGATTGACCAGTACTTTGTCTATTTTATTTGTTTTTTCAAAGTACCAGGTTCTAGTCTTATTTATTAAATCAATAGTTCTTTGACATTCAATTTTATTAATTTCTCCATTGATTTTTAGGATCTCTAATCTTCATCTGAGGATTTTTAATTTTTTCACTTTATAGTTTTTTAATTTGCATGCCCAATTCATTGACCTCTGCCCTCTCTAATTTGTTAATATATGAACTCAAGGATATGAATTTCCCCCTGAGTACAGCTTTGGCTGTATCTCATAGATTTTGAAAGGATGTCTCATCATTGCCATTTTCTCCAATGAAATTATTTATTGTTTCTATGATTTGTTCTTTAACCAATTCTGGAGAATAGTATTGTTTTAAGTTCCAATCAATTTTTGATTTGCCTCTCCATGTACCCTTACTAATTATTATTTTCATTTCACTGTGATCTGAGAAGATTGGATTTATTATTTCTGCTCTTTTGCACTTGTTTGCAGTGTTTTTATGCCCTAGTACATGGTCAATATTTGTGAATGTACCATGTGCTACTGAAAGAAGGTGTGTTCCTGGGGGCAGCTGGGTAGTTCAGTGGATGGAGAACCAGGCCTAGAGACAGGAGGTTATAGGTCCGAATCTGACCTCAGATGCTTCCTAGCTGTGTGACCCTGGGCAAGTCACTTGATCCCCATTGCCTAGCCCTTACCACTCATCTGCCTTGGAAACAATACCCAGTATTGACTCCAAGACAGAAGGTAAGGGTTTTTCTTCATAGGAGCACTGGGTCTGGGGTTAGGAAGTCCTGAGTTCAAATCCGGTATTAGACACCTAATTAACTATGTGACCAAGTAACATAATCTCTATTTGTCTCAGTTTCACCAATTGTAAAATGGGGAGAATAACAGTACCTACCCTGAAGGGTTGTCATGAGGGTTAAATGAATTAATACTTGTAAAGCATTTGGTAAATTAAAAAAAAATTTTTTTAAAGCAAAAAAAAAAATAATATTTTATTTGATCATTGAAGCATTATTGATTATGAAGCATTATTCATTAAAGACAAAGATCATTTTCTTTTCCTCCCCCCACTCCCCCCATAGCCAACGCGTGATTCCACTGGGTATCACATGTGTTCTTGATTCGAACCCATTACCATGTTGTTAGTATTTGCATTAGAGTGTTCGTTTAGAGTCTCCTCTGTCATGTCCCCTCAACTGCTGTAGTCAGGCAGTTGCTTTTCCTCGGTGTTTCTACTCCCATAGTTTGTCCTCTGCTTATGGATAGTGTTTTTCTCTTAGATCCCTGCAGATTGTTCAGGGACATTACACTGCCACTAATGGAGAAGTCCATTACGTTCGATTATACCACAGTGTATTAGTCTCTGTGTACAATGTTCTCCTGGTTCTGCTCCTCTCGCTCTGCATCACTCCCTGGAGGTTGTTCCAGTCTCCATGGAATTCCTCCACTTTATTATTCCTTTTAGCACAATAGTATTCCATCACCAACATGTACCACAATTTGTTCAGCCATTCCCCAATTGTTGGGCATCCCCTCGTTATCCAATTTTTGGCCACCACAAAGAGCTGAGCCATGAATAGTCTTGTACAAGTCTTTTTCCTTATTATCTCTTTGGGGTACAAACCCAGCAGTGCTATGGCTGGATCAAAGGGTAGACTTTCTTTTATTGCCCTTTGGGCATAGTTCCAAATTGCCCTCCAGAATGGTTGGATCAGTTCACAACTCCACCAGCAATGAATTAATGTCCCTACTTTGCCACATCCCCTCCAGCATTCACTGCTTTCCTCTGCTGTCATGTTAGCCAATCTGCTAGGTGTGAGGTGATACCTCAGAGTTGTTTTGATTTGCATTTCTCTGATTATAAGAGATTTAGAACACTTTTTCATGTGCTTATTAATAGTTTTGATTTCTTTATCTGAGAACTGCCTATCCATGTCCCTTGCCCATTTATCAATTGGAGAATGGCTTGATTTTTTGTACAGTTGATTTAGCTCTTTATAAATTTGAGTAATTAAACCTTTGTCAGAGGTTTCTATGAAGATTTTTTTTCCCAGTTTGTTGTTTCCCTTCTGATTTTAGTTACATTGGTTTTGTTTGTGCAAAAGCTTTTTAATTTGATGTAATCAAAATTATTTATTTTACATTTTGTGATTCTTTCTATGTCTTGCTTGGTTTTAAAGTCTTTCCCCTCCCAAAGATCTGACATGTATACTATTCTGTGTTTACCCAATTTACTTATGGTTTCCTTCTTTATGTTTAAGTCAGTCACCCATTTTGAATTTATCTTGGTGTAGGGTGTGAGGTGTTGATCAATTCCTAATCTCTCCCACGCTATCTTCCAATTTTTCCAGCAGTTTTTATCGAATAGTGGATTTTTGTCCCAAAAGCTGGGATCTTTGGGTTTATCGTATACTGTCTTGCTGAGGTCGCTTGTCCCCAGTCTATTCCACTGATCCTCCTTTCTGTCTCTTAGCCAGTACCAAATTGTTTTGATGACTGCTGCTTTGTAATATAGTTTGAGGTCTGGGACTGCAAGGCCCCCATCATTTGTGTTTTTTGTCATTATTTCCCTGGATATCCTTGATCCTTTGTTTTTCCAAATGAACTTTGTTATGGTTTTTTCTAAATTAGTAAAGAATTTTTTTGGGAGTTCAATGGGTATGGCACTAAATAGATAAATAAGTTTGGGTAGGATGTTCATTTTTATTATATTGGCTTGTCCTATCCATGAGCAGTTAAAGTTTTTCCAATTGCTCAAGTCTAGTTTTAGTTGTGTGGAGAGTGTTTTGTAGTTGTGTTCATATAGTTCCTGTGTTTGTCTCGGGAGATAGATTACTAGGTATTTTATTTTGTCCAAGATTATTTTGTATGGGATTTCTCTTTCTAGTTTTTGCTGCTGAGCTGTGTTGGAGATATATAGAAATGCTGATGGCTTATGTGGGTTTATTTTGTATCCTGCAACTTTGCTAAAGTTGTTGATTATTTCAATTAGCTTTTTGGTTGAATCTCTAGGATTCTTTAAGTAGACCGTCATGTCATCTGCAAAGAGTGATAACTTGGTCTCCTCCTTGCCTAATTTGATGCCTTCAATTTCATTTTCTTCTCTAATTGCTACTGCTAGTGTTTCTAGTACAATAGTACTAGATAGTAGAGGTGATAATGGGCATCCTTGTTTCACTCCTGATATTATTGGGAAGGCTTCTAGTTTATCCCCATTGCAGATGATATTAGCTGATGGTTTTAGATATATACTCTTTATTATTTTTAGGAATGATCCTTCTATTCCTATGCTTTCTAGTGTTTTTAATAGGAATGGATGTTGTATTTTATCAAAGGCTTTTTCTGCGTCTATTGAGATAATCGTGTGGTTCTTGTTGGTTTGCTTGTTGATGTGGTCAATTGTGTTTTTTTAAAGAAGAAGGTGTATTCCTTTTTGTCCCTATTTATTTTTCTCCACATATCTCCTAACTCTAATTTTTCCAAGATTTCATTCACTTCTCTTACATCTTTCTTATTTATTTTTTGGTTTGATTTATCTAGTTCTGATAGAGGAAGGTTCAAGTCCCCCATTAGTATAGTTTTTCTATCTATTGCATCCTTGAGCTCCACTAGTTTCTCCTTTAGAAATTTGGATGCTATGCCATTTGGTGCATACATGTTGAGTACTGATATTTCCTCATTGTCTATACTGCCGTTTACCAGGATATAATTACCTTCCCTATGTCTTTTAACTAGATCTATTTTTACTTTGACTTTGTCAGATATCATGATTGTGACTCCTGCCTCCTTTTTATCAGTTGATGCCCAATAGATTTGGCTCCATCCTCTTACTTTTACTCTATGCATGTCTACCTTCCTCATGTGTGTTTCTTGTAGACAGCATATGGTAGGGTTTTGGATTCTAATCCATTCTGCTATTCGCTTGTATTTTATGAGTAAGTTCATTCCATTCACATTCAGAGTTATGATTACCAGCTGTGTATTTCCCAACATTTTGATTTCTACTCCTAGTCCTGCCTTTTCTTCTTTCACTATTGACGTCTATACCAATGTTTTGTTTTTAATCAGTCCCCCTAATTCCCACCCTTATTTTACTTCCCTTTCTACACCCCTCCCTTCTTATTCCCCTCTCATTTTATTTACAGTCTTTTTATACTACCCCACCTTCTCCCTCCCTTGTACTGCTTCCCTCCCTACCAGTCTGTTTGTTACCCTTCTACTTCCCTATAGGGCCGAAATCAATTCTCTGCCCATTGGGGCAAAACTGTTCTTCCCTGTTTGAGTCAATATCAATGTACGTAAGAGTTGAGTATTTCCTATCTTCAACCTCTTTACCCTTCCAGTGTATTGATATTCTCCTCCCTCCTGCCATAAGCTTCTTTGTGACATATAAACTTACCCCCTTTTTTCCCAATTTCTTTTCGTATTAACCTCTTTTTTAGCTCTAGTTGTGTGTATATATATATATATAATCACATATATGTATTTATTCATACATATATCTATATACATATTATTGTCTTGGCATTTCATCCTATATAGTTTGTCACTGTTCCCTCTAAGTATAATTCTTCTATCTGCCCAGGTGATAACATTTTTTAAGAGTTACCAATGACCTCTTTTCTTATAGGGATACATATTTTAAATTATTGGGTCTCTTAAAAAAGTTGTTTTTGGGGGGTTTTGTTTTTCTTTTTTCCCTCTTTCTTAATTACCTTTTGATGATTCTCTTGAGTTCTGTGCTTGGGCATCAAATTTTCTGTTCAGGTCTAGTCTTTTCTTTACAAATGCTTAGAATTTGTCTATTTTGTTAAATGTCTATACTTTCCCCTGTAAGAATATAGTCATTTTTTCTGAGGAACTGATTATTGGTTGTAGACCTAGTTCCCTTGTTTTCTGGAATATCATATTCCATGCCTTTTGGTCCTTCAGTGTAGATGCAGCCAGATCCTGTGTTATCCTCACTGTGGTTCCATGGTATCATCTGAATGACTTTTTAGCAGCTTGTAATATTTTTTCCTTGATCTGATAATTCTTAAATTTGGCTATAACATTCCTGGGTGTTGTCAGTTGGAGTTTAAGTACAGGAGGTGGTCTGTGGATTCTTTCAATCTCCACTTTTCCCTCTTGTTCTAGAATATTGGGGCAGTTTTCTTGGATAATCTCCTGTAGTATGATGTCCAGGCTTTTTCTTTTGTCATGGTCTTCTGGTAGACCAATGATTCTTAAGTTGTCTCTCCTGGAATGATTTTCTAAATCTTCTGTTTTGTGAATGAGATGCTTCATATTTTCCTCAATTTTTTCATTCTTTTGATTTTGTTTTATAGTGTCCTGCTGCCTTGTGAAGTTGCTTGCTTCTCGTTGTTGTATTCTGGATTTTAAAGACTGGATTTCTTCCCTGGCTTTTTGGTCATCCTTCTCCTTCTGGTCTGATTTTCTTTGGAGGTCATTTTTCAACTTTTCTGCCTCATCTTTCATTTTCTTTGCCTCATTTTCAAGCTGATTAATGTTGGCTTTCAAGACACTTTTCTGTTTCCAGATGACTTATCTTGCTTTTTAAGTTCTTTTCCTAGTTGTCTTCAGCCTCTCTTAATTGTGTTTTGAATTGTATTTTGAGTTCTTCCAAAGAAACCAAAGGATTTCTGTTTTTTAGCTTGGTGTTCCCTCATCCTTCTCTGTTCTTTTTGCTCTTTGTTCATTGCCTATATAGAAGCTGTCGATTGTAATTTCTTTTTTCTTTTTCTGTTGTTTGCTCATATTTACCCCTTCTTTACTCCCTGCAGTTGGCTGTGCTTTTGTTCCTCTCATTTTTTTTGTTATTTTGGGCTTTTCTGTCAGCCTTCTCCCTTGGAGCTTTGTCAGCAAATCTCTCAGTGCAGTCTGTGGGGGAGGGGTGTTGGAGCTTGAGCTTCCCTGCCCTCTGAAGGCTTTGATGGGATTAAGTCCAGCTGGGTTGGGCTGGATGTGCCCTAAAGCCAAAACCTCAGGAAGGGGGGGAGCAAAATGGAGTGTCTCTGCTACAACAACTAGGCTGCCTACTCTGTGCTCTGTGCTTCTTCTCTAACTGCTTTCCCACCACCTGTATTCGACGCTCTGAGCCTGGCACAGATTTGCCCGCAAAGTACTCCCTCCAGACCAGCACCCTTGCCTGCCTAGAGGTTCCAACTGCCACTGGAGGCTTAGCACTCTAGGTGGGGAAGGGGTCCTGGGACCTTCCTTCTTCCTTCCCCTTAAACCCTAGTGTTCTCAAGTTCTGGCTTTTGGGGGCTTACCTTTTAAGTTGAGTCCAGCAGGAGGGTTCCTTGGTTCTGTCTTATTGTTAGGTTTGATTTTCAGACCCCTAGGAGAATTAGTTTGTAATCAGTAAGGAAGGGTTTTCAGATGTCTGAACTTTCACTGTCTCTATGCTGCCATCTTGACTCCACCTCTAAATGGCCAGTTCTCAAAGGACTTGTTCTGCTTGGCCTCAGAGTATGCAATGGGGTTCAGTGGGTTGTGGAAGAGCAGATTTAGTCTCCAGATGAAGAGAGCTATGCTATCCAAGAGTGGAGCCTCTCCTTCCTGGAGGGCCTTAGCTCAGATATTGCTTTGGGTGTTTAGGATGTGTCCCAAGCCGGTGTTTGCAAAGAAGCCAGCAGTGGATTCATGCTAGCTGAGGGGAGGCAGAGTTAAAGGATCCCAGAATGGGACATTACAGATGACCTCCTCTCCCATTAGGACGACAAATGCAGAATGGAGACTCACTACAGAACAATGACTTGTCTTAGGTCACACACCTAGACAGTGGCTACATGGGGGCTTGATCCCAATTCCTCTGATGTGAAGTCCTGCAGGGTCCCATAGTGGGGAGCTGGGATGTAAGTTCCTGGCATTAGGCTATTGCTGGGGTTCTTAACCTTTAGTATGGCACAGACCCTTTGGCAGGCTGGTGAAAACCCTGTTCCTTCCTCAGAATCATGCTTTTAAAGATATACAATGCAATACATAGAATTACAAAGGAACCCCAAAGACACTGAAACTAGCCTTAGAAAAAGGTATGGCCCTTGATCCAGCCATACCAGTACTGGGTTTATATCCCAAAGAGATAAAAAAATGGGGATGGAACTATTTGTACAAAAACATTCATAGCTGCCCTCTTTGTGGTGGCAAAAAATTGGAAAATGAAGAGTTGTCCCTCCATTGGGAAATGGCTGAACCAATTGTGGTCTAGGATGGTGATCGAATACTATTGTGCTGAAAGGAATGATGAATCGATGGATTTCTTTAAGTGGAAGGACCTCCATGAACTGATGCGGAGTGAAATGAGCAGAACCAGAAGAGCATTATACACAGTAACTGAGACATTGTAGGATGATCAAATGTAATTGACTTTGCTACTAATAACAATGCATTGACCCAGGACAATCCCAAGGGATTTATGGGAAAGAATGTATCCACATCGAGAGAAAGAACCCTGGGAGTAGAAATGCAGAAGAAAACATATGATGTATCACTTGTTTATATGGGTAGAGGATTTGGTCTTTGGCTTTAAAAGATGACTCTCTTACAAAAATAAATAATATGGAAATAGGTATTGAGTGATAATGCATGTATAACCCAGTAGAATTGCTTGTCAGCTCTGGGAGGGGGAGGGAAGAGGGGAGGGAGAGAACATGAATCATGTAACCATGGAAAAAATTTCAAAATAAAAAATTTAATAGCAAAAAAAGGGAGAAAAAGAAACTAGAGATGTCATTTGTGGACTCCTGCTCAAGAAGTCTGGTTATAGCCAGACCCACTCATCTGATTGAGATTCACATAAGTGCTCGCAAGCCAGGTTCCTGGGGTATAAGATCAGCTTCCTCCTCTTTGGCGTCTTAGGCAGACCCAAGACAACAGCAAGGGTGCCACAGGCCTAGAGAATGGAAGCGTCAAGGGGGATGATCCTGGTCAGGCTTGCATAGTTTCGATTAGACGGCTTTGGTGGGCCTGCCCTTGGAGAGTCAATGATGCAGGGGCTTGAAGAAGGGGAGAAGCTTGGGCCTCTCCCATTTCCCATACAGATTCACAGCTTGCAGGTGTTTGGAGCTAGAAATGAGCCTGCAGGGCTTCTCATGAGGAAGCCCTTAATAAATGCTTTCTCAGTGAGTCATGCATTCATTCTTCCTTGGCATTGACAACCCTTGAAAGAAAGAAAACAGGATTGCCAGATAGTTCTGTCTCACTTGAAGGCCTCTATAGCTCTTCACCTCCATCATTTCCTTAGGGCCTCACAGTAACCTGAGAGGTATTGTTACCTCCCTTTTACAGATCAAGAACCTGAGGCCCGGAGTGGGGACAGCATTGGTAAATGGCCAAGGTGGGACTCAAAGCCAGGAGTTCTGCATCCTAGCACTGGCTTCTTCCTTTGGGTGCCACACTCTGTACCAAGCTAGAATGTGAGGAGTTCAGAGGGAGGAGAGAATTGATGGAGGGAGGAAGGCGGGGCTTTGTGGAGCCAGTAAGCAGGCTGGGAAGGATCTCTCCATTGCTTCAGTTTGGAAGTCTTTCCTACTCATGGCAGGTGGCCCACATGAATGGGCAGAGTTAGCTAGGCCCATGAGCCAGCTTCAGGGGCATCAGGCTGACATGACTGGAACCATATGTGTGAGGCCTTGAGTGCCAGCCTAGAGGTAGAGGTTTGGACACAAGTGGTTAGATTTGTACATTGAAGAGAACGCTCTGGTGGTGGTGTCCTTAGTTCGCAGATGCTGAAACGGAAATCCATGACAGTTGAACACCATGGCCCAGGGCTCAGCCCGGTCCTATTTGGTTCTGGTTTGAATGTTAGTTTCTGAATTCAGACCCCATTCGATGGCTTTGTAACAGGGACAGACAGCTGCTCTGCTGATGGGAAGCCATAGACTCTGGGCCAAGGAGGAGAGTCTGGGGTTTTCCAGGGGGTGGGGTAGAAGCTCTCCACTGTTGGATGAGGGGCTGCTTGGTTCAGACAAGCTCCCAGGGCCCATCTCCAGGCTTCTGGCACCAGCATCCTCTGTTCTCCTCCTCACTTCCTGAATCTATTTACCTTGGAGTGTGAGCAGGAGCTCATGTTGATTCCCTTCTCATGTCTTAAGTAGTTCCAAGTGAGCATGGCCTTGTGCTTGATTGTTCTAATAGCCCCCAGTGAACTATTACTTGGGGAAAACTTTTATTTTCGATTCTTCCCTCAGTGTCTATCAACCGCAGAGCCCAGCCTGACTAGTTATGGGATCTACTTTATTGGAGAGAGCAGGCCATCCCCTGAGGCACAGTTTCTTGGCAAAATGAAGGTATTGCCCAGAGGACATCCCAACTTTGCTCCTAGCAGCTGGGCTAGGGTAGGGGGATTTAGGGTCATGTGTGTGCTGCCCCTTGGGCCAGGATTGATGCACGCTGTTTCCAGGTAAGATGCTCAGCAGAGGCTGCCTCTAGATGGAAGCTGGCTATGTCCTCTTTTCTTGCCTTTGAGCTCTCTCTCCCCTGTCTGGCTGGGTAAAAAGATTCTGGGGAATTTTGAACTGTGCTGAAAAATCGTTCCACCTCAGAAGGCAACTTTCACCTTGGCTGCCCTCTGTTTGGGGGAAGAGCTTGGGAAATGGGCAACTATTTCGAGCTATTATTTGGTTACTTGTTCCTTTTTAAGTGCCGTAAATTCTGTAGCATCAGATGGTAGCTTTCCATGGGTCCTGGGCACGGGCCTGCCTTTACCAACAAGCTGCTGTGTGAGCCAGGCTAATGGCTCAGTATTTAGGATTGGAGAGTATACTGTGGCTCGAGGACGGTACACTTCGGATTATTGTCTTTGGCCTTCCTCTCTTGCGTTCCTGTCTGCATTTTGTCATTTTAGGCATTGCCATGGGTTGTGCTTCAGCTTGTTTTTGTTTTGCATAATTTCCTGAGACGTCCCATACTTCACAGAAGATTTATCAAATATGTCAGATGATTCCGTTATACTTGATACATTGCTGCCTTCTGCTCACAGGTGTCTAATAAATATTTGTTGAAAGGCACTCAAGTTTGTTCAGCTACTCCCCTATTGTTGAACACTTAGGTTATTTCTAGGTTTGGGGGATGACACGTATTGTTGCTATAAAGATCCTTGCGCAGCTTGCCTCTTTTCGGCATTCTTGAGGAATACCCCAAGTAGCAGAATCATTGGGGTAAGGGATATGGTCATTTTTATATGTCTTCCTAGAGTCCTTGCAGGTTGCTCTCCCCAAACATTCCACCTGCACTGTATTTATGTGCCTGCTTTTCTCCACAACTGCACCAGCATTGTTATATGGTAATAACTGATGTTTACATGAGCCTTTAAGTTTCCAAAGATATACACACACGCATATCTATCTCAATTGACTCTTGCAAATTCTGTAAGGTAGGGACACTCTGGAGTCATTTTTATACTCATTTCACAGGTGAGGAAACTGAGGCTCAAAGAGGTTAAGTGACTTGCCCAGAGTCGTGCAGTTAGTAAGTGTGAGAGACCGGATTTGTGCCCAGATCTTCATGGCTACAAATCCAACCAGCTCTCTACCATGCAAAATACCAACATATGGGTATCCATGTGCCACACACATCATTCAAACATAGTAAGCATACATCCCCTGGCTAGCCAGCTTTCTGATATACCATCTCGAGGAAGTGGGGCTGTGCTCTAAGGACAGGACCTATATTCCAAGTCAGGCAGAGAATAGACAAGTGGAGTGGGCTGCTCTATGAGGGATGGCAGAAGACTGGAGGGCAAAGTTCAGAGCAGGCGCAGGACAAGAGTGCTCTGGCCCACTGAGTTAGAGAGAGCTTAGGTGAAGGCTGTCAAATACCACGGAGAGCTCCTGAGGAGGAGGCAAGTCCAGCCTGAAAGATTTCCTCCTCAGAGCCTCGGGCTCCTTCTTTTGGCTCTGCCTGTTTTCTGGAACTCTCTGGCTACTGAAAAAGCCTCCTCCATTTTTGCCATACTTAGTCTTTATGGGCCTGGGGAAGTGGGCCCAGTTTTAATGGGATTCATAAGCTAGAAGGACCTTGGAGATCATCTCATTCAACTCCCTGACTGATGAATGAGTTCCTACTAACAAATGGTTGCTCAGCCTTTGCTTCAATGTTTCCAGTGAGAGGAAGCTCCATTCCATTTTTTGGAGTGCTCTAATCATTTGGAAGGATTTTCCTAGTATTGGGCCAAAATAGACTTCCTTATAAGTTCCACCCATTCATTGTGCCTAGTTTGGCCCTCTGGGGGTCAAGCAGAATAAATAATGCCTCTTCTATATAACTGCCCTTTAGATTCTTGGAGATGGCTAGCATGTGCCCTTGAAGTCTCCTAGACATTTCTTTTCCAGGCCCAACATCTCTCTCTCTGTCTCTCCCCCCCCCCCCCCCCCCCTCTCTCTCTCTCTCTCTCTCTCTGTCTCTCCCTCCCTCCCTCTCTCTCTCTCTCTCCCTCCCTCTCCCTCTCCCTCTCTCTCTTCCTCTCTCCTCCTCTTGCTCTCCCCAGCCCCATACCATCCTGTGTACCCTTCTGCTAGACCGCTCCTGTTGATCTTTGTTCATGTGGCATCCAAGACTCGAAGTACTGCACGTGGGCTCAAACCAGACCAGGGGATAGTGTTTCCACCTTGTCCATAAGGATGCTGTGAGAAACTGTCAACTACGTTGTCAGAAACAGCCCCTGAGCTTTCAAGTCCTCTATCAGAAAATAGGGTTGTGTCTTTTGATCTCTCTGAGAGCTCCGCTATGGCGCCCATGGCCTGTAGACTTCCAAACTGCCCATAAGGGGGCCCGGGAAGTCTTGGTGTCCATTTTGGATGTTTTAGTAGTCAATCAAAGAGCATGCGTGAGGTAGCCATAATAAAAAGGTCTTTTTTTAACCCTCACCTTCCACCTTAGAATCAATCCTGTTCCAAGGCAGAAGATCAGTGAGGGCTAGGCAATGAGGGTCAAGTGACTTGCCCAGGGTCACCCAGCTAGGAAGTGTCTGATGCCAGATTGGAACCTAGGACCTCCTATCTCTGGGCCTGGCTGTCAATCCACTGAGCCACCCACTTGCCCCCCCTCCCCCTGTGATAATAGCTCTTGAGGATATAAAGAAAAAGTAAAAATATTGTGTGTCCTCAAAAAGGTGGCTGCCTTCTAATGCGAGAGACAACACACATGTGTAAAGGTATATAGAAAATGCATTCAAACCCAGTACACAGCAACCTCTGGGGAAGGTTAAGGAACCAGGAAGAGTCTCCTTTGCAAGGGTGTGCTTGTGTTGAGGATTGAAGGAAACCTGGGATTCCAGGAGGTGTAGGGATGGAAGACAACATTCTGAGCAATGGGTACGTCTAGTGCAATGGATCAGGGACAGGAGGTAGAGCCCTGGGAGTGAGGAGCAGCAGTTTGTTGAGGCAGGGAGAGCAAGGTCGATGCAATCTGAAAAGGTTGGTGGGGGGCAGACTCTGAAGGGCTTCAAACCCCAAACAGACCACATTTTATCAGTGTTCCTGGAGGTATTAGAGTGTCCTGGTCTGGGAGGCAGGGTTGACACAGTTAGGCCTATCCTTTAGGAAGATTCTGCTAGCAGGTGAGTGGAGGCTGGATGGGAGAGAAGAGAGACCAGTAGTGTCAGGTGTGGTCCTTCAGGGATGGCATCATCAGAAAAGAGGAGGAGGCACAGGTGAATGGGCATGTATAAGGGAAGAGCTAAGGATGCCACTAAGGTGAGGAGTCTGGGTAACTGGGAGGATGCTGGTGTACTTGACAGAGAAATGAATAGCATTGGACGTGTTCATTTTGGGGTGTCTATGGGACTTCCACGGAGAGATGGATGAGAGACAATGTAGATCCAAATATGTCGATAATACACATGTACACATACATGCCACATTCATGCATGCCCAATATCAGTCATTTCCATAGGTATCACGGTTACACCCATGGGAGCTGATAAGGTCTACAAGTGAGAGGGGAGGAAAGAGAAGAGGGCCCAGGAAAGGGCCTTGGGAGATAGCTGCTACTACAGTTAATGGGTGTGACGTGGGGGAGGAGGCAGCAGAGAAGGTTGAGAAGGAGTCACATAGGGAGGAGAAGGCAGGCAGGGAGGGCAGTGTCACAGAAGCCACCAGGGGAGAAAGGGTCTAGGAGGAAAGGATGGTCAACAGTGTCAAATGCCACAGACATAGCAAGAGGGATGAGGTTGAAGAAAAGACCATGGGACCAGGCCATTGCAAGAGCAGTGAGTGGGAACTGTGAGGAGAGCAATTCCACTGCGGGAGTTGGAAGGACTGAGCCTGGAAGAGAGAAAGAGGAAAAGGAAGTGTAGGCAACAGACAGAAATGGTTTTTTCAAGGAGTTTGGCTGAGAAAGGGAGGAGCCATATAGACTGTTAGTTAGTGACGATAGTAGGGTCTACTGAGAGCCCCTTAAGGCTTGGGAAAGAAATATAGTCATGTTAGCAGGCAGCTGGCGAGGAAACCGTAGATAGGGAGAGATTGGAGATTGGAAAGGGGGGTTAATAGTGTAGGTAGTCTGCTGGAGAAGGTGGTAGGTAATGGAATCTAGGGCATACTTAGAGGTGAAGAGAAGAGTTATTTCTTTATCAGAGACTGGAGGATCAGAGGAGATGGTGGGATTGCCATCGGGGTCTTGTGAGATGGAGAGAAGGGTGTGAGCAGGGTACTTGCTCCTTATGGCCTCAGTTTTCTCAGTAAGTGGAAGATGACATCCTTAAGTGAGGGAGCAGCATGGGAGAGTTCAGGAGAGAAAGTTTGGAATAGGTACTGTGCAGAGTAGAAGAGTGAATCCGTTAGGGAGGAGTTGAAAGATTGCCTTGCTGCAGGGAGGGCCCAGAGATCAGGCACTTTAGTTATGTGATTTCAAAGAGCAGCTCTGCTCATTGGTGTATGCATAGGTGTGATGGGATGCAGCTAGTGTTGGACTGAGCTTTTAAGGGATGATGAAGTAACGGATGGCAGAGGCATTGGAAGAGAGGATAAGTGTGACTGGGGAGCATAGAGGAGTGGTGGAATGGGCAGCTATTCTCCTTGTATGTTGAGGGAGCTTGAATGGGGAGAACAAGAGCTGTGAGACCTAGTGGACAAAATTCTGATTTCAGCAGAGTAATTGCAAATTGTTTTCCAGAATGCCACCCCCCTCCCTGATTTTGCAGTGAGAGGCTTCAGAAGATTCTTGCCTGAGGCCCCCCCAAATCCAGGGTTAGCCTCTAACTGAGCTGCAAACATCTCCTTTGGTGACAGTGTGGGTAGCGAGCTTAGTGTCCCAGCATTCCCAGGAACTTCACCAGACAAATGCCTGCTCAGCACAGAGCACAAGTATTGGGGATGTGGGTGCTGGGGTAGAGGCCGGGACTGAGTGAATGGAATGGCTCGTAAGTGGAAATCATTTCCTCTCCGGCCTCGTCTAGCAGCCAAGCTGAGTTAGTGGCATTCAGAGCAGGGCAGAAAGAGCTTGGGGTTTCAGCCACTCTCTGGCTGGCCTCTGGGCTAGGCTGAGGACAGCAGGAGTTGCCGATGAGCTTATTGTGGCACCAGTCGCCCCTGGTGAAGGGCAGCTCAAGCCTCTGGGCATCGTCCTGGTCATGGAGAACCACCCTTCCGAGATGAAACTGCTCACAGGCTTCTGGGAGGTGAGGTAGCATAGCCATTCCGGTGGTTCTAGTCTCGGCCCTTGCCTCCCAGGGTAGCTGTACACCTGGGGTGGGGGGCAGCAAGTACCCTCTTTGAAGGGTGGGCCTTCCCATGGCGGGGCTTCTGTTAATAACACCCTCACCATTCCCAGGCTCTTTGCTCACCTGAGGAAAGCAGCAGGGGCAGCTAGTACCACAGACTCGAAGCCAAGCTCTTGGCATCGTGACTGCCAGTGGGAGGGAAAGCCTGGATCATAGACAGATGTCAGCTGAGCAGAGACTGAGGGAGTGGGCAGAGAGTGCCTTGGGCAGGTGCCAAGGCAGAGGGCCAAAGAGCCATTTAACTTGCTGTCATTTCCTCTTTCCAGGCAGCCCCAGGTAATCTGGGTGAGACCTGACAAGACGTCACTGTTGCCTCCTGCCCAATGGCGCAGGGCACTAGTGAAGACACACGATCAAGTTCAGAGGGGCTGGAGCTGGAGGGGGAGGCAGGCCTCAAGAGAGGACTGTCACACCGAGCTGAGATGTGTCTTTGGGTCTGCACACATGTGCTTGTGTGCACCCGTGTGCCTGTGGGTGCATGCCTCTTCGTGATGGAGACGGGTGGGGGTGGGGAGGGACGTGGTTAGCCACCTTCTAAATCAAGTTGCAGTCTGGTTTGGGCCCCAGCATCTGGCTCGGCCCTTCCAGCACTCGGGCCTGGAGGAATGAAAGGTCTCCTTGTGAGACAGAGTGCACAGGAAGGCAGAGCAGAGGCTGCCCTGAATTCCCAGACGCTGGGAGCAGCAGGACCTTTTGGGTTCATGGGGTGGAGGGTGGGGCGGGGGAGGTGCTGTCTGGGAGACTTTTATGAAATGAGCTTCCAAAGTGGGGTGGGGGGGGCTAAAAATGAAAGCCACATATTGGAGCTGGCAGCGCGGGAGTGATTCAGAGTTGCCCCGCACCTCCCACCCAGTACCAGCTGGCCAAAGCATTCACCTCTCAGCTTGGGACAAAGAAGGGAGAGACTTGGCTAGTTATTCCGGAAACTTTGGGGCCAATAAGGACAGCTTTGGAACATGCCTTTTCATTCCTCTCTCCATTCATCCGGATATAGACTGGAGCTCGAGGGGCCCTCCAAAGCCATCTAGCCCAGTTTCCTCCCTCACTTTACAGCAGACAAAAGGGAGCTTGAGGGATTTCCCCAGGTCCCGGTGGTGGCAAGTAGCAGAAGAGGGACTTGAACTCGGGTTCTCTGGTCACAAGTCCAGCCCTCTTTCTGTTCCACCATACTTGTGAGCCAGGCCTCTTCCTTGTGAGGAGCAATAGTAATGGATCATAGGAGCCCTGTGGGTTTTCAAGGAAAAAGGACTAGGTTTAGTTCCCTCTGCTTCTTTATGAAAGGGAACATCTTCCCACTTGAGAACTGTGTGCCTGTGTGTGGCACCCTCTTCTGTCCTCAGTTGACTCATCTGGAAAATGGGCCAAATGAAAGCACCTAAAGGCAGGACCCCATACCCAATCACCCATAATTTCAAGATCTGCTTTTCATTCAGTTCAGCACACTTGGATACAGCCAGTATGTATCCAAATGTCTCCTATGGGCACTGCATCATGGGAGGTTCTCTGCCCTCTGAGGAGGAGCTCCCATTCTGTTGGAAACACTTAAATTCTGCTTAGATAGAATGAATGTAAGGTGACCTGAGGAGGGAAGGAGGGAGGGAGGACCAGAACTGTTGTCTTCAACATCTTGATAAAAGATCTGGGAAGGGAATGCCTAGTGCCCACTGTGGTGCCCTCCCAAGTCTTCAGCCCCAGATACAGATACCAGAGCAGCAGAAGGCCAAAGCCCTCTAAGACTCAACTTACAAGAATGTCCACGTGACTTCCTAGGGTAGCAGATTCATGATGGAATGCACAAGGACAAGGTCATGTCATTAGGAATAAGGACTGTAGCCTTCTAGGATGGCTGCTAAGGCACTTCAGGGCCAATAGAGGACTGTGGAACCTGGCCCCCCAACTGGCCAGTGAGGGGTGGTAGGTTCATAGGAGGAGGAAGGCCAAGAACTGAGCCTGTTTTCTGAGGAGTGAAGAAGAGCTCCATTTTCCCCCTAGTGCCCCCAGTCCCCTCTCCCCACAGTTCTACCATCTGGGAGAGACGAGGGTCAGAAGATCACAGATGGAGAACTGGCAGGGGCCTCAGAGGCCATGGAGTCCAACCCCCTCCTCTTATAGGGGAGGAAACTAAGGCCCAAGGAGAGGAATGGAGTGCGTTGCCCAGGGTCCCTCATGTAATAACTAATGGCAGGGCCAGCATCTGCCCCCTCCCCCCCACCCTCCCCAGTCCACCTTCCCCCCCCCACCCTGCTTCTTGCTCCAAGCTGCCCAAGAGAGCAGGGGGTGGGGTGGGCTTGCTTGCCAGGCTGTTGGCCAATGAATGGCTCTTTGTGGCAGCAGTTCATGGGCTGGGGCTGGGGGAGCCCCCTCTTGTGGCCTTATGGGTGGGGGCGGGGACAGCTCTGGCTGGGCTTTCTTCTGAGCCCAGAGGTGACTCTTTGCAGAACGTTTGGCTGTTATTTCATGGGAGGATCCCAGCCTCCAAGCAGAGTTAGGTGTGTGGTGACAGATCACTTCAGCCCCAGATAGTTTTCTTTCTCGCTTTGGGAAGCAAACTGGGGAAAAAAGAAGAGGGGACCTCTGCCCCCCAAACTGCCAAGGTGGGGGGAGGCGGGAGAGTGAGAGAGAAGACTTTGACGAAGCACGCTGGTTAGACTTTGCCCTGCAGTGAGTCTCCCGCCATCTGGTAAAGCCAAATGCCCACCTCCCCCGAATTCAGCCCTCCCCTCTCCTCCCCCACTCCAGCTGCATGTTGCTCAGGAAAATTGTTATTTAAAGCCCAACTGCTGGGGGGGTGGAGGTGGGGGGCCCTCTCTCCCCCAATAAATTAACTGAACAAATCCCCATCCTGCAGCCTCCTGGGTTTGCATGCATTTTCATGTTTTACGATGTGCAAAGCCAGCTGAGTTGTAGATTATTTAAGGCATGTTAATGAGAGACAGAGGAGGAGAGAGTAATTTCTGTGCTCTCCCCGGGGAAGCCCGGGACAGTCCTACAAAGGTGCGCCATCTGCTTTGTTCCCAAGTTCAGAATATTCTGCTGACTCGGTAAACAGTAAACATTTCTGTCACCAGGAAGGCTTTGCAAAGGGGAGAGAGTCCCTTCTTCGCCCTTTCTTGCCTTCTAAGATGGAGGGAAGGCCCCAGAGGACATCCCCCATACACACATGGAATTTGGCTCAGTAGATGATTCTGAGGGGACAGGATGGGCTCACTCTGCCTTCAGCAGTCAACACACATCAAGGGTTACCAAATCACAGAATGACAGAGTTGGAAGGGACCTTAGAGGCCGTCCGGTCCAGCCCCTTCATTTTACAGAAGAGAAAATGGAGATCAAGAGAGGGAAGGGACTTGGCCAAGGATGGGGGGCCTGGATGATGATGCTTTCCTTCTCTTCCCCTCCCCCCATCCTGCCCATGACATCCTGTTCATCTGCCATTTTGGAAGCTTGTGGAATGAGGAGACAAGGAGGGCTGAGGAGGGAGAGAGGAAGAGAGGAACCCTGGCTTCAGAAAGGGGAGCACTTTTGGACAAGGGAACTTGCCATTTTCTGGCTTCTCACTTCTTGGAACCTCCTGGGTCCTCTAGGTATGATGATCCCCAAAACAACAGAGAAGGGCACCCAGAAGGTATGTGTAGGCCACAGTAGTGGTAACTGTACCAGTTGTCTTTAGAAGCTAATCCTGCTGGTTGCCCCATAAGGGCTCCTGAAGCAGCAGCTTGAGTCAAATTCTCAGGGACACCCAGCACAAAGGGAAATACAACCCACGGGTAGAGAGGAAGCCACTGAGACAACCGCACCCTTCTAGGTTTCACGGGGCGCTCCTGACAGCATAGTTAGTCCGCAGTATTAGGGCCAGTTTAGAGCCATGAGCCCAGAAGCTTAGGCCAGCTTGGTTTCTTAATGTGGGCCATTGACAGTCTCAGAAAGGGACAGATCTATCTGCTGTTCCTCAGACTTACTGGCTGCAGATCTCACCTCCCTGTGTCCACAGCTGCCAGATTAATCATCTACGCGGCCTTTCTGATTGGGCTAACCTACTCCTGTGACAGGAGACCTGCTGGCTCCTTTCTGGGCTGCTCTGCCTATCTGGTGATGGCTGCTCTGCTGATCTCAGGGGCCTGAAGGTGAAGACTTTGTCTTCTACAGGGACGCTCTGGTATTAACCAACCCCCGGGAAGGGAGAGTGTTAGGCCCCTTGTTGCTTAATGTCCTTTCGAGTGTAGATGGTTAGGCTTTTAGGGATAACTCGGTGGCTTGGGGAAACCAAAGATGGCATGTGTGGCCATCTTGCCCACCTCAGTTCACTTTTCTGTTTTGACTACTAGACCACGTCACCTCGATTCTTCTGACACCCATCAGGAAATTGCCAGTGATGAGCTCTGAAAAAAGGAGTAATGAGAAAATGGATCCCCCTGGGGAATTCTGGTTCTGCACATCTAAGCAGAATTAACCCACATTGGCTCTAACTCCCTGCCTAATTTTATTGGGCTATCTCCCACGAGCATGAAGGAGCAGGTCACGGTGCTGACAAATTGGGAGGACCCTTGGACAACCTAACTGTTTCCACATGTGTTGTGTGGGAAAGCGCCCCCCCCCCCCCGGTCTCTCACATCAGCTATTTGACCAGTTGGCACAAACTCTGTGCTAAATTACAGCCTTTTCCATCCCATTGTAAAGACCTTCTGCTGCCAGACTTGCTGAGACACAGAGAGGGAGAGAGGGATAGAGAGACACACAGAGAAACCCAGAGAGACAGAGAGAGGGGGGAGACAGGGGGGGAGACAGATAGAGGGGGGGAGAGAGACACACACATAGAGACAGAGGGAGACAGAGAGAGAGACAGAGAGACACACAGAGAAACCCAGAGAGACAGAGAGGGGGGGAGACAGAGAGAGGGGGAGAGACAGAGAGAGACACACACAGAGACAGAGGGAGAGAGAGACACACAGAGAAACCCAGAGACACAGAGAGGGGGGGGGAGACAGAAAGAGGGGGAGAGAGAGAGAGACAGAGAAAGACACACACACAGAGACAGAGGGAGACAGAGAGAGAGAGAAAGAGAGAGAGGGAGGGAGAGAGAGACACACAGAGAAACACAGAGAGACAGAGGGGGGGGAGAGAGAGAGGGGGAGAGACAGAGAGAGACACACACAGAGACAGAGGGAGACAGAGAGAGAGAGAGGGAGAGAGAGACACACAGAGAAACCCAGAGAGACAGAGAGAGGGGGGAGACAAAGAGAGGGGGAGAGAGAAAGACAGAGAGAGACACACACAGAGACAGAGGGAGACAGAGAGAGACAGAGAGAGGGAGGGAGAGAGAGACACACAGAGAAACCCAGAGAGACAGAGAGAGGGGGGAGACAGAGAGAGGGGAGAGAGAAAGACAGAGAGAGACACACACAGAGACAGGGAGACAGAGAGACACACAGAGAAACCCAGAGAGACAGAGAGGGGGGGAGACAGAGAGAGGGGGAGAGACAGAGAGAGACACACACAGAGACAGAGGGAGACAGAGAGAGAGAGGGAGAGAGACACACACAGATAAACCCAGAGAGACAGAAAGAGGGGGGGAGACAAAGAGAGGGGAGAGAGAAAGACAGAGAGAGACACACACAGAGACAGAGGGAGACAGAGAGAGGGAGGGGGAGAGAGACACACAGAGAAACACAGAGACAGAGGGGGGGGAGAGAGAGAGGGGGAGAGACAGAGAGAGACACACACAGAGACAGAGAGAGACAGAGAGAGGGAGGGAGAGAGAGACACACAGAGAAACCCAGAGAGACAGAGAGAGGGGGGAGACAAAGAGAGGGGGAGAGAGAAAGACAGAGAGAGACACACACAGAGACAGAGGGAGGGAGGGAGAGAGAGACACACAGAGAAACCCAGAGAGACAGAGAGAGGGGGGAGACAGAGAGAGGGGAGAGAGAAAGACAGAGAGAGACACACACAGAGACAGAGGGAGACAGAGAGACACACAGAGAAACCCAGAGAGACAGAGAGGGGGGGAGACAGAGAGAGGGGGAGAGACAGAGAGAGACACACACAGAGACAGAGGGAGACAGAGAGAGAGAGGGAGAGAGAGACACACAGATAAACCCAGAGAGACAGAAAGAGGGGGGGAGACAAAGAGAGGGGAGAGAGAAAGACAGAGAGAGACACACACAGAGACAGAGGGAGACAGAGAGAGGGAGGGGGAGAGAGACACACAGAGAAACAGAGAGAGGGGGGAGACAGAGAGGGAGAGAGAGAGAGACGGGGGGGGGGGGATCTGTTTGTCATACCCTCCTTGGAGTGCTGGTTACTTTGGCTCAGGACTAAAGGATCATTGATTTGGGGCCAGGAAGGCACCCGTTTGTGGAGGGCTACCATCGCTCACTGCCTCATCTGATGCCCATTGTGGTCCTTCTGTGCTCTTGGCCTTAGTTCTTCCTTTTGCCTGACTTTCCAGTAAAGACCCTCTCCTACCTGTGGAATCAGGTGGAAATGCCTTTGCCTGGCATTCAAAGCCCCCATCCTCAATTCGACCTCCTACTCTTCCCAGCTTAGCTCACAGTGAACAGCGCCAGCTTGACATCTGCATCGCCAGGACATTGGACTGCCTGCTGTCACCAGAATGCCTTCCCCTCCAGAGAACCCTTTCATGGACTCTTGTTCTATCGTCCACACTGGAACAGCAGCTCCTGGAGGCCAGGAACTACCTTTTACCTCTCTTTGTTTCCCCAGTGCTTAGCACAGTGCTTGGCACATAGCAAGTGTGCTTATTCAGTCCTTGTTCACCGCCCCTTTCCCATATCCATATCTTTGCTCATGCCATTCCTTCTACTTGACCTCTCCTTGTCATCTGCCTCTTGACTTCTGCCTTTACTGCCTTCTTCAGCTGGTGCCAGGCTTTGTCCTGACCTCCTTCTGGTCTAGAGCTGGAAAGAACCTCTGAGGTCACCTGGGCTGACTTCGTCATTGTATAGAGGAGGAACTGGAGGATCTTCTGTCTTAATGGTTCTGGTTTCTTTGGTCAAACAACGACTTGTCCTAGCAACAGCTTGTTTGTCTAGTGCTACCACTTGGCCAGGCCTGGACCTCCATGCTGGGTCTGGAGTCAGAAAAATTGATCATTATGAGTTCAAATCTAACATCAGACTCTTACTAGCCGTGCAACCTTGGACAAGACACTTAACCTGGTTTGCCTCTGTTCCCTCCTCTGGAAAATGAGCTGGAAGAGGAAATGGCAAGCCACTCCAGTATCTTTGCCAAGAAAGCCAAAATAGGGTCACAAAGGGCCAGGCATGACTGTAATGACTGAACCCCACCACCAGGGAATATTAGAGACGGCACTGGAATAAGTCAGGAAGCTTAGGGTTCTGCCTTTATCTGGCTGTTTGACTTTCAATAAGTCCCTTAGCCTCTCTGGGCCTCAGTTTCCTTCTCTGTCAAAGGAAGGGATTGGACCAAATGAACTGTAAGGGCCCACCCATCCAGGGGGAGCCATTTCTAGGCAAAACAGGTCAAGCTGTCCATGGAGGGGCAGACAGAAGCCAAGTCCTGGATTCTTGGTGCATGAAGGTGTGCGCCTTTCCCTTTCGAAATCAGCCCCAAGTTGGTCAGCACTGGTTAGTGTCTAGAGTAGGGAAGACCAGAGAGCAGCTTCCTGAACTGAAGAGGCCTGTTCCACCGAGTTACTGAATGTTTGGATTATGATTGTCAGTAAGTCTAGGTAAACACTGAGCCTCGGTTCCTGCTCTATGGAAATGTAAGATGGGTGGCAATTCAAACACACTCTCATTTCTCAGCAGACACTAATGGCGTTAGTTAAAACAGAAGCTCTCAGGAAGGCGTTTCGAGTTGCCTCGCACACAGAAGAATATGGGTAATGTGTGTGGAAGCACTGAACATCTTGCCTAATTCCTTTTGCCTTTGCTCACCTTGGCCTGGGTCTGATGTCCACCTGTGATGCTCGTTTGTGTCTGCAAATACGGGAGAAGCCAACGAGTCGGCCTAAGGGACTGCCCTGCCCCTTAGGAGGCAATGGCAAGTGGCCAGGACCTTCTGGGATTCAATGCTTGCAACCACTAGGTTCTCTTGTGTTGCCCGCTTCCTAGAGCTTCTGCCACCCTTTTGGGCAAAGCTGCTTATGGTGAGCTTCCAGACCAGTTGGCGGTGCTGTTTCAGGCTAGGTGAGCCAGTGCCCAAGAATCCATTGGCTCTCCCAGCCAGAGTTGTTCCTCAGACTTACCTCATTGGCTGGTAGAGAAGGGGTTTCTCTAATCAGTCACCTCTGACTCTGCATCCTTTATCTTAGCCTTCTGTTGCTTTGAGATCACCTCATCCAACCTCCTTATTTGATAGATGAAGAAACTGAGGCCTAAGGAAAATTATTTGCTTGAAGCCATTTCAGGAAAGGGAACAAGCATCTATAGAGTGCCTACTATGTGCCAGACACTGTGCTAAGCACTTTTTATAAATATGATCTCATTTGACCTACACCTTGGGTGGTGTAGGTGAAGGAACTTAGGCCGAGGACTTAGCCTCCGAGAAGTCATCCCTGGGACCGACGGCATGTCATAAAAGTAAAGCTACAAGGAGCCTAAGCCCCTCTAATGATCGAAAATAGTAAAATTCGGGGCCCAGTCCTATGCGGTATGCTTAGAGGTAGGTACTGCACACAGTGATTCCGTGAGGGGCTCCAATGGACTATGAAGTGCGTACAGCTCATAAAAAATATAGCTCGCCTGGGTCATAAATTCCATTGAAAACAAATATGCTAACTAGAATCGTTAATGAATCAGTGAATGAACAGTAATTTGATTACACTTTGGACGGGCTTTGGGGCAAAGAGAGAAAGGGCCCCGGCTCTCTTCAGAAAGTTGTCCAGAGATGTCTGCGGCGCTGGGACCTTTGAGGGGAGAGCACAGAGTCGGCCTTTTGGCCATGGTAGCAAGCAGAAGTTTTCCGTTCACCTCGGGAATCCAGCAGAACTCACTTGGTACATAACCAGACCATTTGTGGTGTGTTGAAGCAGTTCTAGGTCTCAGCCACACTACCTCCCACTTGACCAAGGAGTTCATTGAGTGGTAGAAGATGCGTCCTTCTGTCTCACTGCTGCCCTTGGACTGAGTTTGGGAAGGGGAGACACCCATATGATGGCAGCACAGCCATTTGGCCTCACTACCCAGGCTCTAGGCCAGCCAGTTGAGGGTGGTCCAAGGCTTTTAAGGGCTCGGCTGTTTTATAGCTAGGTACATATGAAGAACCAGGGTTTCAGGTGAGCAGAATCAGCTGCCGTTGGATCTCCCAGTCACGAGTGGGCATGCGGAGTCTGGCAGAAGCCCATTTGGGGTGAGACTCCATATTCAACATGGTCATCAGTAGCTCTGCCTCTCTGTGTCTGTCTCCAGGTCCCATTCCTCACCCCGAGCCCTTGTCGAGGGCTTGGTCTAAGCAGCGGGCGTTGTTGATACTGTGATGGGAGCCCTTCGTTCTTCATGGGATGCCATCATAAAGTTGGACATCTTTTAGTGAGGAACCTCGGAATTCTCCAGGCAGGCATTAGGCTATTCTAAGGGCAGTAGGGTGTAGTGAATAGAATACCGGACTTGGGGTTACTAGGGAGCCTGTGTTCAGACACCATGGGCAAATTCTCTTCATTTCGCTCACCCTCTGTTCTCCCTCCTGCAAAATGGCTACAATAATACTAGATTCCTGACCTCACGGAGCTCTTGTTGGATACCACATGGAATAACAAATCCAAAGGGCTGTAGAGACAGACCCTCATAGCTTCAGCTTGTTCTCATCTTTCTGGATGGGGTTCAGAAACAAATAGTCCTTGGCCAGTCATTGTCCTGCTCCCATGCTTTAATGGCCAATGGTCTGTGAGCAGTACAAGTGGCAGGAAAAAAGACTCGGTTCTGGGGGTTGAATAACAGTATTTGGGCATAAGCCCCTTGTGTGAGGCTCACAAAAATGCCCTGGATATGATGCCGCTAGTGGGCAGGCCAGGGGGGAGGGGAGGGGAGGGGAGGTGGCGATGGGCATCGGCCTCATTTGAACCTCCTCCTCTCTATTTGGAGAGCTCTTTAGTAATTCTGAATATACAACTGGGAAAGCACACTGACGATTTGCTGTTGGAAGAACCAAAGAGTACCTCACTTCCCCATCAGATAGAAGGATCCTTCTCCGGGAATGTGCAACGCTGTATCTCAGGAGAATGCAAAATGGCAGCCAAGGGCAGGGGCTGCTCCTTCCTCTGGGGTTGCTGGGCTGTGCCTTTGCTGTGACTCCAGCTGTCAGGATGAAGGAAGGGCTTCATTGTACAAGGAGTTTGTCTAGCCTGGCCCCTGGAGACAGGGGCCATCTGCTGCATACTCTGTATAAATGAATGTATGCTTGCAGCATTGGCTTGGAGATGATTGACTGGCAGTAAGCCAGTCAGCAAGATTTGCACCCATGCCTAGGAAGACCCCAAACCTGGGGAGTGGATTGGGATGTAGGGCAACAGACTGAATCAAAAAGAGGGCGCAGCATGGTGTCTGCAAAGATTCTGGGCAGGGGAGATGGGTCTTGCCCGCCAGACTGTCCCCGACCTGACAAGGCCAGACTTAACTCCTGTAATTTGTACACCTGCAATTTGCGGATGTCTAGTGCGCGGGTCTCTGGAGAATCCTTAGCTGTCTGCTCTGAATGCCTGCCTGCTGCCACGTGATGCTGCTCACCAGAGGGAGGGAGGGAGGAGACAGGCTGTGCTCCTGAGGTGGTAGCCCAAGAAGGAGGCTCTGGGGCCCACCCAGGGGGTGGGCGGCATCAGGGACATTGGCGAATGTCAGCAGAGTGGAGTCTGGCATTTGGCCCTTGCCCGCCCTTGTTAATTAGGTGCTTTGATTGAAAAGGTCTTTCTTTTCACCGTACTCTAGGCTAGAATAGGCAGAGATCTCATTTTTGTAAAGGGACAGCTTAATGAGCCAGACGAGGTAACAATATCAATAAGTACTGAGAGCAAGTTTTGCCGGGGATAACTATCATGTGGGTAATTGGATTGCTTGGGGATGAAGAAATGCCCATGTCGGCGCCATTTGGGCTAATGCATCTGCTTAAACGGGGGAGAGTGGCTAAGCACTGGCAAAGAATTCCAAAAAAGGGAAGAGAGGCCCTTGGAGAGATCTCTCTGGGTTGGTTGGGCCCTTTGGGGGAATCTTTTGCCAAGGGTGCCTTTCTAGCAGCTAAAGAAGGCCTCTTCCTCTGTGAAGGATTGCCTGAGGCCAGTCCCCACTGCCACCCCTGGGACAGCACAGGCTGGGCCATCTAAATGTTTGTGGGAAATGGCACAGAGACCAGGACAGAAACACTGGACTTGAAGGCAGAGGGTTTGGTTCCGATCCCAGCACAGCCATTTCTTGGCTTTGCAACCTCTGGCAAGTTGCCTCAACTTCCTCGTTTGTAAAATGGGGCTAATAACATGGGTCCTGCCTCCCTTTCGGTGCCAGCACAAAAGCTTTCAGGAGATGAGAAGTTGGTCCTAAAGTTTTATATCAATGTTCTGTTCCTCCCATCCATCCCAGATTGAAGATGGAGGCAAGGCTGCCCTGTCTCGGAAGATGAGAATCGGAGATGAGCTGGTGAATATCAATGGTACCCCATTATATGGCTCCCGCCAAGAAGCACTCATCCTCATAAAGGGTTCCTTCCGGATCTTGAAGATGATTGTCAGGAGGTAAGGTGTGCCCGGAATGCTGGGCATCTCCAATCTGTTGGCTCCTAGTTTGAATTCGAGTAATACTTCTGCTTGAATTTGGGTTGCTAGGGGAGGGCCATGAGCCAGAAGCGAATTCTCCATCCCGACCTGAGCTTGCTCTTTCAAATGGCCCACCATTTCTTCCTCAGATTGTTTCTCCATGGCAGTATTTCCCAATGACACCACATACTTTCCTGCCTTCTTCAGCAGAGGATATTTCTGTGCTTGGGTATAGGCACTGTACTCTCAGTGGCACAGATGGGGCCCATTTTGGCATTTCTCATTCATCGGTTGATACGTTGGGAATCTGGGATTTTCCTGGGCTTGGGCTTGGGCACTCCATCTGCCATTGGGGATTGGGACCTGCCTGGGACTTAGGAGGTAAATCCTAGGGACTTGCTTGAGGCTCAGAAAGGGAAATGAGTCCATGGCCAGAGGCAGGATTTGAACTCAGATCTTCTGGACTCACAGCACTACTGAGTGCTTTGTCACGCTCCTTTTCTTGGTCCATGCTCCCCGGCAACCTCTTTTCCTATTCTCAGGATAGCATTATGCCCAACCTGTGGACTCTGCTATTGTTCGTTCTCCCCCATCACTGACCTGACTTGTTGCCTTGTGTGGATGTCCTTAGTGTCGCTCCTTCCATTCCGGCATTTGAGCCAGGCACCCATGGAGATGTGCCTTACACCCACCCTCTGGCTACTTTGCTCACATTAGTTCGTTTTGGAAGTCATCTGAGATCAAGCTGGGCCAGGATTTGCTCCGCCTTTATGCTGGGTGTCCCACATGCCAGGAAGGGCCTCCTTCCCCTCTGCCTCATTAGAATGAAGCCATCTTTGCTCATGTAGACAGTCAACTCCCTGACGGCAGGAACTGCTTATTGTTTTGCTATTATCTCCATAGAACCAGGTCCAGCCTGCCATTAGAGAGAACATTTCGAAAGCCCGAGGAAGCAGCAGCTTTGTGCTCATTGTGCAGCATGCGGCTGGCCTGTTTGGGCCTGGCCGTCTGTGTGGCCCCTCTCCCCTGCACGGTGACTTAGCAGGCCCAGAGCCCTGGGATATTGTTCACGATGGCATTGAGGCTGGCTTCATGCCCCTTGCCATCTCCTCACTTGGCTTGGCTTGCAGTGGCCCAGGAAGACCCATTCTCAGTCTCTTGTCCTGGCTCCTCTCATGCCAAATCAGAAGGAGGGGCAAAACTGAGTGGGGACCTTCTGGGGCCATTTGCCCTCCACCCCCTCAGCCCCAACACTGTTCCTTACAAGGGCTTGAAGATACGTCACTTCCTCCCACAACAGCCCATTGCACTTTTGGGGGAGCTCGAACTCTCCTGAGCTGAAATCTGCCTCTCCCCATTGCCCCCCCTCCCCAGCTTTGCCCTCCGGGGCCAAGAAGAAAATGGAGCCATCTGGCTTCCTTCATGTTCAATTCAGGCCATCACTTGAGCCTGCTGAAATCAGCTCGAGTCCTGACGTGGTCAGCCAGTGCTTGTCTGACTTTTCTTCTGAAAGAAATTGGGAAAGATGGCGTCTGTGCCTTCACTCATGCCTTCTTTGGCTCCCTGGCTAGCATTGGCCTGCTGTTCTCCTCCATCCTTTGATCCTCGTCTCCACACCAGCATGGGTAAGAGAAATGTCCCAATCCAACAATTCTGGCTTCTTAGCATTCAGCTAGAGCTTCATTTTGCACTAGGTGGGGCTTTTCTCCCTAAACCGTCAGGCCCGATATAGGCCAGCTCAGTATCTGGCCCCTGCCAACCCAGGCCTGGGCCTACCTCCCTGTCTGTCTGGAGCTCCTGGCCAAAGGACGTCATGGGCTCCCCACCCAGTTGCATGCCTGGGTCACTTCTGTTTTTCATCCACTTGGTTTTTCTGACATGAATGTTAGAACAGTCAAGTTCCGTTAGGTTGCCAAGGCTTTGTTTTCATTTAGGAGGCCGTGGGTTATTCTGGGATTAGATGTGAGAACTGGTTGAGAGGGAGGTGGTGGATGAGGGGGGAAGACCAGGGGGCTTAAAATCTGTAGTGTTAGAAATGGGGACCCCCCCCGCCCTTTAGCCTCTAGCTCTAGACTGAATGGAATTGGATGTGCCAGAGTGGCCACTCCTCTCATTTTAGCAATGACACCCATGTGCCAGAACAGGCGTCCTCGAGCGCCTGTATTGCAGGAGGCCCTCATCTGAAAGCAGGATTAGGTATGTTCTTCGGGCTCCCCTGGCCAGAGCCACAAGGAGCAAAGAGGGGCAGCACTGGTGACAGGGAGAGCAGGGAGAGTCATTCAGGCACCTTGAAAAGGGGCTGATTTGGAGGGAGTGAAGCCTCCCTCACTGGAGAAGGTCAAGCAAAGATTAGAAAGGATCCTTAGAGGTCTTGTTACAGAAATGATAACTGAGGCCCAGAGAGGGGAAGGGATTTTTCCAGGGTTACACAGCATTCTGAGGAAAGATTCAAACACAGATCTTTCAGACTGCCAAACCTGCCCACTTAGCCATCCTGCCCCTCTCATTGCCCTTGTTCAGGTCTGGGTTGAAGTAGCTGGCTCAAAGTGTGTACTGCCTCTGCCACCCTACAAATGACCCCAAGTATCTGCCCCAGGAGGAGACTTTGGGCTGCTCTGGCAGGGATGACTATTTTGGGCTGAGCTCGCCCCCTTGTGGCAGGATTTAGCCTGTGCATGTTGGGTGCACCACCCACCAGGAAGGACTTCCTCATCTGCTTATTCCAAACAATTAGCCTCAGACATTTCCATAAGCTAAGTTCTTTCCTTACCACAATAATGTGGGAGAAGTATTGGTATTCCCATTGGAAAGATGAACAAACTGAGGCCTAGGGAATTTCAGTGACTTACCCAAGGTCATCCAGCTGGTGGCACAGCAGCAGAAATCATTTGGTATTACATTTTGAGCCAGAAGGGACCACAGAGGTGGAAACTGAGACCCAGATTAGGGGAAGAAGGGGTCAGAGAGTAAATATCAGAGGCCAGATTTGGAGCCAGAACCTCTGACTGCTAATTCAGAGGCCTTTCTATGATAGCATACTACTTCTCTCCGAGTTTGGAGATAGCACTGTAGCACTCAGGAGGCCCAAAGACAAATTCATCCTTCAGCTCAAAGGGTAGGATGTAAAGTGTTCCAGGTGGGACTTGACCCCAGAGCTGCTCACTGCCTTCCCCTGTTCCAAGCTGCCTGCCGTTGCCCCGGGGCCTATGAAAATAGTGACTCATGGCACCATCCCTTTGCACGGAACTTTCCAAAGCATCCTGCCCAAGTGTTGTTGCTAAGGAGGATTTGGATGAAATGAGGGGAGAAGGAGCAGGGTACACAGCAGGTGCTTCATAAGTGCCTATGGCACTAAGGTCAACTGAAAGGTGCGGGCTTGATTAAAGTGATTACACATGGTGTGTAAATCTCTGGCCTGCTCCCCATCTAGGCCCCTCCCAGCATCCCCTCCCTAGCCCCTTTGTCCACACTCTCTCCCTGGAAATCTGGTTTTAGTCAATCAGTCAGTCAAGGAGCATTGAGGATGTGCCAGGCACTGTGCTAAGTGTTAGGGATACGAAAGAGGCAAAAGACAGTTCCCTGCCCTCAAGGGGCTTACAGTCCAATAGAGGAGACAATATGCAAACAGATCTCTGCATTGTCAGTGCCAGAGAGAGGATCAACAGGAAATAGGCAACAGTTGCAAGGGGCAGCTAGGTGGTGCCACAATGAATAGAGCATCAGGCCCAGAGTTAGGAAGATTGACCTTCTGGAGTTCCAATCTGGCCTCGGACACTTCCTGGCTGTGTGACTCTGGACAAGTCACTTGACCCTGTTGGCCTCTGTTTCCTCCTCTGTCAAATGAGCCAGAAAGGAAATGGCAAGCCATTCCAGGATCTTGGCCAAGAAAGGCTCAAGTGGGGCCATGAAAAGTTGGGTACAAATGAAAATGGCTTACCAACCATGACAGAGACCTACTGGGAGGAGGTTGTTAAGGCAGTGAGGACCCTGCAGCAGGATTTGCCATCAGGGGCAGGGGGCAGGGATGCTGCCAGGGGCTGAGGGCAGAATGAGCCAGTCTCTCTGCAGACATTCCTGATCCTGCCTGAGCTGGCTGGCCTGGCCCAGAGCCCCTCCTCCTGGCTAAAGCCCCATGACATGACATGTGCCACCTTGTGAATGACAAGCTCTCGGCTCCTCTCATTTCCTCTCCCACTGGGTTTAGCCTTTAGGGTGCTTCCAGCTCTCAGCCCATTTGGGGAGGCCTGGGTGACCTGACACACTGAAAGGCCAATTAAACCTTTCACACCCAGCCAGGTCCTGCTGGCTTTTCTCCATCTACTTCCTTATTGTCAAGCAGACAGACAAGTCCCCTCTGCCCCCCCATTTCCAAGCTCCCCTTTCCAGGCAGTGCTCTGTCTGCAGCCCAGGAATAACAGAGGCAGGAGTAGGAAGGCCCGGTTTCTCTGAACAATAAAGGAAGGCCCATTTCACCACATCATGGAGGCCTGGACTCTCTGAATCACCTGTCAGGCTTGGGACGGGCCTTGTGCTGTCGGGCTCTCTTTTTGTGGGGCCTCCAAAGACAAGAGGAATCCCAGAAGGCAGGTCCCAGGGAGAGCAGGGCCACTGCAGTGGCTGCGGAGTTTGAGGCCTTGCTGTTTGGACCTGTCTTTGGCCCAGCCCTCAGCTTCCAGCCCAGAGAGCCAAAGAGTAAGCGTCTGTTCAGCACCCTCTGCGTGGTGTTGGAGATCCAAAGATGGAACCCGAACAGTCCCTGTGCTCGAGGGGAGCACAGAATGCCACAGCTGGGGGAGATGGGGGTTTCATAAGTCCCTGCCTTCTCACCCCTGGCATATACATTAGGAAACACGTAAACACATAAATGAGGAAGAGATGCCCAAGAGGACATGCCAACAGGGTGCAGAGGGAGGAGCTGGAGTAGGATTCTCCTCATTTGCCAGCTGAGGACATTAGAGCTCAGAGCTCCTGGTGACTCACAGCTGGAGCCAGGACTTGAACCCAAGGCTCCCAGGGTCTTAAGCATGAGGGAGGAAGGGGGAATTGTTTGGTGCTATGGGAAAAGAGCCTCCCATGGGAGGGGGGAGCTGCTGGCTAGAGGATTTATGCAAGGGCCTCCCAATCCATACTTGACTCATCAGTGAGCTCTTCCCCAAAACAAGTAGGGGGGGATTAACTGAGTCCTCAGATTTCAGGAGACACCAGTGGTAGTAGGATGCGCCATGGAGAGTCAGCGTTCTGAGGTCGGCTCACCTGATCTCCAGGGTTCTTTCCCACTTGAAAGTGCCAATCCTGAGAGGCAGATTTAGATCAGATGTCAGAAAAGGCTTCCTGACCCCAGGCTCCAGTCCTGGTTGGAATGGGCTGCTCAGCCTCACTGGGGACCTCCATTTGGGGGCTTCATTATGGCTTCTAGCCATGGGGGCGAGGTTCCAGGGGCTTCCTTGTTGGGAGGTAGTGGCCAAGATGGCTGCTAAGGTCTCTGATAGCTCCCATAGGCAGGGCCAGGGCACTTCCAAAAAGGGGTTCCTGCTTATGGAGATGCTCCAGGCAGGCCGAAAAGCTCGTTTGGAAATAGGCCTTAAGATGCAGCCGCCGGGGAAGGGAGGAAGGATGGCTGTTATCTGGAATTGTCCGGCTTAGAGGCTGGGGCCTTGTCATCCCAGAGCACAGGCCAGTAGGTGCCACTGCAGAGCACTGAAGAATCTACCTTAGCTCTGGGAAGCAGCACTTCAGGCAGAAAGAACCGGTTCCCACTGGACCTCCTCCCCTGTTGCTGCTGGCCTGCCCCACCCTGTTTCTTCTAGCCTGCTCTCCCCTTCTTGCTGCTAGCCTGCCTGTAGTTTGTTGTTGCTGACGTGGCGTGCCCCCATTGCTGCTGCTGGGCCCCCTGTGCCCCTTCTGGCCTGCCCACCTTTGGCTCCTTTACTCTCAGCATTCTGTGCTGTAGCCTCTTCACACCCTGACCTCACAGCCCCCTTAGCCCCCTGCATCTTTCCCCCTCTCTCACTGACTCGGGGGCACCTCTTGAGTGATTAACTATGGGGGGGGGGCTCATGCCATCTCTTGCCTTGAAGCCCGCCCTCTGCAGGAAGCTCTTCCCTCTTGGGCCTCCTTATGGTCATGTGTGTGGTCTCCCTCTCCCACAGCCTGGGAGTTAGTTCCTTGAGGGCATGGCCGGACTGCCATTTTCCTCAGCCCGGTGCCAGGCACACAGTAGCTGTTGACACTAGTCCTGTAGGCCTTGTTGCTCCAGGCAAGTGGCCTTCCAGCATCTTTTTACATCACGGTCCTCTAAAGAGTAAGCTTCCGGAGGTCAGGGAGGCTGCCTTTTGTTTCCCTGTGTCTCCCCTGGTGCCTTTAGATAGAAATAATTGTGAGATTGGTCGCCTCGATCCCCTTCATGCCTACTCAGTTGCTGCAGCCTGTGAATTCTAACCCGCCACCCCCTCTCACCCCATCCTTTCTTCTGTTTACATAGCCTCTGCCCTCCTTTAGGCACACAGCATCTCTCTCCTGGACCATTGCACTGGCCTTCTGGTTGGCCTCTCTGCTTATAATTTGTCGCCCATCTTTTATCCGTCATCCACCCAGCTCCCCAAAGGACAGGTTGGGAACTCAGAGCTGATCGTGTCCCTCACATGCTCTGAAGTCTGCGTTGGCTCCCTAGAGCCTTTAGGCTAAAATACAAATCTTTGGCCTGGTGCTGAACACCTTCTACATGTGGCTTCCACCTAGCCTTCCAGTCTTGGTTCCTGTTACTCTCTACCTTAATGTCTGGACTAAACTCTGACTTCATTTTGACCTTGGACCCATCTCAGTTCTGAGCCCTCTTTCCCTCTTCAGATGACTACCTTTATAGACTTCACTGACTTAGTCTGTGTATGTTGGCTCTTCCTCCAGAGGGCAGGGGCCACTGGATTTCGTTTCTGTGTCCTCCGTGGCACAGTGGCGTGTACTTGGCGGCTGCTTGATAAATGTATTTGTTGATTTGATTTTGTAAGAACGTGCTCAGTTTACCAGAATGAAGGAACTGTGCTGGCCCAAGGCCTTCTGGTAATAGTCTTCATTGGAGGGGCCCCACTCTACAGAGATGGGTGCTCAATGGGGAGCCAGAGGTCCTAGCTCTCCTATGAGAATGACTTAGGCTGAGCCACATTGTACTCGTCTGAGCATTGTGGATCCAAGGATGAAACGTGGCCTGGCACCTGCCCTCCAGGACTTTCCCATGAGCTACCATGGGTGAAGGCTGATAGATGATCCAGCTTAGGCTCTCACGGGAATCCGGTAAATTGGAAACTCCCTGAGGCCAAGGACTATTTGTCATTTTGGTTGTTTTTGGTCTAGTGGGTAATGTACTGGACCCATTTCCCAATCCTTTCTGATACTTAACTAGCAGTGGCAGTCCCTGGATCTGTGTACGCCTCAGGCAGCTCTCATCTGGGCCTCATAGGCTGGAGGAAACTATCATCCCTTCCTGACCTGTCTCTAGAACGATGGGGCTGGCTCTGTGACCCTAGGGGTGAAGCTCAATCTTTCTTAGCATTGTTTACCTCATCTGTACAATGGGGAGAATAATGTCTGGCTTTACTCTCTCATTTTATAGATGAGGAAACTGAGACCTGAGCTTTCATAGGCAACAGGAAGTGATCAAAGTGGGATTTGAACCCAGGTCCTCTAATGCCAGAGCCAGCTGTCCTTCCTTTACTGCTTAGTGGGCTTGTTGGAAGGTTCCAATTCAGTGATGTATGTGAAGTGCTTTGTAAACCTTCAAGGGCTCTCTAAATACCTGCTGTTGTTATTTTGTGCCTGTCATGCATTCTGCTCTCTTGGTTGAATCTGGCAGTGCCTAGTTAGCTCCTCGGCCACGGAGGAGTCCTCGTGGAGATGCAGGTGTCCAAATCGATTAAGATGTCAAATGGAGATTTGTGGAGCTAGTCTAAGAACCCCTGAAGACAGGCAGCAAGGAAACAGCGAGGAAAGGGCAAGCAATGGCTTCAGAGTGGAGGGGGCTCCGGACCCCCACATTTGTCTGTGCCACTGTCAGATACCAGCAGAATCGCTCCCAATCCACAGGATGCTCTGAGGAAGCTTCTAGCATGGCCCATGCAGTGGAGCTGTGTTTTAGGAGGGCAGGATGGATAGGAAGGAGCTCCCAATCCTACCATGAGATGAGAAGGGCATTTACCTTGTTGTGCTTGGCCCCAGGGGGCAGAATGAGGAGTCCTGGGGAAGATTCAGGCTCGAGATCAGGAAAGGTTTCCTAACGATGACAGCCAGCACAGTCGGAGAGTGGAATGGGGTGCTTTGGGAAAGACTGAACTCCCCCTCGCTGGAGGGCTGCAGGTAGAGGCCACGCCAGGTACGGGTGAGACTAAAGAGCTAGGTGGCTGCTGGGGTCCCTTCCGACTTGACACGTGTAGGGTTCTGTTAGACTTTGGCCAAAAAGCTCTCTTCCAGAGGGAAGAGGGGAATTTGCCTGACGCCCATGCAAAGGGTTTGGAAAGGTGGCAACACCGAAAAGAAAGAGGGATTGGAGAGAAAGGGGCCTAGAAGGAGATTGGCTTGTAATGGGATCCAATTGAGTAAAGTGGCTATTTGGGCAAACCCCCACCTCGTAGGAGAGTTCTGAGGCTGTGTGTGGGACGACCTCCTTGGGGGAAGTAGTGGAAGTCCCACCATCTGAATCACTCTGTTCCGCCACAGGACAATGGATGCACTTGAAAATACCCTGTTACATAATTGAAGGAGAGGCCCCGCTCTGTCCCTGAGGGATAGCCTGGATGTGACCTCATAGGCTTTTCCTCTTACAACGGTGTTGGAAAATCCTTGGTGATCGTTTTTGCCAGGTGACTAAAGCTTGGGCTGACCACAGGGATGTAACAGTGGGTTACATGGAGATGGCACCAAATGGGGTGGGGTGGCCAGGCAGCTGACTTCAAGGGCTGGTCAGGCCATCAGAAATGCGCAATGCCTGGCCTTGCCCAGTGCCCCTGCCTAATCCCAACAGAAGATGAGCTGAGAAGGAAGGAAGCCCAGACCACGATACAGGATGGTTCACGTTTGTATTTGGCACTTTGGGCCTTTCCTTCTTGCAGGTGGCACTTTCCTTAAGCCCTCCAGAAAGTGATCTGCAATTTAGGCATGCTGCCAACAGGAGGCAGTAATGAGCCACAGCTGGGGAGTCCCACGATCCAGGAGGCTCAACTAATAAAATAGAAGGCTTAAGGTACAGTTTGGTACCTTTCCTGCTAATATTTAGCTCTGGCTCACCCCACCTGGTAGCTGGGACCTTCCGGAAGCCCTTTGGCGGTGGACTGTTTTCACCCTCTGGACTCACCCCATCAAAGTATCCCTGCACTGCTTGGCTCTCAGTTTTCTCTGTCTAAGCCACAAGCAATCTCCTCGCTTGCCATCTCTCCAACCTTCTTCCTTCCTTTTGTCTGCGATGGGGAAAGGAAGAAGAGAACGTGATTGCTACCCGGCTTGGGGATGCCCCCTGATTGCACCCCAAGGCTTTGGATGTGCTTAGCTAGAGGGAAGGGTGTGCGGGGGCCCCCCTAGACTCCCTGGGGTTACCACTACTCTGGAGCTCTGGCCGCTTCCCCCTGATGCCCAGCGTTCTCCCCAAACTAGCTTCTTCTGGAAAGGGCTTGCACCCTTACATGGAATAGAACATCGTGAACAACCCTGAAACATTTTTATATCATAACAACAACTAAAGAGGGATGTGCAGACCTTGGTGAGGGTCCAGAGGAGCCAGCACAGTGATTAATGGGTAGGAAAATGGGCCCCTGGAAGACATTTGAAGATAATGGAGATTATTCACCCCGGAGAGGAGTTCTCAGAGCTTTGAAATGAGCTGGGTGTTGGGGAGGGGCGAGTGGAGGCTCGCTTGACCCTTCTGCTGGCTGCTCTGGTGTGACCTCCACCGAAAGGATGGCCAACTCCAAATAAGAGGAAATCAGATCTTCGGGGCATCGGTCAAGTTGGGGGTATTTGTTTACAAGAAGCCAGGAAGGGGCCACTTTACTAACTGGGTTCATCCTTTGCATCCCGCTCTGGGGGGAGTGCAGTTCTCTGGCAGTTGAGTGGTTAACAAGAAAAGCAGGCTCCGGCCTAGCACTCCTTACCCTCCCATCCCTTCTTCTGCCGCCTCCTGGGCCTCTCCCTCCTGCTGGGCCCCACTGCCTCCTGATCCCCCCTCCTTGCTGAGTCCCACCACCTCCTGGTCCCCGTCTCCCTGCTGGGCCTCACCGCTTCCTGGTCCCACTGTCTGTACCGAGCCCCACCGCCAACTAGTCCCTCTCTCCCTGCTGTGTCCCATTGCCCCCTGGGACCCCCCTCTCCAGCTGTCAGCCCCTTTCTCTGTCCAGGTCAGCCATACTTCCTTCCTGTTGGGCAGTTTTCTTTTTTTTTTCTAGAAATTATATTTACACAGATTGACCATTCGAGAAAAAATGGGCTTTTGATAGACACAGAAAATGGCAACCAGCTGCTTGTAATAATAATAAAAATAATTCTTACAAATAAACTTGGGAGGCCCCAGGGTGCAGTGGGAAGGGGGCTGCTGGACTTGGAGCCAGAGACCTTGGATTTGAATTCCAGCTCTGTTCCTTATTATCTCTGTGACCTTGGACCCAGCCCTTCCCTTTCTGGGCCTCAGTTTCCTTCTCCAAAGCTAGCTCCGCGCCCCACCCTAAACTTCCCAGCAGATGAGCTCCAGCACAGAGGGCCCACCTTGGAAAGAAGGCCTTTGAATCTCTCCTCTTGAATTAATCACTGGCCCTGACAGGGAGACGCAGGGATGAGTTTGCATTTGGCTAGGGCTCTTCAGAGGATTTGTAATAGGGGTGGTTGGAGCAGCAGCAGCAGCAGCAAGACTGGCTGCCCTCTGGAGATGGGACCTGCTTAGCCACTTCCACCCAGTCCCATCTGCCTGCCTCCCAGATGCCCGAACACCCCCACTGTGTGTGCTGTGGCCCTTCAGCACAACAGGGAAGACCCTTGGGGATCATTAAGGCCAGCCCTTTTATCTTGCAGAGGAGCCCAGGGCCCAGAGAGTGGATGGGACTTGGCCAAGGTCATACAATGAGTAGATGGCACAGGTGAAAGGCAAGCCCAGGCATTCTCTTGAGTTTAGCCCACAGTGCTGTTCAGTGACCACAGTTCTGGCCAGCAGCCTCTTGGGACTGAGGTTAGCTGCCTCCCAGGTGGCAGGGCTCAACTTGAGCCTGGCATGATGATGCCTGTACTCACAGAGAAAGTTGGCATCCAAGGAACATGGCCAGGGAAGAATGTCATCGAGGGCTTGATGCTGAGCAGCTACCGAGGCAGGAAGACCCATTGACAGTCTTAGACCTCTCCTCCTTTGGCCCCCAAGTTGAGGCAGGCTAGGCTGGGGGAGACTGGAAACTTGGAAACCAGTTTGTCAAATTCAGAAGGAAACTGAGGCCCAGAGCTGAAAAGCGACTTACCTAAGGTCACACACATGATCAGTGGCAGAGCTGAAATTTGAACCCAGCCCGACAGACCTCCAAATCCAGAGTAGTCAACAGTTGTTGGCATCCTGCCCTTTGCCCCCTGCTTCAAGTCTCTGGGCTCTCCAGTTCATCTTTCCAGGGTTCCTCTGGCAAGGTCAGGACTGATCTTGGATCATAGACGGTGTAGCACTCCATGTTTGTGTAGGTGCGTATGTGTGCCCCTTCTACAGCTCTAGGAGATCTCTGGAAATGCCCCCATAGTACCAGAGCTGGGATTTAGCTCTGAGTGCCAGCCTTTTTCCTGCCTTCCTCACCAAGGGCAGAGGCTGGGTGGCTCAGTGGGCATTTGAATCGTAAGGCTGTTTCTGAGAAACACCCTGCTTGTGATCGCACTGCTAGTAATCATGAAGTGATTGCTCAGGATGCTCTAGTGTGGGACAAAGAAAAGAACCCCAGCTATGGAGTCAGAGGGCCCAGGTTCGAATCTTGGCCATCCCTTCCTACCTGACCCAGGCTCTCTCCCTGTCTGAGCTTCGGAAGGGATGGCCTCTGAGGTTCTTTCCGGCCCGAAACCTCAAAGCCTTCTCAGTGGCCAAAGGTCACTTCTCACTTTCCTATTTCTTCTTCTCGCTGCTCCACCATAGGCAGCCCTGTTTTCCAGCCTGCCTTGGCTACTCTAGCCTCATGTGATGACTTTTCTTTGGCCTTTGCCCTCCGAGGGGTTTTGTCATCTCTCAGCAAAGCTGCCTTTGACCTCAGGCCTGCTGAGCCCAAGTGGCGATCGCCTGCTGCCGCCGTGAAGTCTGACCTTAGAGGCATGCAGGACTCAAGACGGCGCTCAGATTTATGGCAAGCGAGCGCTTTCTCTATGAATGGGAGTCGAATTGAATTCTATGATCCTCTGAGCTGCTGACATCAATTTCCCATACCTTCGCTAGTTAAGTTCTTTGATGAATCCATGAGCTCATCGGCGCAGTCCGTGGCCCTTGACTTGTTTTCATTTTATGATCTTCCTGTCTCCATCTTCCTGAACTCCATCATGATAAATCTGCCCAGCGTGCCCAGTGAGCCCTTCCCCTGGCCCTTGTTGAGGCAGAGACCTCATGGAGAGCTCTGACCATCTCATCTCCCCTCGCTCCCAGGACATGAATTTAGGGAGTGAGCCCTCATTCCTGTCACATGACCAGTAGGAACCTTTCAACACCGCTGCCTTGTACGTTGTTGTTCAGTCAGTTTAGGGTTGGCTGTCTGACTCTGCAGGACCCCATTTGGGCTTTTCTTGGCAAAGATACTGGAGGGGCTTGCCATTTCTTTCTCCAGCTCATTTAACAGAGGAGGAAACTGAGGCCAACAGAGTTTGAAATGACTTGCCCAAGTGTCTGAGGCTGGATTGGAACTCAGATCTTCCTGACTCCAGGCCCTACCCAGCTGCCCTGACACACAGTAAGTGCTTGTTGGTGGGCAGATTGAGGAGCAGCCTGCTTACTTGATAGGATCTTATATTCCAGTACTGGCACGCTTAGGCATCTTTGGCAGGGGGCTCAGCTCCACTCATGCCTGCCGGGTGTGCAGCTCTCAGTGGCCCTCTAGGTTATGGGGCATTTTGATGCTCTCCTGGGAAAATCTGTGTGTTCCCCAAATGGGGTTTGGCAGTCAGAAGCTGCCCACTGCCTGATGTGTTGTTGTCTTCCCCCCTGTAGAATGCTGGGCCGCTGAGGGCAGGGACTGGCTGACCTGCATGTATTTGGACCCCTAGTACTCAGCACAAGGTCTGGCAGCAGCCAGACTGTGCTGGATGATCAGGGGCTTGACACAAGGCCCAGTTTGGCATCCCTTTGTCCCCCCTTGTGAAAGTGCAGACAGAAGCGAACTGAGTCCCGAGTTAGAAGCTCCCTCTCCCCACTCTTGACCCCCTCAGCTTGGCGCTTCACAGCCTCCCACCTCCTCACCAAAAGCAGGAGCCAACAAGGCAGAAAGTGAACCAAGTGGAAGTAAAAGTGAAAGCAGAAGAGCCGCAGAAAGCGCTAAGGGGGATTACTGTACCCAGAAGTGAAGGACAATCTAGAAGAAAAAAAGGAAAAAACCAAGACCATCCAGAGGAAATATGTGCACTGTGGCTCTCCAAGGCAGGCTCCATAGAGATAACCTAAGGACCATGGGCCTCCCCAGAACATCCGTGTTGTTTTTCCTGATCTGGCCAAGGGGACCAGGTGAAGACGAAGTGAAGGAAGGAAGTGGGAAAGCCCCAGTGTAGAGGGTTCACAGGGACCTCAGGAATTATCTGCTCCAACTCCATCATTTTGGAGACCAGGAAATCAAAGAGTGTCATATAATAATAGAGCCACGATTTGAACCTAGGTCATCCGATGGAATTACTTGTTTCCAATCTCTCTCTCTCTCTTGAGTGACTTTGGGCTTTAGGGAGGATGCTTTGTAGCAAAAAGAAATCAAGGCAGATGATACTTTAGAGGAAGCTTGTTTGAAAAGGAATTAAGAAGGTGCCAGCTGGATGGCTCAGTGGATTGAGTGCCAGGCCAGGAGAAGGGAGGTCCTTGGTTCCAATTTGGCCTCCGACACTTCCTAGCTGTGTGACCCTGGGTAAGTCATATAACCTCTATTGCCTAGCCCTCACCACTCTTCTGCCTTGGAACCAGTACACAGGTTTAAGAGAAAGAAAGCCCCAAGATTTAGGTGTGGCTCTTTGCCCATTGATTCCTTAACAGCCCATTTGTACCACACTCTTTGCCCACCAGCCACCGGAAGTGTGACTTTGTGCAACTCTAGGGCACATACTGTTTTTTTTTTATAAAAAAAAGGTATTTTTCCCCAATGGCATGGAAAAGCAGTTTTCAGAATTTTTCAAAGAATAGTGAGCCTTGAATGCTCTCTGTCCATCCCTCCCTCTCCATCCCCTGTGATGCTAAGCAATCTCATATAGATTTTACCTGTGCAATCATGTAAAGCATTTCCCCATATGAATCCTTTTGTGGAAGGAAACTTGAACAAAATAAAAGAAAGAAAGTGAACAAAGTTGGGCCTCTGTTCTTGACATCAAGCCTCAGTCTACCTCTCTGTAGCTTGTTTCCATTGCCCCTAGTTGTGCCCTTTGGGGCCAAGCACACCAAAGCTGGGGTCTCTTCCATAATGTTTTCTCAAGTGTACATCATGGCTTCCTTGAGTTGTCTCTTCTCTGGATTTAAGATTCCCACTTCCTTCACTTAGCCTCCATGTGGCATGGCTTCTGGTCCCCTCGATGTTAGGTTTACTCTCCTTTGGATGCTCTCACTGAAGAGTGGAGTCGGAGGACCTGCGTTCAAATTCTGGCTCTGCCACTGACTACCTGCACGACCCTGGACAAGTCCCTTTTCCTCGATGGATCTCAGTTTCTGTATCCCTAAAATGAGAACATTGAACTAGAACCCATCTAAAGGCTCTCAAAATCTGTGAAACTATGAATCTTACAGTGTTCTAGAGCCGTTAGCTATCTTTCACAGCCCTTCCTAAACCAGAGCCTCCCAGAAGCAAGTGAAGCCTGATGGAGGAGGCCAAAGGGCCAGCAGCCTGCCTTGGATGGAAGATAGCAGAAGCTTCTGTGGCATCACTAACACATCGCTGTCTGCAGCCCGCCCAAAGCCTGGGGTCTTTCTTGTGTGAGCCGTTCTCTAACTGTGCCCCTTCTTGTACTTGTGAAACGAATTTCTTAAAGCAAGTGTAAGACTTCAGAGGCTCATTAAATGCAGCCCATTGTTGAGCTCCTTGTAATCTTCTTTGACTTCCACCTCCATCACGCAGCACATTCACTATCCCAACTGGGCCAGTGCCATCTGCAAGTTTAATAAGCATTCAGTTTATGCTGTTATTGATTAAAATGTTAAACACCTCTGAACCCCAAGGGGGGTATTTTTCTAAGTGGCTGTGATGCGAGATCAGAGCTCTGTGACCTTGGGCCTCAGACAAGTTAATTTACTTCTCGCAACCTTAGTTTCCTCATCTGTTATAAAAGTATTGGGGGGGGGATGCCTGAAGCACTGACCTTGCCTAACTTTGGTAAGGGTCACGTGAGACCATGGGCGTAAAGTCTAGAGAAGGCGGCTCGCTGTAGAGTTTCTTAAAGAGATGGGATTGAAAATGCAATTGTTTTCATTGCTCCCCAGTCTGAGGGAGGAATTCTCTAACCAGGATATCGTGTTTCCTGTTTCCTTTCTGGTCCTTTGCTACCATGCTTCCTGTGGGCTTGGACGGTGTGTGTCTGTTTTGGAGAAGGCTGTGGTGAGCTTGGAAAAAATGGTGAGGGGCAAGATCATCTAAGAGAACCATTGCCGCCACAAGAAACATTTATGAAGTGCCAGACGCTGGATGAGGCATAGCCCAACATTTATACCAAGCAGTTGGGGGGACATTGATTAGATCAGGAGATGGTACTTGATCTAGGCCTGGAAGGGAGCTGGGAATTTGGAGAGAAGAGGGCTAAGAGGTGCTGGTTCGCATATTTGATTGCAGACTTCCTCCCTTGGGACATGAGACTCTAGGTGGAGGAAGTCCAGCCACCTTGGTCATATGACCTCTGGCTTTTTCTGTACGGCCTTGTCCCAGGTGGAAAAGGGATCCAAAGTCCTTTCTCTAGAAGGATGGCGAGGGGCCTGAAGGAGTGCTCATCTCTGCATCTGTCCTCATCCTCTAATGGCCTTCAGAAGAGAGGGCAGCCACAGTGATGGCCAAGGAGAGTCTGAGAAGGGTATCGGGTGGCTCTGAGTTGCTTTTAAATCAGCTCATTAGAATAGAACACTCTCAGCACTGAAAGGGGCTTCGGAGAACATGAATTTCTCCCACATCCTCAAACTTCCGCTCCCTCCCTACTTCTTGAGGTGGCAGCAGTGACCATCTCTGGCCCACTCCTATGGCATTTCCATTCCAGTTTTCTCCTCTTTTGAATAAAGCCATTGCATCCTATGACTTTGAAATCTGTGATCCTGTAATCGTTAGGTAGAAGGGGTTAGGGCCCTGGATCTTTGTCCAAGAGAAAATGGACAGATGCCACAATGTGCCCAATATTAGACCGCAGTCAAGAGGCAAAGGCTTAGTTTGGCCTGGCCTGGGCCAGGCTGTGCTCCAGACTCCCAGAGGTCAAGTCCTGTAATTTTTCTTTTTCTATTCCTTCCTTGGTTCCAATGAAGTGTGCTATGTTTAATAAGGCAGGCATTAAAAAGTCTTGGGAAAACCATTTGTTTCTACTCTCTCCTTTTGCTCCAAATGGGTTTAGATTAGCCCCATTGTGTGGTGCCAATATGAAGTAGCGGGGCAGAAACTGGCCCTTGATTATTGCATCCATGGCGCACAATCACTGTTAAGTAAAAATGAATTTATTTACCATGCCCCATCAAACTTTAATGCGCATGATATGTGCAGAGTCTCGGAGTGGCCTTTTTAAAGAGGGAGATAGATTCTGGGCTGCTTGCTTTATGGTGCTTTGCAATACTCTATCGTAAATACCAAGAAAATAAAGCCTCTCCAGTGTGCACATGTGGGCCCTGATTAGCTGTTGATTAGCCTTCGATACATTCACGGTTGTCATTTCCCCAGGCTGTCGGGCAGTTATTCATTTTCTGACCCAAAATGCATAATTGTCAATGCTAATGGTAGGGCCTGCTGTAGCTCCCGCTCCTCTCCATTACGGCACAATTTTACTTTGGGGAGACAAAGGGATTTTTCCTCATTATTCATGGTTATCGTAATTAAACACAAAGGTCTAGGTATAAATATGCTCATTACATACCTATTATTGTAAATCAGAGTTTTTCTTCCATCAAAGCAGTGGAAAACCATGTTTTCTCATCCAGTGTAGAGCAGGAGGAACAGCCTCTTCCTCTCTATGAAACAAGCCCAATATCCGGCCGTCCCAGCATCCCCCATTTTGGGAGGATTGATTCTCCAAACGGCTTTGCTTAGAAGACAGCTCTCTGTTCCTTCCACCTGCATTATGTAGCAAAGCCACGTCCCCGACTACCACTCGAGAAGCCTGCAGTTGAAGCCCTTCACCGCCCTGATTACGCTCCTCTGGATGGATGTTGTCCTGTTAATCAGTGTCCTTTCTGAGCTGGGGGCCCCAGCACATGTGAGTTGACTCGAGTGGAAAACAGCACAGCTCTCATCTCCCTCCTTCCGCCGGTCAGAGACGCCGAGTCCAAAATGAGTGTTTGAGGCCCAGCCCCGGCCAGTGACCAAACAGCCCTTCCTTCCACCTGAGCTGCAAGGACACCAGGGCAGGGATTGCTGCCAGTCGGCCCAAAGGCATGTCATGGGCGCTGAAGTTGTTTTGGGGTCCTTCAGGCCTCTGGGGCAAGACCAACTCCTCGTTTGGAGACAAGAACCAAAAGGAGTTAACGCGAGGCGAGGGCTCTTTGCCAGAGCTCGGTGTCTGGAAATTTCTCAAGCACACAGCAGTGATGGTAAGGAGAGCTCATAGGAGAGAGACAGTGGAGGCTGCAGAGGAGAATAGAGAGGCACTGACTGGTACAAGATTGGCCCCGGGGCTCACAACACTGGTTAGAGTCGGGGCTAGGGCAGCGCTCCCTATCTTTGCCTCCAAGGCCCCCTCCAGCTCTCAGTCTCTGACTTGGAATTGGACTAGCTCTTTTTTGCCATTATGTTCCTAGTGTCTGGCACGTGGTATTGGCGTCAGTGTTGCTGCTGAGCCCTTTCAGTCATGTCTGACTCTTCTAGGACCCATTTGGGATTTTCTTGGTGGAGATGCTGGAGTGGTTCACTACTTCCTTACTCTCCGTCATTTTAGAGATGAGGAAACTGAGGCAAACAAAGTTAAGTGACTGGCCCAGAGTCACACAGCCAGCACATGGTAGGCGGTCACAAAAGAAATGCTGTCTTTCCCCTGATTTGTTCCCATGCCTTGGCTGTTCATCTGCCTTCCTCACTACTCCACTGATAGGACTGTCTTTGGAGTTATTTATGGCCTTCTCACCCACTGAAGGGTCCTTTCTGCAGGTGTGGACACTGAGGGGCCCCTGCGGCTTACTGGAGAAGCTGTGCCTCATTGGCTTGTGCGGTAGTGCACTCTCATCCTTTCCTCCTACTTCTCCGACTGTTCCTTCTGGCTCTGTGGCTAGTTTCTTATTCTTCATTTCCTTAAATATCTCTGTTCCCTCAGCTTCTGGGCTCTCTTCTCTTTATACCTTGTCTTTTGGGGATCTCATCCATTCCTAGAGCATCAATGACCACATCAGCCATTCAGCAAGCATTTCAGATGCAACCCCCCATGTGCCAGCCACTGTGCTAAGTGCTGGGGCTATCTGGAGCAGTCTGTTCCTCAGTCTTTGTCTCTTGAAATCCTCCCTTCCTTAAAGGCTTGACTCAGATGCTGCTTCTCCCAATAAGCCCTCTCCATCCCTATCGTCCACCTCCTAGGAGAAAGGAAGTCCTTGCCCTCCCCTGCCCTGCCCTGCCCTGCCCTCCTCTCCCTTCCCATTCTCCTGCAGGCTTCCTCAGAGCCCTAGGTCCAGATCCTGCCATGGCTCTTCTCTCAGGCTCCTCTGTATCAGAGTTATTTATGTACAATGGTTTTCCCCGTAGGGCCTGTGCTCTATCAATCTGTATCCCCAGTGCATAACACTCGGCTTTGTGAACAGGAAGTGCTTAATCAGTGTTTGTTGAATGAATAAATGAATGTCAAATCCAGGCCTTTCGACAAGGCATTTTCTTCCATCTCATGTGTGATGGCAGTTCTCCAGGACTCAGTGAGAGCTGGGGGTGGGGGGGGGTTCTGCCTTGGCTCTCTCTCCCTCTCTCCCTTCATTCTGGTTGCTGTAGTCTGCCTGAGTTCAGGGGCTCAGCCCAGCTGTTCCCCACCTTCAACACATTCTTCCTAGCCCTGCCCCGGTGCTCTTTACCAGGTTCCCAGCCACGGCTTCCTTGGGCTGTCAGTTGAGGAGCATCATTAAGTGCCTCTGATATGTCAGGTGCTTATGCTTGGCCATGGAGCTGCAAATACAAAATCCAGACGGATCCATGGCCAAAGAGTACCCATCCTACTTGGGGGGTGGATGCAGCAAGTTTGCCGAGGAGGAAATATGGGCAAGAGAGAGAAGAAAGCAGATTGATGAGGCAGACACCAATAGCCAGGGAGTCAGGACAAGGCCTTAAAGATGGCAGCGTGGCTGGTGCCCACTGGACTGAGTCAGAACTCCTTTGTCTGGCGTTGAAGATCTGCCCCATTTTGCTACGTTTACCTCTCATCCGTCTTCGTTCACACACGCTGCTCATCCCCATGCCGGTGGCCTCCCTCCTCTCTAGACATCCTCCCAAGCTCAGCTTGACACACTCTTCTGTGATGCCAGCCCACCTTGGTAGCACTCCTTCTGCACCTATGCCTCAGACTTAATCAAGCATTAAGGAAGCATGCACTAGGTGCTAAAGGCAAGGGATGCAAAGCACCAGCCCTGCTCTCAAGAAGCTCCCAATCGAATGGGGGAGATGAGGCCTAAATGACCCAGTAGAAGGGAAATTGGAAGTGAAGGGAGGGCCTGGGAGAAGCCTCCTGCAGAAAGGGAGGATTCAAAGAGGACAGGGAAGCCATGAGGGCTGAGGCGGAGAGGACAAACGTTCTCGGAACAGCAAGTAGGCTGGTGGAACTGAAACCTAGACTGTGGGAAGGGGCCAGATGAGGAAGAGCTTCGGATGCCCAACCGAGGAGTTTGGATTTGATCCTGGGGCCGCTAGGAAGCCACTGGGGTTTATTGAGTAGGGGAATGACATGATTGAACCTGTGCCTTAGGAAAATGACTGACAATTGAGTAAAGGCTGAACTGGAGGGTGGGGGAGTGGAAGCAGACAGACTGCCTTGTTGCCCCCTTCCCCAGCACGGCATTAATCCAGGTGGGAGGTGATGAGGGCCTCGGTTGTGTGAGGGGACAGAGATAACCTGAGAGATGTAAGAAAAGAAAGACAAGATTTGGCAAAGATTGGATCTGTGGAGTGAGTGATGGCAAGGAATCTGGGGAGATGGTGCTAAGAGGCCTTTGGAGTAATGGGGACATTGGGAAGAGGGGAATATGGGGCAGGGAGAAGATAATGAGTTCTATCTTGCACACATTGAGTATGGGATGTCTAGCGTGAGATGTGCCATAGGTTTGGTGGTAGGTGGCTAGCTCAGGTCTGGATGAGTAGGCCTGTGAATGTCAACACAGTGATGATCATTGAACCTGAGTGAGCCAGTATACGATGAAAGGAGAGCTCAAGGCAGAGTTGCAGGGGGATACCCATTGTTAGCAGGTATGAGCTCGGGAAGAATCCAGCAAAAAAGACTGAGAAGGAGTAGAAAGAGAGCTAAGAGGAGAATCGGGAGAGACAGGCATCTTGAAAACCTAGAGATGAGAGCAATCAACGGTGCCAAGGCCTCAGAGAAAAGACCCATTGAACAATCTAACTCCTGTTAGATGTGGAAAGGGCCTTTGAGATCATTTAGTACCTGATTTTCAGAATGGCAGTGGGAAATGAGTTGCAAGGCCCTCATGTTGGACTCGGGCCTGCACCAGAATCCCTAAGAAGTGACTGTCTGACCTTCACCTGAATGAACTGCAGTAGGGGATGCCACCACCTCTCAAGGCAGCCCATTTACACCTCTGTCTGCATCTCTCAACATTCTTAGTTCTGGCCAGATAGAGGCAGGCTGATTCCTCTGCTGCAGGACAGCATCTACTCCTCTCCCCCAAACCCCTCTAGGAGGCAGTTCTGTTGAAGACTTGATGGGTCGGGGTCCTCAGCAGCTGATCACAGAGGTCCGTCCAGGCCTGTGAGGATGGAGGCAGCCAGGCCAGGGTCCCCAGCCTGGTAATTTGAGGATAGAATTCCAAGGTGCCAGGGAGAGCAGCGAGCAGACTGTAAGAAGTGGGTAGGTGGGGGCCCTGAGCCAATTAGTAGGGAGGAGGGGACGTAGCAATAATAAGGATGAGAGACTTCAATTATCCAGACATCTGCTGGAGCTCACCCTCTCTCTCTGCCAAAAGCACAGAAGCTAATAGCTTCTTGTCTTTGCTTAATGATAATTTCATCCTTCAAAAATTGGAAGAACTAACAAGGGAAAATTCTATACTGGATGCATTTCTCGGTAACAGAGAAACTAGTTGCTAGGGTGAAAATGCCAGCAGTGTTGGGGGGTGTAGTAGAGGAGACAGACATGGGCCACCAAGTGGCCTTGGTTTCTGGAAACAGATCTCTCAGGAAGGCTGGCTTCCCAGATTTGCCTGGGGTGCTGCCATGGCCCAGCAAGGCATCAGAGGACTGACCCCAGCAGAGCCTCTCATCGGGGGCTCAACTCCGAGTTGCCAGGGGTACACATGCAGGTACTTATAGGTGACAGAGACTGAGTCGGGAACTGCGAGGACCTCCTGCCCATCTAGTGTTTTATCCCGCTGCTCTTCCACAGGGCTAGTCTTCCTCCCAGACTGCAAGTTCCTTGAGTTGCCTTAATAAGTTGCCTTATTATGGCTCTCAGCACTCACACTAAGCACGGAGCAGTAGGCATCTGTAGTCGGAGATTTTGAGCTCAAAGGGCCCAACCTTATTTTACAGAGAAGGAAGTTGAGACCTGAGGGAGCGAAGGGCCTGGCCAAGGTGACCTTCCTGCCCGCTGTCCCAGGCCCTTCCCTCTGCAGAGTGTAGTAGGTCCTTGTCCGCTGGGCTCTGACCACTAGCCCCCAGATTGTGACCACACTGGACAATTCCATGTCAACACTCACCCCACTGCTTTCCCTCCATTGTGAAGGGAAGAGAGAGAGTGTGAGTGTGACTCAGTGGGGCCTGGTGGCGAGGGCAGAGGGAAGACCTTGGCCTCCCTCGAAGGTGGCTGCTGCTGCTTCCATTGACAGATTGCTGGGTGGAAATTGGTATTGGGATTGTAGGTCCGATTACAAGGTCCTTGAAAAGAAAAAGAAAATAGCTTGATGAACCACCAGCCCTTTGTGGGTATAAATATATCTGAGGCGGGAGTTCCCCAGGGGCTCTTGTAGAACATTTTGTAATCAATTAGAGGCCTCGGGTAAGGGAGATATCTGAAAACAGAGGGAGGGAGGAGGAGGGAGGCAACCAGCCGCATGCCAACTGCACACCAACTCATCTCCTCCCCAACTCCCCCCCCCCTCCCTCCCTGGGCCAAGAGAACACAGCCTGCAGTCAATTCACTTGCCTCAAGCCTCAGGGAATTTCTTGGAGAAGATACCAGGCAGCCCCCAGGGCTTTCCTGAACCCAGGTCCATCTCCCCCCAACAAGAACACTGCTGCCCTTGTTGTTTGGGGCATTAGGCTCAGCTAGAAGGGAATGCAGATTTGGCTGAGTACACTGTTCTTTTTTTACAGAGGAAGAAACTGAGGCACAGAGGGGAGGGACTGGTCTGCGGTCCCACAGCTTACAAATGGCAGAGTTCTGATTCCCAAATTGCCCCATGCCCCATTGGCCCACACTACTTCAGAGGTCTTGGAGCCTTGGCCTGAATGCCTCTAGTAGTGACTTAGCAAAGGAGACTGAGCTTGGCACCAAGCCAAGAAACTGGAGTCCATTTTCTTTGTTCCTACTTCAGCCTTTCAGAGCCTTGAAGACACTGAGCATGCTCCGTCTCCAGGAGGGCCATCCTCAGCTTCTTCTTCACTTGTCCCCTGCCTTTGGAGCCCAGAGGATTTGCCTCATCCTTGCTTCCACCAAAAGTTCAGTCCAGAAAAGCTCTTGGCAGCACTGGTCCCCTGGAGTGCCTGGCCTCACCTGCCTCACCTTCTCTGCCTTCCGCTTCCCCTATCTAGGGGCCCAGGCTCTGCTGACATGAAAGAAGGGGCTTGGCAGAATGGAGAATCTGAGGAGTGGAAAGGGTCTCAGGGACCATCCAGAGTGAGCTGTCCCTGAAGGAGAGGTCTTTCCTTCAGTCCGCCTCCCAAGGCAGCCCACAGCACTGGCTCTTAGCAAGGTTCTCCTGATTTCAAGCCTCAGTTTGCTTCATTGGATCTTCCCCTGTTTGTCCTTGTTGTGCCCTCCAAGGCCAAGCAGAACAAGGCGAATCTCCTCCACCTGACAGCCCTTCAGATTCTTGAAGACAGCTCTTTGGCCCTTGCTGAGGTTTCTCTTCTTCAGGCTAAATGCCCAAGCCTTCCACTCAAGTTCCAGGCCCTTCACTGTGGTGCTCACCCTCCTAAACCTTCTCCGTATTAACAGTGCCTTGCTTAAGCTGTAGTGCCCAGAAGGGCCTGCCCAGGGCAGAGGGCAGTGGGCATGAGGGAATGTCAGGTGGCAGAAAATGCCCCGGATGGATGCCTAGAGTCTCAGGAGCTGCTGTGCCAGAGCTCAGCTCGAAGGCATCCAGGCCTCAGTTTCCTTCAGTGATGTGACAGGGTTCTTCTAGTTTGAGGACCAAGCCTTGATTATGAGTGAATGTGGGCAGGCCCTACTGGAGGTCCGTGTCATCCCCACTGCATGACCAACATGGTCAGTGCCAGAGCTGGGAGAAAGCAAGGAGTCCCTGGATGTTGAGCGGAGAGGGATCTCAGGAGTCTCTGAGCTCCACATGCTTTTCCTAATAGTAGGAAAGTGGGAAATAGTGATGGCTTACAGCCCACACAGCCCGAAGCTTTGGGGGAAGGTGGGGCTCAGTCCTTTTTGAGACGGGAAAGTTTGAGAACCCTGACTTAGAGCGTCAGACACCAGAGTGAGGAAGAACCCTGGAACATAGCATGTCTGAACGCACGGGGAGGGGGCCTTAGAGATACCGAACTATGGAAAATGGTTTCCCCACCTTAAAGTGCTCACTGTGTGACTGGCTATTATTCCCTGAGCTGGAGGGGAACTGTCGCCTTTTTTCGGGATGGGCCTTGGACCCGGCTGTCCTGATTCCCCACTGCCCCCCATTCACTGGGTCCCATCCAGGCAGTGGCCATGGGTCTCGGGTCCCTCCTCGGCAAAGGAGAAAATGGGTTAAAGGAGAGGAGGAAACCTTTGGAAGAGAGCCCCCACCCCCACCCCTCCTGGGCTATTAGAGCAGTCTCCCTCCCTTGGGACGCCATAAATCCTACAGATAGAAACCAGAGCTGGAGGCTGGACCCTGTGGAAGCTCTTATCGCTTTGGGTGTTGGGCAGAGGCACCGGTGGTCAGAGCTGAGCTCAGGGGCCATCTGTTCCGGGAGGACCCTGCCCTGAGCTCTGCTCTCATCCCCCTCCTACCTCCTCCCTGGGAGCCCTTCTCAGCCTTCCTTCCCTCCTGATGGGCTGTGGCCTGGCTTTGTGCCTCCAATCAGCCAGCATTTGGAAACATCTATTGGGTGCGGACCTGTGGAGACAAAGACCCTTGAGGACCAGGGAATGTGTGCAAAGTACCATAGGGGTAGCCAAGGGACCATTAATCTGGGACTCAGGAGAGGCCTCTTGGAGCTGGGGGCACCTGAGATGAGCCTGGAAGAGAGCCAGGGCTTCCAAGGGGAGGAGGAGGGGGCATTCCCAGTGTGGGCACTGCCCATGTAGACACTAGAAGAGGAAGATTAGATATGAGGAACAGTCCAAGAAGGCCAGTTTGACTGGAACATAGAATTTGGACGGGGAAGTGATGGGAAATCGATCTGGGAAGGTGGGAAGGGTCTTGAATACCCAATAGAGGAAATCCTCTTATTTGATTCCAAAGACCATAGGGAGCCACTAAGGTTTCTTAAGCAGGGGTGCGATGTGGTCAGAGCTGGGCTTTAGGACCATCATTTGGGCAGCTGTGGGGAGGCCAGATTGATGAGAGGCAAGGCCAAAAACCAGGAGGCTATTGGTGCAGGAGGGATCCTGTCAAAGGCAGCCACCTGAATGGTGCTCTGAAGGAAGTGGAGAATTCTTGAAAGTAGAGGCAAGGAAGGTCTAAGTGGAGGAAGAGAGAACATGAACCACAGACAGCTTACACTGACTGGCATCTTCCCCTCTTTGGCTCTAGGCACTTGGCCTTTTGATGGCTGCCATCCTCACCTTGAAAGAGCAGGAGGCTGGGAGGCCTTGACACTGGCCCATCAACATATAACCAGTGAGCGCTGTTTATCCAGAGGTCCTGATCTCTGCATGCCCTTGGTTGACAGCTTTCTCTTTGAGGGATTTGGCATCTTCCTGGGAAAAGGGTCACTTGGATGGCAACCTGCCTTTCAGTCCATGACACCCACCCATGTTTCTTGGCTCCTTGGAGTGGGCTCTCTAAGTGGCACTGGCGCTGGCATGGCAGGAAATGCTGTGCCTAGACTTCACATGCTCCCCTTTTCTCCTATGTGCTAGTTCCCATACATCTTGGCATGTGTGGATGAGGCCTACAGGATGGTTCATTTGTCATAGCTCTGGAGTAGTCCATTGTGGTAACAAACTCAGACCCCAGGCAGCTCCTATTTGGGCTCTTTCCAGTCTTTTGCTCTTCAAAATAACTTGGGCCAAATGAGATCCCCCCTTGAGTTCTTTCCTTAGGGTCTCTTCCCAGAAACCAATGGCTGGCCAGAGGGGGTGGGTGATGTCTTGGGGGAGAGCTCCCTTTGCTGAGCACTTTGGCATCCTCCATCTGGGCTCCTTCAAACACTCCTTTGAGACTAGTTAGCATTACAGGTGTCCCCATTTTTTAGACCAAAGTGGAGATGGGAAAGTGGGAACCAGTCCCAATAGCGGGGCCCCAGCCAAGGAGAGATATCAGCCTGCCAAGGCAGCATACTTTCTCCAAGCTCTGTCCTCAAGCTGCACCTCTCCCTTCTGGACTAAAGAAAGGCCAATAGAGGGGTCAGTGGGCTGGCTGCAGAGCATAAGCAGGCGTCCCCTTTCATTTGACCCCTTCTCGCTGCCCAGAGCAATTCCAGACTCGGCATTGCTAAATACTTTGTTAGAGAGTCTCCCACAGCCATAGGTTCCTGATCTGGAAATTCTGTGAGAAATGCCCCTACCCATTTGAGAGTTCTGAGAGGTTAGGCTATTCATTCAGGGTCACACAGTTTCTCCTGGGACCCAGACACTGCATCTAGAAACAACCAGGAGGTGTTGGAGGCAGGACTAGAATTCCCCCTCATAATTCAGGCCATCTCCTGGGAGGTTGCCACTGTCCCAGGGGCTTTCCTAGGGTAGGGGAAAGGGAAGGAGCCAAATGGCCTCTGAAATCTATGGAGACATGAAGAAATCTTTCGTTCCCTCTCCCTGGGCAGATCTAGGGTGTGGATGTGAGGTAGAGAGAGGAGAACCAGAAGAATATCAGTTAAGGAAAAAGACTTGTACAAGAATATTCATAGCTGTGCTCTTTGTGGTGGCCAAAAATTGGAAAATGAGGGGATGCCCTTCAATGGAGAATGGCTGAACACATTGTGGTATGTGTTGATGATGGAATACTCTTGTGCTCAAAGGAATAATGAACTGGAGGAATTCCACGTGAACTGGAAAGACCTCCAGAGACTGATGCAGAGTGAGAGGAGCAGAACCAGGAGAACATGGTGCACAGAGACGGATACACTGTGGTACAACTGAATGTAATGGACTTCTCTACCAACAGCAATGCAATTATCTGAGACATTTCTGAAGGACTTATGAGAAAGAACATGATCCACATCCAGAGAAAGAACCGTGGGAGCAGAAACCCAGAAGAAAAACATATGATTGATCACATGGGTCGATGGGGATATGGTTGGGGATGCAGACTAGAAGATCGCCCTAGTGCAGACACCAACAGCATGGAAATGGGTTCTGATCAAGGACACATGTAATACCCAGTGAAATTGTGCATGGACTATGGGAAGGGGTGTAGGGAGAGGAGGGAGGGAAAGAATATGATTCTTGTAACCAAGGAATAATGTTCTAAATTGACTAAATAAAATTAAAAAAAAAAAGAAATTAAATCCAATCAATGGCAAAAAAAGCATATCAGCTACTTCCCGCACTGGAAGGGACCTTGGAGGCCAGCTAAGAAATAAATAGCTTTCACAACAAGAAAAATGAGGCCAAGAGCTTTGCTTATGGACTGCCTGCCTTATCCTGAGACTCCCTGCCCATGGTCCTGAAGGGCACAGCCAGTATCTGAACCAGGGTCCTCTAACCACAGACCCAGGGCTTTGGGGCTAGAATTTTGCTTTGGCTTAAACGTCTACACCTGTCTTTCTGTTTCGAGGCTCTGGGGACATGGTATGACAGATAGAGAAGGTGGGCCTCAGAGTTAGGAAGATGTGGGGCCTGCTCCTGTTGCTGCCACATACCAGCTGGGTGACTGACCCACTCACAGAATTCACCCCTGCCTTCCAATCAGTGTGCCTGGTAGCCAGGCCCTCTGAGACTGGAAGGAGCAGAGTGCTATCAGCTTCGGTGAAGGGAGTTCTCCCACAAGAAGGACCAGAAGTTAGAGTTTTTGTGCAGTCGGGCCTCCTCATTTTACAGAGGAGAAAACTGAGGCAAATGGCAGTGCCTCACCTGGGCCCCTGGAGGGGTACTTTACTCTCTGCTCTGTACAGCCCTGGCCCCACAGGGTGAGAGGCCTGCAAGGCTAAACTTCGTCCTTCCTCCCAAGAGGGGCGAGTGGTTTTTTTCCCCTCTTCTCTCAGATAAACAAGTGGAGCATTGTTCTGTCCAGTGGCCGCCCTCTCCAGGGTCCTCTTCCTGGAGTACTGGGCCAGTTAGTCTGTTATTCCTTCATGTGGCTTCCATGGAATGCACTCTTTGGGGGGGAGGCGGGAAGAACCACAGAAAGGAAATCGAGCTAATCAAGGGCCTTCTTTTGTGTTTCTTCTTATCCAAACAGTTTCAGAGAAGGAAAGATCCCCGCTTGGGTTGTGGCCCCCTCTGTTTGGGCCCCACTTCTACCGAGCAACAGGAACCACAGGTGCCCTAATTGCCTTTCCCTCTGGCTAGAAGAACTCTGGGCTCCTGGGGCCTTAGGGATGCAGAAAGAGTAAGGGAGCCAAAGTCCTGAGACCTAGGGCATCTGGGTGGCTCAGTGGCTAGAGTGCTGGGCCTGGTATCAGGAAATCTCCAGTTCAGATCTGGCCTCAGACACTGCCTAGCTATGTGACCCTGAGCAAGTCACTTTACCTTTGTCTGCCTCTGCTTCCTCAACTGTTAAAAATGGGAATGCTAGCACCACCCTTTCCCGACAGTTATCATGTGACTCAAAGGAAATAATAATTGTAAAGCACTTAAGACAGCACCTAGTACACAGTAAGTGATGTGTAAATGTTTTTACTGTGATTAAAGCTTGGCCTTTACCTAGCTCCTGAGACCTGCACGAGGCCTCGCCTTCCCTGAACTGCCGTTTTCTCATCTCTAAAGTGACATCAGTGCCCCAGACCTTCCCATGCTGGCATCCTTAGGGCACTTACAACTTTGGCAAGACCTGCCCTCCTAGCAAATTGATGACCTCTGCAAGGCTCTTTGGAAAGATCAGCCCCCCTCCCCCATATCTACCTGTCACTATTCCTGGCCTGGAAGCCAGGAGACCACATTCTGCCTTTGTGACCTTGGTGAAATCCCTTCTCTCTGTTCCTCAGTTTCCTCACCTGTAAAATGAGGACTAGATGATGTCTTTAAAGCCAGCCAAGCAGGAGCGGCCATTTTGGGTCCCCATCTGGTTGCCACGTGACTTGAGTGAATGAACAGGACAATGACGACTTCCTTGGGCCCCCTTCCTACTTGGTTCTCGGTTCTGCTGAACTGACCTTGACTTAGAGCCAGCTAGTCGGGGTCAAATCCAGGTTCTTGCCAACCTTGAGTTCTCCTAGCCTAGAGCCAGGGATAAGGGGACAGTCCAGAAGGGCCCCAAGTGCCTCTAGTTGATGGTGTGGCCCCGTTCTTTGTGCCGTCACTGAGAGCAGCCCCTACCCTGCTGGGATTCGACTAGGTCTCCTCACTTCCCCGAAGCGCAAAATAAACCGAACTGGTCAGTCTTCGTTGCTCTATCCCCCCTGATTTCGAGCAGTGCCCTGGGCAGAGGCAGAAAGCCCAGTGAGGTCAGGTCAAGGGCTTCCTCCTTTCCTAAGCAGGAGAGCACTCCAAAGAGGAGGTCCCAAAGATGAGCCTGCCCTCTAGGCCCGCACAAGGCAAGGCACCGGGGACCATCCAAAGCTGAAGAGAACCCGCACCATCAGGGAGGACAAAGCAGTGGCACTGGGCCTTGGGAACTGCCCCATGCATCCATGGGACTGGGGAGCTGTCCCTGGGAGCCTGAGGAGGGGAGTCAGGAGAGGTAAAGCTGCAAAGGGTGCTCAGAGCCAGATTGCAGAGGACCTTGGGTGCAGGGCTGGGGAATGCAGCCTTTCTTTGGCAAGCAGTAGGGGGCCAGTTTTGAACAGTGGAATGACATGATGAAAACTATGCATTAGGCAGATTAGTCTGGCAGAGAGCGCAGGTTGGCTGGGGCAGGGGCTGGGGCAGGGGCGGGAGATCCTGGCTGCAGGGAGACAAGGAAGAGACTGGTGCTGCAGTCCAAATGAGGTGGACTGAGGGTCGGGAGTAGGGCTGCTCACCAGGGAGATTGGGAAGGGCAGCCATTTGGCATTTGGCAACAGACTGGGCATTGGGCAATGAGGAGGCAGAGAGGACTTTGTGTCTAGAGGACATGGGGCATGATGGGAGAGAGGCATCATGAGCAGAAATGGGGAATTTGGGGAGAAGATGATGAGTTCAGTCCATCCATCAGCAAGCATTTACTATCAGCACAACCCATGTGCCAGAGCTGAGGACACCAGGACCAAAGCCAGAATCTCTCTGCCCTCTGGGAGCCTGTGTTCTGAGGGGCCAGAGGGATGCCAGCAGCAGGTATTTGGAGCCATGGGGCCGAGAACTCGAGAGTTTGGGGGGCGTCAAAGCCTTGGGAGCAGGGGAAATCGCCCAAGAAACAAATGGTGAGAAATCAGTGCATTCCTGGGCATTCATTAAGCCCATCGAAGAGATGAGGACCTAGGCCAGGGCCATCCTGAGGGGAGAAGAGCTGGAGTGGCTGGAGAAACAATGGGAGGGATGAGAGAAATTCAAGAAGGGGAGAAGGAGAAGGCTCAAGACTTATAGGCCGTACACGGATCAGGAAAGACGAATAGGAATAGGAAATACCCAATGGATTTGGAGACAGGGTGCTCAGTCAGTCATCGGACCCTGGTGAGAGTTGTGGCTTGAGAGAGAGAGTGCTAGGCTCACTTGCTGAGGGGAGAGGCAGTGTGGGGTAGTTGAAGGGGTCAGATTCTGAGTTCCCATGCTGTCTTCAGCCACTTACTCTAGTTAATTAAGTGACCGTGAGCAAGTGACTTCGCGTAGAAAGCCTCAGGTTTCATGTCTTTAAGTGGGGACAGTAAAAATCGCCTATCTGTACCCCACAAGGTAAAGGGCCAGAACCCAGGGGCTGTTATGATGGGTGGAACAAAGAGGGGGGCACCCGGCAGGGTTGAGGCTGGGCAGAGGCTTGACACAAGAGCTTGTGAAGCCTTCGGGCTGTATACACTACCTCCCCCAGCTAGCCAGCTCCAGGGAGAAAGAGCTGGCCTGCTCATGTTTGCCCGACCTCACCAGGTGATCCCTGAGGGTCAGAGCTGCTGCCAGGTGGGCAGCACCCAGCACAGAGTAGGGATTGCCAGGCACCCTGTAAGCAAAGACTTGACCATCCTGGGATCACTTCTCATTTTACTCCATGGGCAAGATGTCGCTTGATGTCCTCATCAGGGTTTAGTTAGTATCCCTATGCTGCCAAGTCCCAGATCTCCACACCCAGCTGAACCTCTCGCAGTTCCACCGGGTTATACATGTATCATTGTTTAAGACCGATTTCCCTGTTAGTCCTATTTGTAGTAGAGCAAAGATCAAAACCCTCATCATATATCCCCATTTCACTTCATGATCAATCCCATATTTTTCTAATGCATTTCCGTTTCCACAGTTCTTTCTCTGGATGTGGATAGCGTTCCTTCTCCTAAATTCCTTCGGATTGTCCTGGGTCATTGCATTGCTGCTAGTAGAAAAGTCTGTAACATTCCATTGTGCCATAATGTATCCGTCTCTGTGAACAATGTTCTTCTGGTTCTACTCTTTTTACTCTGCATCACTTCCTGGAGGTCCTTCCAGTTCACATGGAATCCCTCCAGTTCATTATTCCTTTGAGCACAAGAGTATTCTATCATCATCATATAATCAGCCAGTCCCCAATTGAAGGGCAGCCCCTCAGTTTCCAATTTTTGGCCACCACAAAGAGCACAGCTATGAATATTCTTGTACAAGTCTTTCTCCTCATTATCTCTTTGGGGTACAAACCCAACAGTGGCATGGCTGGATCGAAGGGCAGACAGACTTTTAGTGCCCTTTGGGCAGAGTTCCAAATTGCCCTCCAGATTGGTTGGATCAACTCACATGTCCACCAGCAGTGTATGTGTCCCAATTTTGCCACATCCCTTCCAGCATTTATTATTTTCCTTTGCTGTCATATTGGCCAGTCTGCTAGGTGTAAGGTGGTACTTCAGAGTTGTTTTAATTTGCATTTTTCTAATCAAGCCAACTCCCCTGTTTCTAACAAGGATAACCACCACCACCATTCTGCCCATCACTCAGGCTCATAACATGAGTGCCCTCCTCAGACATTCTCTCTCCTTCATCCCACGTAGTCATTGGTTGGCAAGCCTTGTCAGTTATACCTCCATGCCACACCTTTTCCTCAGCCTAGTTCTTCCCCTCCTCACCTCTTGCCTCCTCACTGATTGCTCTGCTTTCTTTTTTTATTGTTTGAAAATTTTTATTTAATTGATTAATTTAGAATAATTTTCCATGATTACATGATTCATGTTCTTTCCCTCTTCTCCTCCCACACCCCTCCTGTAGCCAACAAGCAGTTCCGCTGGGTTTTACATGTGTCATTGACCAAGACCTATTTTCATATTATCGATATTTGCATTAGAGTGATCACTTAAGAGTCTCCATCCCCCATCCTGTCCCCCTTGACCCATGTGATCAAGTGGTTGTTTTTCTTCTGTGTTTCTGCTCCCATGGTTCTTCCTCTGGATGTGGAGAGCATCTTTCCCATAGGCCTCTCAGAATTGTCCTGGATCATTGCATTGCCACTAATGGAGAAGTCCACTACATTTGATTGTGCCACAGTGTATCAGTCTCTGTGTACAATGTTCTCCTGGTTCTGCTCTTCTCACTCTGCATCACTTCCTGGAGGTCCTTCCAGTTCACATGGAATCCCTCCAGTTCATTACTCCTTTGAGCACAATAGTATTCCATTACCAACAGATACCACAATGTGTTCAGCCATTCCCCGATTGAAGATTGCCCTGCTTTCTAATTCTCTACTCTCCTCAATTCCTTCTCCCCTCTCCAGTTCATTTTTGGCACAGCTGTTAAATCTGGCCAGATTGGTATCCTGCTCAAGAAGACTCAGTGGCTCCGTCTAGCCCTAGGATAAAATACCAATTCCTCAGCCTGGCATTTAACACTCTGCTTAGTCTGGGGCCCTCTTACCTCTCTTTACAGGCTTACTGTCTCCTTCATGCACCTTTCATTCCAGCCAAATGAGCCCTCCTTCCCCTCTCCCTCCTCAAGTGGTTAGTGTGTTCTCCCTCTTCAGATGACCTCATGTTTACTTTTTCACTCATCTGTACCCAATGTTGAAGCTCTCTGCCCCCACCCTGCCCCAGCTCACCCAGTAGAATGGCAGCACCTAGAGGGCTTTGGAAGTCCAGCCCCCCAGCACAGGGCCTTCCCTAAGAAATGCTTGGTGAATGCAGTGGCCTGGATTCTGAGAGACTCTGTACTTTCCTCCTACCTCCCTCTGGGCTTCCTGACGACCCCTCACAGTGGAGAAGGCAAAGGGCCTGGGAGGCTGAGGCCTGGAATGGTTTCTGAGCCAAGTGGGGCTCCCGCTGGGAAAAAGAGCTCCTTGTGCAGATTCCACAGGACCAAAAGCTGCCCCAGGGGCAATGGGCCCAGGGCCAGCCACCAGGGAGACTGAGCTGGGGAGCCGAGTGGGAAAGCCCTGGCCACCAGCCAGGGAAGGAAATACAAACTCTGGTTTTCGAGGTATCTGGGGCCAGAGGCACTGGGAATCAACTCTCTAGTCCCAGCTCCCAGACAGCCGGGCTTTGGAGTTCTGGCATCCCAGGCTAATGGCCAGTGGAGGCCGATGGGGCTGGCCTCTTAGCCAACCCCTTCCTTGTTTATAGAGGAGGAAACTGAGGCAGTGCAGACAGGGGAAGGGAGGTAGATACCGTGTGACCTCTATGACTGAGATTAGAGAATACGGCTCCTCCTCTGACTTGGGGGTCTACTGCTCTTTCTCCCCTGCTGCAGAAGGGCCCCTTAGAGGTCACTGAGTCCAACCTGCCCCCCTCACTTCCCAGAGAAGGGAGGGACCTCAGGAAGATGCAGCTGATAAGTAGCAGAGGGGTTCTCAGGTGAGGGCCCTGACCAGTCCCCTGAGCTCCAAGCATCACTGGCCCTCAGGCAGGCAGGTGTATGGTCTGGCCCCAGACTAGTCAGCCATCTTTTCCGGGGGAATCCGAAGTCAGCTTGGAAGGGAGGCTATCAATGGTCCTTTTGACTCCTTGGGATAGACTCCGAGGTCACTTTCACTCCCCTTTCCACACTTGGAGCCCCTGGTGTGTCAAGAGAATATGTTTAGTCCCCAAGCAAGTATGTGGCAGGAGGGCCTGGGAGCCCTTCAGGGAAGTTGGAGCTGGCCGCCCCTGGGCTTCCTCTCCAGCCTTGGGCCTGGATAGGCGGGGTCCCTTTGGGCCAGGAAGCTGTGGAATTCTTTGAAGTGCCTCTGTGTCTAGAGCATTTGTCGCTCCCACTTAAACGTGTATTTTTAAAAATTCCTTTTGGACACCCGCTTTATCTTTCCCAAACATCACTTCCTTGCTCCTTTCCTGAGTCCTCGCAGTGGCTGGGAGCCCAGCCTGCTCATTGGCTGCTGGGATGGGGCAGGGGGAGGGGCAGGGCTAGAGGAGCTGGTGGGGGGTGCTGTTTATGCTGCCTGCCTGTCCTTCCATCCTTCTCTCTGCCACCCAGTCCCATGCAGCTCCCAGGACGATGTTGGCACCTAGGCTCACCCAGCAGTTGCTCCCCAGCCTGCAGGCTCCTTTTTCTCTCTTTTTGGAGAAGAGAAAGCCAGGGTACAGCCGAGCATCCTAGACTAGGACTTGAAGGCTCTGCCTAGGTCTGTACGTGGTGCCCCCAATGGCCCCTACTGAGGTGACACCCTTCTGAGTGAGAGTGCAGTGAACTGGACGCCAGGCTCTCCAGGGCCTACTCTCCACCCTGGGTAACTTCCATGGTAGGTGCCCCAGGCCTTGATCCTCTTTTCTTCTTCTTGCTGCCCTTAGGAAAGTCATGGGGTGGGCATGGGGCAGGGACTGGGAGAGCCCGGAGGAGCAGTGAGGGAAGCTTTTGCTGGAATTAGCAAGGATGGTGGCAAAGGAGGGAGACAAGGTATATGTGTGTGGGTACTGCTTCTATCTTCTTTTTCCTCCAAATGCCTTGGGCTCTAGTGCCCAGATTTGTGGGCCGCTGAGTCCTATCCGTCCCCTGAGGTGAGTTTACACTGAGATTTTGGGCACAAGGAAAGTTTGACCCAATTCCATTGAAGTATAATGACAAAGTTTTACCTAATTACATAGAATTACGGCAAGGCAGCAATGGCGTAGCCCAGAGAGACAGCTGGTCTCAGTGCCAGCAAGTCCTGGAGTCAAGTCCCACCTTCGACACAGCCAGCTTGCTTGACCCAAATCTCAGTGTCCTCAGAGTTACAGAGGGGGTACCGTCCTGTGTTGGTAAAGGGAGTTTCCTCACCTGGGAGTACTCTTTCCAGTGAAATTCTAGGTCCAGAGCCCATCTAGAACTTTGTGGAGCAAACATTGGATTTCTCAAAGGTCCCCCTCCTCATTTTCTAGAAGCAGAAACTGAGGCCCAGAGATGGCAGGGATAGTCAGCCAGGATGAAGATGGAAGTGTTTGCCTTTAGCTCCTGTTGCTGCTACGTAGCATGTGAACAGCACCAAGAAGTAGGAATTGAAATTGTAGAAACATCTCCTAACCCACACACATCCTTTCTGTTCTTGTGGGTGTAAGGGAAGCCAAGCCAGCCAGTCTGCCTTCCCTGATCTGTCTGTGGGAGCCCTGGGCCTCTGCTGGGTGTGCTGGGAGAAGTATGGATATGGATCTCAAGGGGCCTGAATAGCTGGAGAAGAGGGAAGGAGAAAATCTAGGTGGTGGAGTGATTGAAAAAGATCTGGGGACCATAATGGGCTGTAAGCAAAATATAATGTAGTGTGACACCGAAAAGCAAATGCCAAGCCGGGCTTTGCTGAGAGAGCCCTCGAGGCCAGGACATAGGGCTAGGGCCATAACAGTCCTCATCTCTGTGCTCTGTAGGATTGGGCTCCCTTCTGGGGGCCATGTTTTAGGAAGGACATTGTGAGTGAGCTGGCGAAATGTCCAGGGGCATAGGGACAAGATGGGCTCCTGTCTGGAGAGTCTGCTCCAGGAGGCACGGTTGCCATCTTCAAGGGGAGCGCTAGGAGAGCTAGCCTCTGGCTAGCCCCAGAGGGCAGGCTCCCTATAAGGAGGGTAAGCAAAAGTGGCCTGGGCCACCAGGCATGTTAGGGAGTATCTCCACCTGGGAAGACCTTAGGCAGAGGCTGGACCACAACTTGAAGGGAGGGAGTAGTGTGCAAGTATGATTCAGGCTGCATGATCTTGGAGGTCCTGAGCCTCAAGGACTGGCATGAACGTGCCCAATGCTTGGCCACTCTCATTCTGCGACTCTCAACAGAACAGTTCTTCCTCACAGTGTACACTAACCAAGGAGAAGGTGCTGAACGTAGGCCTCTGAGGCTCTGTTGTCTAAACCTCGTGTGCTCCTGGCTCCTTCCCTTACCCTGATCTGCCTGGAGAAGGTAGGGGGAGGCCATGAAGTAGAAGTGGCCATTTAGATGAGAGCGAAATGAAATTGGCATGGCAGATCCTTTTCTTATTGTCCATGTCTGGGCTGGACCAGTGTGCATGTGAATGTGTGTCTGCATGAGCCTGTGCTTGTGGGGGCTGGCATAGGATAAGGGCAGTGTGTGCAGGCTGTCATGTGGAAGAGAGATTGGCCTTGCCCCACTGGACCCCAGTGGCCTCCATGCTCCATAGGAGTAATACATTGGGCCAAACACATGTATTCTCCCAAGCTACACTGGGAAAGGCTGAGGGTCTAGAATGAGGGTGCCGATGGTCTGCTTGACCTCTGCACTGCTCAGACCACCCTCATCCAGGCTGTTGTGTTCAGTTCTGAGCACATTCAGGGAAGGTCAGACAAGCTGGAGTGGATCCCACAGAAGGCAACTGGGAAGGGGAGCCACAGGACAGCAGTAGTCTCCATTGGAGGTGTGAAGAGAAGCCTGGGATGAGGGAAGGGGCGGCCTTCTGAAAGGTTTCTGCCAGGCTGCCCTGCGAAGGAGGGCCTGAGGGCAGAACCAGGAGCAGCTATGGTGGGGATTTGGAGAAGGTAGATCTAATGGCATCCTCATGGGCAGAGCCAATCTCCAGGAAAATAGGTTGATGGTCCTCTGGAGGTCTGAGCCCTCTCACTGTGGCTTCTTGGTTGGCTGGGATGACAACTGGGATGAATGCTTCCTTCTCCTTTGGGGCATTCGGTGATGCTTTGAAGAGGGATTATTTTTGCAGGGCCCCAGCTTTTGGAGCTTGTCAGGGATTCAGGAATTGGAGGCAGCTACAGGTCCTGAGGCAGGCGGGCAGGCAGGCAGGGAGGGGCCAGTCTTCCTAGGGCCTCTGTTTGGGCCTCTTTGAGCCTGCCCTGAAGGAGCCTTCAGTGTCCCATGATTCCCGTGTTCATTTCCTCTCAGAAGCCTGGCCAGACGGGTTTCTTCCTGGAGAGGGGAAGCAGCTTGTCCAGTGTCCACCTAAAGGCTGAAGGGGAGGCCAGCTGGTCCACCCTTCCAGACTGCCCCCTCTTCCCAAGGCATCTTCATGCATGTGGGGAAAGGGGGGGTGGGCCGGAAACTGCTTGGGAAGTGATTTCAGCCCCAACTCCCCAGACTCACTTCCTCCCTATTCTTGTTGGCAGGAGAACCACCCCCCTGGCCAGGCCACATTCATGGCACATGGCCAAGCTGCTGGAGGGGCGTCCTGAGGTGGCGGCAGCTGCCGCCATGAACTTTCCTGAAGACCCCTTCAGCTTATCCTGGCATTCAGGCTGTGACACCAGGTGAGTGCCTGCTGGTGGTGCTGGGGGGTATGGGGGAACAGACCTTCATGAGGGGAGGCAACTTCAGCCCTGGGGACCCCATGTTCTAGATACCAGCATGGGAATCTGGAAGGACTTGGTGGCTTTGATTTCCAGCCAGACCATTAACTAGCTTTGTCCTGCTGTGCAAGGCCCGTGATGAACCACTTGGTCTTCCCGTTTCTCATCCGTTAAAGGAGCTGGATAGGGAAAGGGAGGCAGTGTAATGATTTGGAACCAGAGGATCTGACTTGAAAGCCTAGTCCTGCTATATGACCTCAGTTTTTCTCCACCTGTAAAATGAGGGAGCCAGACTTCATGGTCTCTGGGGTCCCTCCCCAGGCTTACGTTCTCTGGGATAATCTATAGCCTTGAGGCCATGGTAGTAAAGCCTTTGAGTCTTCAGGAAAGACTTTTTAGCCAGCTTTCCCTGCTAGAAGTGGGCTGCTGACTGATTCTGCTCTGTGGCGGCACCTCAAAGGCCAAGGAGCAGGGAATAGGCCAGTGTAGCTCCTAGAGTCTCCTGGTTCCAGTTCTCAAGTTCTAGTGCTGTGAGATGGCCTTTTAGAGGTGTTGTTTCAATCTGGAAGGGCCCTTTGAGGAGGTCTGGCCCAGGACCTTCTTCTTTCTGTTAGGGGAGAAACCCCTGGGAGTCTTAGAGAGTCAGGGTGGGGTAGGGGGTTATCACCCCTCCAGAATCACATGTCTAGTAACTTGGAGAGCTGTGGGCCCGAAAGCCAGGCCTTCTTTGTTTAGGAGGCTGGGGCCACAAATCCTCAAGAAGTTCTCCTCAGGGAGACGGATCTTGGGGGCCCAGCTAAAGAGATGACAAGTGCCAAGGCAACCCATCCAGGGTCCCTGGGCCTGGTGACAGAGAAAGGGACAAGGGCAGTCAGGACATAGGCCCTTGGCCTGTCTACCCAGAAGTGCCCTGCCCATCAAGGGCTTGTGGACAGGAGCAGAGCCTGGTAGCATAGCTGTCACCATCCCCCATTTGCCAAGGTGGGCATGAGGCTCAGGGAAGCAGCTTCCATACCTAGGAAGTGCTGTGGTTTGGCCTGGCTGACAGCGAGGGGCCTTTGAAGGATGGCTCCAAGGGAGAACATGAGCCCAGCTAGGGGAGGCATATGGGAGGGTAGGGGCAGAGATTTGCCCCTTGGCCTTTCATCCTACCAGGCTCCGTCTGGATGTCCCTGGCCTCCACTCCACTCCTAGCTTCACCCTCTCCTGTTCTCCACAGCTTACTCTCTGCTATAAACCTCTTTGTCTTTCCCTTCTCCTCCTGTGGATCTCAGTGTCCCTCCTTCAATCCTCTCCGTCCTTCCCAGGCACTAATATCCCTTCTTCAGGCACCCAATAAGCCTAGAACAGTGGGGATTGAGTGGGGGGGCAGTTGGAAGGGAACACAAGGGTTATTGTTCCTGTTTTCGAGATGAAAAAACCAAGGTTCAGACTGGTGCTCATCTCATGGTTCCGGTGCTCTGCCTCTACTGTCCAAATTGGTTCATTTGTTTTAGAGTCTCCCCTCCTTGGAGGGGTCCGTGTGCATTGTATGGCCCTCATGTTTCTGGGTACCCTTCTTCTATTTCCCCAGTGACCCATGTGTGCAGTGGTGCCCGCTGTCTCGCCACGGCAGCACTGAAAAGAGCAGCTCCATCGGGAGCATGGAAAGCCTGGAACAGCCCAGCCAAGTGTGCCAGGAGGGCCATGTCTCCCCTGTGGAGCAGAGCACCTATCAGAGTCAGCGGGATTCAGCCTATAGCTCCTTCTCTGCGGGCTCCAGTGCATCAGACTACACCCTACCCCTGCGGCTGGAGGAGACCACAGCCTCAGACTGCAGCCCTCTGGGCCTCGGGCCAGCCAAGGGCCAAGATGGCATCTACCTACACACAGGACCTGATGGGGAAGAGACCTTAGGGGCAGCGGGGCCATCAGGCCACCAGACACCCAGGTCCCAGCCTTCACCCAGCCCCCAGGAGGGTCCTCTCTCTGGTTCTTCTCAAGTTGCAGTGGCCTCCACAGGCCCTCCCCAGCCTCCAGTAAGGCGAGACAGCCTTCGAGCCTCCAAGACCCAGTTCCGCCAGACAGAGAAGCGCAGGGCTTCAGTCCCAGGTGGAGCCTTATACACAAAGGAGAGATGGAACTCTGAGACCTCATTGTCTTCAGATGTCCCTCCTGGGCCCGGCTGCCCCTGTAGTCAGGTCCTAGAGCCCCATGAGGAGCACTGGAAGGACGATCTGGCCCAGGAGCAATACTGTGTGCTGAGCCATCCCACAGGGTTGGACCACTGTGAATCGAGGCTACTGCTGAAGGATTGTCCTCAAAGGACAGGGTGGCCTGGCCAGGACCAAATCAGGGAAGAGTCCCCACCATCCCACAGCCCTGGTAGAGGGCCTGAAGCAAAAGAGGAGGCCAAGGCTGCCCTGACCACCATCCCCGCCCACCTTACTGGACTTACAGGCCACCGTCACAGTGCTCCCGAGCAATTGCTGACCTCTCAGATTCGATCTCTGCACCTCAGTGTTGAGGGGGATGGCAACAGTGAAGAGACTGAATTGCAGGCCAAGCAGGAGGGGCATTGCTGGACCCTGTCCCCCCTCCACAGTGCCCATGTGGGGCCGAAGAGTCCTTGCCATCCAGGGGCAGGAGCCCAGAACAAGCCGGGGGAGAAGTGGATGGAGGGAAAGGCAGGCAGCCCAGCGTTGGCTTCAGAAAGCTCAGGTCAGAGCAGCCCCACTCCAGGGGGCACCTCCTGCAGTCATCAGGAGGAAAGCGCCCCCAGTGAACCAGTCACCGTCCAGCTCTCTGGCCTCCCTGACGTTCCTCAGCAGGCCATCTCCAAGCCAGCAAGCCATGTGGACACAACACTGGAGGAGGGCACGGAGGCCGCCAAGGACAAGGGCTCAGAAAACACTCGCAGGAGTGGCCAGCGCTACCGCTCTGCTCAGCAGAGACGCAGGAGCGAGCGTTTCGCCACCAACTTGCGAAATGAGATCCAAAGGAGAAAGGCACAGTTGCAGAAGATCAAGGGCTCTCTGGCCCTTGTGGGTGACTTGGAGGAGCCGGAGCCTGTGGAGGAGACAGATGAGCCTGTTGGAGAGCCCTTGAGACCACCATCTCCTGAGGCTCCCAAAGCCACCCCTGGCACTGCACCATCTCCCCAGCCTCTGGCTCCTGCCCCAGCTCCAGAGCCCAGCCCGCCTCTCCCTGCTCCTCCCCAGGTACCCGCACTGGCTGCTCACCAGAGACTGGCCAGCCCAGGAGAGCGATTGTCCGATCAGCCCCAACAAAATGGCAACATGCTGAGGACCAGATCCTCAGAGTGCCTAAGCCAGACCACAGAAAGCCGAGAATTGTGGAAGCCACTGAAGGGCCCTGGCCAGAATCCCTGGCAGCCTATAGCTGGACTCCACCCCTGGTGCAAGGCTCCTGGCCATGACCCTTCCAAGGCCGGGTCCCAACCTGGGGTTCGAGGAGGCCGGTGGCGGTGGTCTCCAGAGCGGAAACTACAGCCTCAACTAATGCCAATGTCAAGCGGTGTTTTGAACCCAAGAGAGGAGATGAGTGTCACTTCTGGGGAGGAGACCATCTTTGTGCCTTTTGCAGATAGGAAGAAGGTCTTTGAAGACACCAGCAAGTCCCTGCCACCAGCAGCCTCATCCCTTGGACACAGTAAGCCCTTTGCCTTGAGGCCGAAGGCAGTCGACCCACCTGCATTCCAGCCCATGAGCACCAGCTACAGAGACCTGAGACGTCATTCAGTAGACCAAGCTTATCACTCCTCGGCCTCCCTGGCCCCAGAACCTGCCACTTACCCAGAATGCTTTATGAACAAGGAGCTGGAGCAGCCTGTGTGTTACCAGCCCCTGGGACACTGTGGGGAGTTTGAGTGCCTCCGGCCTTGCTCCTATGCCTGTGGCATTCCGGGAGCTGTGGGCCACGACACATGCACCTACTGCCCCGTCCTGCTGAAGAGAAGCATGCTTCCAGCCCACCGCAGCTACCGCTGCCACCACCAGCAGTGGGCTCGTTGTGCAGCCTGTTGTCACCCTGCTCCTCAGCACAAGGCTGGGGAAGAAAGCAATCCTTCCTGGAAGGCCAGGAACTCCTCACTGAAGGTCAGTAAGTACCCTGCCTCCTGAGGTAGGGTGAAGGGTGCTGCTTGCCCACCACCATCTGGGGCCCAGAGGTGGCCGCTGAGCACATTTGCTCCCCTTTGTGCCTTGGGGTTCCTAACCAGTTTTGGGGGTGACTCATTCCCAGTGGCCTCCCCACTTCCACTCTCCACTAGGGCAATCAGGCAGGCCGTGGTCTCATCCCATACTGTTGTGGTCCATCCCTGTGTGTGTCTACCTTCCCAGGTACCACTTGGGATTCCCGTGACAGTGGGTGGGATGGAGCCTCACCCTGACCTGCTAGAGCGCTCTGTCCTCTGCATCACCAGGGACTGACTGCATTGTGGGCATGGAGGGGGCAGTGCAGTCAAGGGCCATGGTGCCAGAGCCGCAGTCAACCACGGGTGGTAACAGCTTGTTTTTTCTTTTTAATTTTTTTAATTTGCAAGGAGCTGTTGGCTCAGCTTCTCTTGATTTGTGAGACAGTTGCTGCAGGAGGGAGAGGTTGCCAAAGGCCCGGGTGGGACGTGGATGGATAGTGTCAAGAGCTGACTGGAGAGGCAAGTGGCAGCCAAGCCCCAGGGCCAAGAACCTTGGGAGCAGAGGAACTTGTCCTCTGCTCCCAATCATCAGCCACCCCAGCAAAATGTGCGCCCCTCTGCGTTGTGTGTTATGGAGGAGAAGGTGGCCCGAATGACCTGGCCCACCTGCCAAAGAGCATGGGGAACCCTGTCAGGGCTCTGCTCATGGGCAGCTTCTCAGGTGGCGGCTGCTTAGGCTTCTCACCATGCCTGGAGGGATGCAAATGGGCGCCCTGTGATCCCACAGAACAGAATTTCTGTGGCTTCCCACTGTCTCTATTAACACCTGTGGAACCCTGCAACAGGCCTCTAGCCTCGGTAGGACAGGGCATTGGGTATGGGAAATTGTAGGCTCCTTTGCCAAAAGACTCCTTGCTCATTCTTGGGTAGTAGAAACGGAAAGCTGAGGATGGGGGCCTACAGATGGAAGGGCCATCAAAGGCCATCTAAATCAACGTCTTCATTTTGGGATGGGAGAGACCAAAGCAAATGTAGGGAAGGAAAATGACTTGTCTAAGGTCATGGTAGCAAGCCCCAGAGTTGAACCCTTGATCTTCTGACTGAAGATCCCGTAGGCTTTCCCCACTGTGCCAGGCTGGCTTTCCTGAAGTTCAGAATGAATGCAGAAACATCTCTGAAATGCTTGCTAGACTGCCTGAGCTCAGATTACCTCCACATTCTCCCCCTGCCATCTTGTTTGTCCGTCATTGGCCTGGGAGCCCTTGGAAATGAGAGACCATCTTTTGTCTCTTCTGGCACCCTCAGCACTTAGCACAGTGTCTGGCACTGGGGGAGGAGTTCAATAAATGCTTATTGTCTTGTCTTGATTTGCCTTCCCAGGCGCCATGTAAAGTCATGGGAACGTTAGAGAGGGGAAAGATCAATGATGCTCCTAGCTCATAGGCCGGTAAGGGAAGGGAGCCTGGAGCCAGGGAACTAATCATGTGATCATTGGTGACTCTCTTCCACATTAGGGCCTTGGTTTCCTCATCTGCAAAATGGGTAGGGTGGCCTTGAGGATATCTACGGTCCTTTCCAGGTCCATTAGTCTGTGGTTCCAGGGATGCAAAATGAGTTCAGTGGGCATTTGTAGGAAGGAGTTGAGGCAGCCAGAGGAAATGAGGTCCAGGGGAACTGATACAGGAGTGGGCGGGGTGAAGCACTGTCAAGAGGCAGGTTTTGCTTTGCAAAGGGGGCTGGGCAGCTATTCCCATGGCTGCTTGGTTGGCTTCTAGCAGGAGGGTGCCTGTCTCCAGCACGGGGCTTAGATCTTCAGGACCTTGGTGAAAAGAGGCAGAGCCCCAATCCAGTCACAGCCAGCTGGGGAGTGCGAAAATGAACGGGCAGTCTTGGCAGCTGAGAGACAAATGCCTCGAGTCTGCCATCTTGGCCCTTTGTAGCCTTTTGTGGCCTTTTCCAGGCTGTCATGGCCCCCACGACGATGCTGCTGAGTGGAGAGGGTGGGCACTGAGAACTGCTGCCAAGTGAAGCCAGCAAAGGCCTCCTTTGAGGAAGCAGGGGCAGGAGCCAGAGCAAACAGTAAACATGCTAAACTGGTTTCGAGTTTAGCCTTCCAAGGGGGTGGAGAGAGGGGGCCCTGCCAGGCCCCCAGGCCTCAAGGCCCCAGTTGGAGAGCACCTTCTCCAACGCTGCCTGTGTGCCCAGCTGTGGAGGCGGAGCAGGCCCAGGTTACCTCCTGGCCACAGCAGGGCAGTCGTGGGGCCCAGCCTGAGGAGGGGGTGCTGCTGACCTCCAGTGGCATTGGACAAAGCCAGGCTCCCTAATTTGTTGGAGTCTTTCTCGTAGGAGGTTCCTCCAGACGAATGGGAATCGACAAAGATCAACAGGAAGGCCGGCCAGCCTCCGAGGTAGGTGGCATGCCGGCAGCCCTGTGGCTTGGGGCTGGTGGGGGCATCAGACCAGGCAGGTGACTGAGCTTATGGCCAGGGTGGGCCCCAGTAAGACAGGAGAAACCACTTCCCCTGGGAGCAAATAGCAGGAGGGGCCTGGTATCCATGGACCCCAGAAGCCGAGCCCTTTCAGGTGCTGCAGGGACACCTTGGGAAGTACAATGAGCCCTTTGCTGCTGCTTCAGGCCTGCCATCTGCTTTCTTCTCCTGCCAGAAGTTGGTGAAGGCAACACTTCCTGGGGGCCCTGCCTGGGAGGCCCCTGAGCAGCCAGGGACACTGTCCTCCCAGAAGGACAGGAGGTGCCTTGTGGGGGCCCAGGTTGGCACAGGCAGTGACAGCCTCCCAGCTAGGGTTGTCTCCTGAGGCCTCCCATCAGTCCTCGGGGCCGACCTCTTCTCCCCAGGGAAGTTCTGCCCGCAGCTTCCTAAGGGCACATGCTTTGTGGTCTTGGGTGAGTCCCTTCATTTTAGCTGCTGCCCTGCCACTGCTCTCAGAGGGAGACGGCCATTCGTGGTCGTGGGGAACACCTGTGTGCCTAGCCCCAGACCTCCACACAGCTGCCCTGTGAGTCAGTGAGAGAAGTGTGCCCAGTCTACTTGGGGAGGCAAGTTGGAAAGAGCCCAGCAGAGTGCTGGGCACCAAATGAAGAGTGAGGAGGAGAAGGGGAAGAGCTGGGCTGGCTTCCTGGACAAGGTAAGGCTTGGGCTGCTGGGTGACTGTATGTGCCCAGGGGCCTGCCACATGTCATCTGTGTGACCTGTCTCTGCGCCTCAGTTTCCTCATCTGTCAAATGAATGGGACAATAATAGTGGTGTTCCTTACTTCCCAGAGGTGGTGCTAAAGATAAGTGAGCCACCATAATTGGGATGGGCAGGCCAGGAGGAGAGAACAGCATGAGCAAAGGCCCCAGGGTGGGGATAAACATGGCTTAGTCATGGAGCAGGAATGAGACAAGTGTGACATGGTATTAGAAAATGCTCCCTGAGGAATCTGGGTAGTAACATGGGGACAAGTGGAGGAGGCCACTGAATTGGGAAGCAGGTGTGCAGGTTACGGTTGCCCGGAGTGCCGCCAAGGGAGTACGTGATGTGGGCGCTGGAGAAGATGCTCAGGGAGGAGAAGGGTGAAGCCACACAAGGAGGGAAGGAAGCAGGCCAGAGGACTGGCCCTCCTCTGTCCAAGGAAGTGGTGAATGAGGCCATGCCATGGAGGAAGGCAGAGCTGGAAGCAGTGAGGCAGGCTTAGGCCAGAAACCAGGAAAGCTCCAACATGCTAACTACTGGTCAGAGCCAGCCCTGTGTGCAAGGGAGTGCCCAGAGAGGCCATGCCATCAAGGGATGCCTGAGCAGATGCATGCCATCCCCAGTGGCCTCAGTGAACTTCCCTCTACTTTGGGGACACCATTTCCCCCTGTAGATGGGACAGAAGCAAATACTGGCCATTTGGGCCCTGGAGGGTCTCTGACCTGTCCTGCTGGGCTGATGGGGCAGAAGGAGCTGAGCCTTCTCAAGCACTGGCGCTCATATTTTAAAAAAGGAATCTGGTGGGTGAGTGGCCCCCCAGCAGAAGAAGAGCCTGCATTTCTATAACACTTTCAAGATTTACAGAGTTTTGCATATGTTAGCTCATTTAAGCCTCACCAGGATGCTGGAAAGTAGGTGACTTTGCCAAGGTCACACTGCCAGTTAATGCCAAGGTGGCTTTCAGACTCAGATCTAATTCCCTTCTGACCACTCTCTCCACTGTGCCCCCTCACTGGCTCTGCCTCCGTTATTCTCTGGGGCACAGACCCCACTTGGGGTTGGAGAAAGAAACCAGCAGTGATCACGCACAGAGTCTGGGAATGAATGCTCCCTTGAGATCAGCTGTGAGAATGCATTTCCCAAACAAAAGCCAGTTCAGCGCCATTGGCTCCCTTGACCATTGGGTCGGTTTTCCTCTTGGCATCAGGAGTCCTGTTCCACTGGGGAGAGATAATCCCCTTCTGTTAAAGCCATTCTTTTGCCTCCGAGATCTTTCTGGAGAGGAGGGGAGAGCTCCTATGGCCTCCCCCACTGCTGCCTCCTCTGCCCCCAGTAGTCTTGGTTGACCGGCTTTCCTTCTTCGGCTGGTCACAGCCACTGGGTATTCCAAGGGGACAGCAGCAGCAGCAGCAGCTGCAACAGTGCCAAGAAAGGGTGCGCCCCTCCTCGAGGAAGGCTAAAGAGTCCCTTTGCAAGCTTGTCAAGGAAGTGGGCACTCTGGAGGCCGGAGTGCTCGCTGCCTTGGGGAGTTGTTTGGGGGGACGGGGTGCTGTTGAACGCTGGATGTGGCTCTCAGGAGGGCCAGAGCTGGCACAGCAGGAGCCAGAGGCAGGGATGTGGACGGAGCTCTTTAGAGAGCTGGAGGGGCGTCCTAAGGAGGCCTTTTATTCACCATGGAAAGCCTGCCTGCCCGCCCCTCTGCTGCCCACCAACTTACCCGACAGCCTCAGTGAGCCAGTGGGGAGGCCATATTGACTTTCTGCTGAGCCCCAACCGTGATGAGCTGTCCTCTGCTGCTGGGTGGTAGCTCCCTCTTCCCAGTGCCAGCCAGGGTCCAAGGCTTCACAGCATATCTCCTACCCAGGGCCCCTACACTAGAGGCTCCATCACCCCATCATGCTTGGGTGGCACTTCTGATACCCTCCAACTTAGGGTGCTCGTCTGCAGTCTCTCTGCACTCAGTGGCCAAAACAATCTTCCTAAAGCTCCAGCTGGCCAACAATCTTCCTAAAGCTCTGGCTGGCCGTGTCCCGTCCCCTCTGCCTGCCCCTGCACAGCTGTGTAGGCCCCAGTGGCCCTTCTCAATTACATCTGCCTGGCATTTCAAGCTCTTTCCTGCTCATGCCCTTCCAACCTTCCTAGCTTTTCCCTGCTCCAGGAGCTAGCTGCATTGCCCTCATCTACCATCTCCATGCCTTTGCACTGGCTGTTCCCCAGCCGTCACCCCTTGCCATTCTTAATTTTCCCCAAAGTGCCGTGGCAGAAACATCACTTTGGGCATTATTTCAATTAGCTGCCATCTGCAAAGCACTCTTGTGATCCTTCAAATGCTGCGTAAATGGTGGCTGCTCTTGGGGTTTTTGCATGAAGCCCAGCCTCCCTCTTCCCAGCCTCAGTGGGCAGGTCATTTTGTTTGTGCATATGCTTACGAATAGCTGGCTCATTTCATCAGAGGGAAGGTCTGCTTCTTGCCACCTGCCTTCCTATGAGAGCAAAGAACAGCCAGATGGCAGGGTCAGCTTCTATTTCCAACTACAGAGGCAGGACCCCAAAAGGTCTCAACAGTCTGGAGAATAGCCTAGTCTAAGGGGGTGAAATTAATTAAGGATGAATGGAGAGGCCTGTACTGAGGTTGAGGGGAAAATGCACTCCCTGAGTGTAGGCTGGGAGCTCTAGCTGATGGATAGTGGGATGTGGCGGCCCAAGTGAGCAGGCCCGAGGCGTGCCCACGGAGACCTCAGACCCTGTTGGGGGCCTGCAGGCTAGCCTGAGCAGAAAGTACAAAGAGGGACATTGGCATCCTAGGATGGCTCTGAGGGAGGGGGATTAGCCTAGAGGTGGCAGGAACCGAGAGGTCCAGCCTGGACAAGAGAAGCTCGGCCTCGGGGAAGACCCAGGGAGCTGACCAGAAAGCCGATCTTGGCTTCCCATGAGGCAGAGTGGCTCTGGAATTCATGGTGTCTGAGGAAGGAGTGGAAGGCCCTGCCCTGCCCCTCACTTCAGGTGGGTAGGAGCTGGCCTTGGAGCCCCTTCTCCAGTCCCAGTTGTCTTCTCAGGGAGCCATTGGAGGACTGAGACCTTGGCAAGAAGAAGCCGACCAATTGGGCTTGTTATCGTGACCCAGGATTACCAGGGCTTTGGGAGCTGGCTTGGGATGAGGGCAGGGTAACCTTACATTCCTGGGGGAAGAAAAGAAAATGGGATCCTTGGTCCTCTCGAAGGGAGCTGGGCTAATAGAATGTCTCTTATTTTGATTTTAAGAAATAGCCTTGGTCTCCATGGTGATTATTGAATGGCTATTCTAGCCGACTAGTTAATTGGAGTCTGGGAATTTCCTGCCTCTGGGCCAAGCTTAGTCCACGAGCAGGCTATTGAACTCTACAAATTGGTAAGAAGATGGCCTTTAGATGGTGGAGCAGGCCCTCAGCATCATCACTGCCTCAGGCCTGTGAGGAGTGGGAGCCACGAGGGTCCCAGAATTAGGGCTGCCAGGGGTCTCCAGAAGTCATCTGCTCCAACTTCCACATTTTCCAGGTCAAGAAACTGAAGCCTTGAGAGACCTGAGTTCAAATGCAGCTTCAGTTGCCCCTGACCTGTAAAATGGGGATGATGATTCCATTTAGCTCCCAGGGTTGCTCTGAAGATCAAAGGGCTTTGCATGCAACCTTAATGCCCGCCCCAAAGGCCAGCTGTTCTCATTAATCCCCACAGTCACCCTGGGCATGAGTGACGGGGCCAGGATTTGGACTCTTTGCAATATAGCCCACTGTCTGTCTCTTATGGAGGCAAACATGCACATGGAGACGTATGTATCCCCAAGAGTGGGCAGACAGTGCACGAGAATCTTGGTGCTCTCTGCAGGGGTGGCACATTGTGCTTGGACAGTCATGAGCCAGAAGTCAAAGGATGGGGCTCTTGTGTCAGCTCCACTCCTGCCCTCACCGGGCAACAATGGGTTGGTCCCTTGGGCTCTTCAATGATCCAACTGGCCTGTATCTGCTGTTTTCCAGGGACCGGTCTCATTATAAGATTGGCTGCCCACGCTCTTGCTTTGAGAACCCCGGGCGTGAGTGGGCAGCGTGCTACCGAGTGGCCTCTTCCCTTGACCTCTTGTGTGACTACGATCACTCAGTGGGGACCCTGATGGGCAGTGCTGTCTATGAGCAAGGCAGTTTGGCGCCTCCATTGCTCCATCCGCTTAGGGGTCGGGCCTTCTCAGAGAGTCACATCAACTTGGAGCCCCCAACCACACGGGCTAGAGAGAGAAGAGAGCTCCTGGCCAAAGTGGATGAGACCCGGCCGGATCCTCTGGGAGCAAGAAAGAAAGCCCCACCTCCCCCCCGCCCCCCACCTCCCAATTGGGCAAAGTTTAAGGGCAACTGGCCCTCTTACCACTCCCAGTATGCTGCCTTAGAGAGCTCAAGTGGCCGGAGGTCTGACACAGCCTTGGAGCAGCCTCGCCCTCAGGGAGGCCAGGTGGAGGTGGTGAGGAAGCGGTCCCAGAGCCTCCCTCCAGAGCCACTGCCCAGAGACAGGACTGGGCCGGAGCAGCCTGGTCCTCAGTACTACCATCCTGGTGGAGTATGGAGGATGCCAGACCCTGCCACCTCAGCCAGGCAAGTTTTGTTGCCACACCATATCCACAGGGTAGCTTTTCTGCAAGACCCTCATAGAGATGGCCCAGGCTGGCCCTGCACCTTGAGCTGAGCTACTTCCCTCCCCTAACCCGGCCTGAGGGCCCTCGGTCCTCTCTTCACTAACTCTGATCAGGCCCTGGGCCCAATCTTCTTTCTATCTTCCAAAATGAGAAGCATAGACAGCAGTCGGGGCCATAGCTTCTTTCTGGAAAGGGATAGAAAAAGCTAGACCTGTGATCCTGGGCAAGTCACTTAACCCCATTCCTTAGCCCTTAGCACTCCTCTGCCTTGGAACCAATACTCACTATCAAGTCCAAGATGGATGGTAAGGGAAAGAAAGAAAGAAAGAAAGAAAGAAAGAAAGAGAGAGAGAGAGAGAGAGAGAGAGAGAGAGAGAGAGAGAGAGAGAGAGAGAGAGAGAGAGAGAGAGAGAGAGAAAGAAAGAAAGAAAGAAAGAAAGAAAGAAAGAAAGAAAGAAAGAAAGAAAGAAAGAAAGAAAGAAAGAAAGAAAGAAAAAGGAAGGAAGGAAGGAAGGGAAAAAGAGAAAGAGAGGGAAAGAAAGAAAGAAAGAAAAGAGAAAGAAAGTGAGAGAAAGAAAGAAAGAGAGAGAAAGGAAGGGATGGAGGGAGGGAGGGAGGAAGGAAGGGAGGGAGGGAGGGCTTCTCCTGGCCTACAATACTACTTCTCCTCTTGCCTCTCAGGACTGCTAGTGTAGGGCCTTGCTCTGAGCAGGTTGGACACCAGTGTGCCTCCAGCTTCCTTTCTCCACCCTCTTCTCCTTCCTCATTCAGGCATCATCTTGCCATCAGGCATGCACTATGCTCCAGTGCTGCCCACCCTACTGACCCCCAGCTAGGCCTTGCTGCCAACAGTCTCTGGTTCACTCTCTGAAGGCCTCGTGGCCTTGGTGTGCCCATCAATGCTCTGGAGAAGCTCTTGCCCACTACTAGTAGTCATAGGTGCCTTCAATGCCTCTTTTGGACATAGCCAAGGCTCTGAAAAAGCAATCCTAGCCCAGGTTCACACAGGCAGGAAGTGGCCTTTGCTTCAAATCCAATTCCAAAGCCTTTTATTGACAATCAGCTTGTTTCTGGAAAATTAATCAGCCCACATGTTAGAAGGAGCCATTGCCTCATGTGGGGCTTAAAGGGCATCCCCCCTCCTCTGGGCTCCCATTTTCTCTGCTCCTAGGTGGCCCCACACCACTTGGCCTCTGCTGACTCTAGAGCCCTCAACTCTTATGACCCACCAAGCACCCATTATTCTTCCTGTCTCCTGCTCGTGCCTTCAGTTGTGTTCTTGGGTGCTCTCCTGCTTGCTTTTAGCAGCCTGGGATGGGGGTGAGAATGGCATCCTCATTTATTCCTTGGCCTCTGAGCAAGTGGTTCAGTTCCACCCCTAGGGTTGAGACTCATGTTCAGAGTAGGACGGCGCATCTCTAGTTCGGCTACCCCAGCTGGGTAGCCAGGCCTTTGCCCATTTGTAGCGTCTGGCCTTTTTCTTCCCTCTTCAGGTTTGAGTGCCCTGACCCCTCTTCCACTCCCATGCTCTTAACCTGAGCTGAAGCATCAGTGGCCACCAGAAGCCCCTTTCCTGGCTCTGTGACTGGGAACCAGAAGGGAAAGACCTTTTCCCTTGCCCAGGGCCTACCAGGGGCCATAGGGGCCAACAGTAAAAGCACCAGAAGGAAATCTTGGTGAAGACATCGATCAGCCTAGATGACTGCTTTGTCTTGTCCAGATCGAACCCCTTGAATTATAGAGAAGGCTGCCGAAGCAAGCCCAGGAGGGAAGGGACTTGGAATCATAGGACATCGGAGCTGGAGGGGATCCTAAAGATCGTCCCATCCAACTCCCTCATTTTCCAGAAGAGACTGAGGCCCCAACAGGGGAATGGGCTTGTTGCCCGAGGTGACTCGTAACAGGGCTGAGCTTTGAGGCTTGGGTCTTCTAATGCCCAGGCTGATTCCCCTTTGCCAAGCTCATCTCTCTGGGGCCTTTAGCCAGTGTCCAGGGGATTAAAGACCTTGGGAATCGCTGGCATTCTCCCCAACTTCGCCCATTTTTTCTACAAAGTCCTTTTCCTGCTTCATGCCCCACAAGATTCTCTCACCTTGGGCAGTAATGGAGGAAACTAGTAGCTTTTGAGATCACTTAAGGATAAACACTGGTGGGGACCAAGCAGAAGTAGAGAACAGCCGGCCCTGAACAGCCTGGAGAGAACATGATTAGAGACAAGAAGAAAGCAGCATCCCTTGATCAAGGGGAAATGAGACCTGCCACATCCTGGTATTCGGCTTAGGCTAGACACGTAACCATTCAATGCCTAACCAATATTTATTTGGGAAATGTCTTGCAGATAGAAAATTGAAGAAACTCAATGTTCACAATTGTACTTTGAAGAAACACCCATAAACATTTCTGGTGTGATGGCAAAGGTTCTGGATGGGGGGCGGGGTCAGAGGACCTGGGTTCTGATCCCACTTCTGCTTTTTAGCCTTTTCCTTCCCAAGCTCCAGGATACTCATTCATGTGATGAGGGAATCTCATCATGTAACAAGATCCCTTCCAGCTCTGATGTTCCGTGTTCTAAATTCCTTTCCATTCCTGACATTCCATGTTTCAAAGTCCCTTCTAGTGCTGTTCCATGTTCTAAGGTTCCTTCCAGCTCTGACATTCTCTGGTCTGTGTTCTAAGGTCCCTTCCCATTCAGAATTTTGTGTTCTGAAGTCTCTTCTAACTGATGTTCCATGTTCTAAGATCTCTTTCAATTTTGGCATTTTATGTTCTAAAGTCCCTTCCAGCTCAAGATGTCCAAAGCCTCTTCCAGCCCTAATATCTAGTATTCCAAGCTCTCCCAGATCTGATAGTCCATGTTCTAAAGGTCTTTCCAATTCTGACATTTTGTGTTCCCACGTTTCTTCTAGGGCTAGATGTTCCAAAGCCTTTTCCAGCTCTAACATTTCAATGTTCAAAGAACCTTTCTAGTTCTGGCATCCTATATGTTAAGGTTTCTCCTGGTCCTGGTGTTCTGTGTTCCAAGACCTTTTCCAGGTCTGACATTTCATGTTCTAAGGTTCCTTCCAGCTCTGCCATTCCATATCCTAAAGTCCCTTCCAGTCCGGACATTCTATGTTCCCTTCTAGCTTGGTCGTTCCAAGGTTTCTTCTAGTTCCTTCATTTGATGTTCCAAAGTCTTGCCCGGCTTTAACGCTCTGTATATGTGATAGGACTTTCTTAGCTCTGACGATGTCCGTTTGAAGGTCGTTTCCCTTTTTGCCCTTCTATCCTTTCTTTCTAGCTCTGACATTCTGGTAGTGTAAGTGGTAACCTCCTAGTTAATTCGTGGAGGCAATGAGAGCTGACGTTCTGGCCTCTTCCTTTTCTGTCTCCTCCACCAAAGATCCGAGAGATCTGTAGAAGACCAGCCCAAAGCCAAAGCCACCTGGAGCCAGGGTCGCTCCCCTGCAGAGGAGCAGTACCGCCTGGTCAACTGGAGCCCAGAGCAGCAACGGCTCAGCCCTGCTGGCCTTGGTGAGTCATTGGTGCCTGGGGATGCTGGGAGATCTTGGGAGCAGCCGCTTACTCTTACTCCTCACTTTGCTGTGCAGCCACAGAGGAATCTGGGCCTGTTCAGGACATCACTGAGGTTGAGACCTGCCGTTTGGTCTCAACTCGGAAGTCAGCTTCGGCCCGTGTGAGCTCAGAGGACCTGATGAGAGACGTGGCAGACAAAGATCGGTCGCTGGCTGGCATACTGAGCTCAGCCTCCAACATGGTGACAGTCGCGGAGGTCATGGGTGACCTCTTCCCCACCGATGAGCCGTCTTGGAAAAAACATTTGGCAAGAAGGAGACAGGAGGTCGCCAAGGAAAGGTAAGGCCTTTGTTCGAAGGGGGCAGACTGGGGGAGAGGTGGATGGTGCTGAGAACAACCCTTGGACAGTCCAAAACACATTAAAGTGCCTACTGTGTGTCAGACACTGGAGACAAAGATCAAATGGAAAGCAAATAACTTACTTAAAGAAGCAGCAGAAAGCAGTGCCAGGTAGCTCCAGGCATGAGGGAAATGGAGGCTGCCTTCTGGGCTGTGAGCTGAAGGAAACTAGAAGTGAGGAAAGGCAGTGTTGCAGGCAGGCCCACGGTGGGGAGATAGAGCAAGTGTACTTCTCTGGCTGGCATGCAGAGTGTGGAAAGCTGAGAAGGGCAGGCTCGAACTTGTTTGGGGAGACCTTTAGATGGCAAAGTCAAAAGTTGCCATTTCCTCCAAGAGGTGATTGGGAGCCATTGAAAGTTCTTGAACAGAGCACTGGGGTGGTCAGCCCTGAACTTTTGGAAGACTGTTGAGCAGAGAGCCTGGGAGCAGGGAGGCCAATGAGGAAGCAGTTTCTGTAGTTCGCCCAGAAGCACCAAGTGCCTAACTTGAGCTGGTGGCTATGGGAGTGGAGAGAAGGGCCTGGATGGCAGACCTGTTCTGGAGGCAGGGAGTGAGCCTGAGCACCAGCCCTCAGAGAGTAACTGGTAGGTTTTCCTCCTAGACTCAGTAGACAAAGCCTCCTCTTGGAAACTAGTGATTCTTCTTGGGTTTGTTTTTGAGCTGCTAGGCTTGTGGCCCCCCAGATCATTCCACCCTGCCAGGGAGGGCCAAGGAGTGACTCATGACACCTGCTTGGGTGGGCAGAAGAAGGGAGGCTGCCATCATTTGTGGCTTATGCTCCCTGAGCTCTTAGCTTCTCCAATGACTTCTTTATTAACACATATCTAGGGGCAGCTAGGTGGCTCAGTGGACAGAGGGCCAGGCCTGGAGTCAGGCCTGGCTTCAAATATGGTCTCAGATACTTCTTAGCTGTGTGACCCAGGGCAAGTCACTTAACCCTGATTTTCTAGCCCAGCATTAGTGAAGGTGTGGCATGTGTGCCTGGCCAGCACTTGGGGAGCTGCTCTGTTCCCCCTCTTCCCAGGGTCCGAGGACATTTTTGCATGCCCCATCCCTCTGTCTAGCCACCCAAAGAGAGCACTTCCTCCCTCCACTCTCTGGGGTAATGGGGAAGGGCGGCTCACAGGAAAATGCACCTAGCATGGCATAGCAGGGAGTGTGGGAGATTTCAGGCAAGCCTGTAGAGTTCTGCTGGTTGCTGGTCCCTGGTTTCCTCTCACCCAGGGCCCTGGGAGGCAGAGCTGGGCTCAGCCCAGTTTTACAGATGCCCAAAGTGGACCCCTGGGCAGCACCCTCCAGCTCAGTTCTGGTTCTGTGCTTCTCCAGGCAGGAATTCCAACCCATCTCCCCACCACCACCACAGCCTAGCAGTTTCAGCACCCCCACCAGCCCCACCAGCCCCACCAGCCCCACTTCCTACTCTGCCTACTACAACACCTCGGCTGGCAAGGCAGAGTTGCTGAACAAGATGAAGGAGTTGTCCCAGTTGGCCAAGGACTCCCTGGGAGAGGCCGAAGTGGACCACGAGCTGGCAAAAAAGAAGGTAGAGGAAGGCTGGGGCGGGGGCATCCTCTGGGCCTCTCGGGCCAGGACACAAAACTGGCCCAATGGGCTATGAAGTCAAATTGCCCAGCTTGCTAATTGACAAGCGAGTCTCCTTGCGCCATCCTAGACGGTATCACCTAGGTGACCGGCTCACTGGCCGAATCCTCAGGCCTTCTCACTATGTGCACGAGCCCCTTCCCAGGAGCGGTCCAGATCACTGAGCAGTGAGGAGGCCAGGGCCACGAAGGCAGACTGCAGCCAAGTGCCGGTTTAGGTGCCTTTAGAACAGGTGAGGGGGGGTGTTCTCTCTCCAGAAGCACAACAACACCCCCTCCCATTTTTCCTCTAAACATGATCAGCTTGTTTTTTTAATCTGATTCCTGGAATCCCTTCGCCCTCTGTCCATACCATTTCATAAGCAAATAGTGTTGCCATAGCAACATTGCCAGGCTACTCTCCGGTCTCTTGCTATTCAAACCTCCCGGAAATTGTACCTGGGTCCCTAGTCCTCTCTGAGGCAGAGGCAGGGTGCTAGAAGGAGGTGGCCCTGCCCCCCACCAGCGCAGCTGTGACCCCAGGCCCCTGGCACCTGGGGCCCCTGCATGCTCCCTCCCTCCCAGTCTCCTGGAGTTGCTCCCAGACATGGGCTCTCCGTGTCTGCCCCTGGCTTACTCAGGCCTTGAGCTCCGCAGGAGCAAATTCAATAAAGGGGACGGGAGATAACAAACCCCAGAGCCAGCGATGTGCCCATCAGGAACGGGGAGTGGGGGCAGGAAATCTTCTTTTTGACGAGGGTGGTGAGGGGCGGGGGCGCCAGTCAGGAAGACGGGACAACCTGGAGACACCGCTGTGCCGAAGGCTGCAACTCCAGGGCCAGAGTCCTCCTCGCTCTGAGGCCCAGCTCTCCCATTCGGTGTGCCTTCCCGCAGCACAGTGTTTGGACTGGAATGGTGAGAAAGTGGGGCCAGTTCTGGAGGCCTCTGGGAAACCTCTTTCAGGGACCTCCCTCTCAAGCTACTGTCCTAACTTCTCAACTAAAATGAACTCAGGGCTATAGAGGAAGGCAGAAGTAAGTGTTCACATTTCCATCCTCCCTGTCCCCACCCCCAAATCCCATCTGACATGGCTTCAGATCCCTGCTTTGCAATTTAGTCCCTGTGAGACCTTGGGTAAGTCTTTTTCCTCTACCAGGCCTCAGTTTCTCCTTTGACCATCCCTCATCGGCAGCTGTGGACAGCCTTTCTCTCTGGGCTCCTTTCCCTCAGATTCTCTAGATTTCAGAGATGGGCCTGACAGAAGGAGGTCCTCACCACCTCCTGCCTAGAGCCCTCTAGGGAGTGGGACCCCTGCTTTCCCCAGACAGTTCTTGCTGCCGTCCAGCCAAATTGGCCTCTTGACTTCTGCCAGCCCTAGGGGCCAAGCAGGAGAAGGCCGAGCCCTCCTCTACGTGATGGCTCCCCAAATATGTCAGAGGCAGCTGTCTCCCCAAGCCCTCTGCTCTCCAGGTTTCACATGCTCAGGTCTACTCGGCTTACCAGCTTCTCTCACTGTGGTGCTGACCGCATGTCTCTTTCTCGCCCCTGCTTGTGTCTTTCCATCCCGTCCCTCCCTTCTGCTAGTTGCAGCTCATTGCCAGCATCAGCAAGAAGCTGTCCGTGCTGCAGGAAGCCCAGAGGGGGCTACTGGAGGACATCAGTGCCAACACGGCATTGGGGGAGGAGGTCCAGGCAGTGCTGAAAGCCGTCTGCAAGGCCAATGAGTTTGACAAGTTTCGCTTGTTTATTGGGGACCTCGATAAGGTGGTGAACCTGCTGCTCTCACTTTCTGGGAGGCTGGCCAGGGTGGAGAATGCCCTCAACAGCCTGGACCCTGAGGCCACTCAGGAGAAGGTAGGTGACAGGGTGCTGAGGACCCACAGAGAAGAATGGGATTGGAGAACCCCCACATTGGAAAGGCCCTCCCAGGGCACCCCCAACTGGACCTCTACTACAAATGTGCCCTAATTGTCCCAGCTCTTCTGCTCATGTCCCTTCTCCCATTGTCCATGCTCTGGTCTCCTGAGGCCAATCAGAGCCAGGCTTGTCCTTTCCTCTGCCACAGACAAGGCCTTCCTTCAAAGATTGGAAGGTGGCCACCGTGCTCCTTCCCTCTCTAGCCCTTAGTTTGATGTACTCTCAGGGATCCCCGAGGTCCCTCCCAGCTCAGCATCTGGACTCTCACAATCCCTTCCAAGTCTTCTTGTTCCATCTAGCTGGCACTGCCATGGGGCCGGGAGCACCAGATTCAGTGGTTAGAGACAATGGCGTGGCCTTTGGAGGGAGAGGGGCCGGTTACCCAGCAAGTCCTGGCTCCTCCTCGCAGGAGTGCGAGTTTCACTTTATACCCTGGTGCCCCTTGACCCTTGTCCTTGCCCACAGCTTGCACTGATGGAGAAGAAGCGGCAGCTGACGGAACAACTGGAAGATGCCAAGGAGCTCAAAGAGCACGTGGACCGGCGGGAGAAAGCTGTATATGGCACAGTGTCCCGCTACCTGCTTCAGGAGCAGCTCCAGGACTACCAGCACTTCGTCAAGATGAAGTCAGCCCTCATCATGGAGCAGCGAGAGCTGGAGGAGAAGATCAAGCTCGGGGAGGAGCAGCTCAGATGTCTTCGGGAGAGCCTGGTTCTGGGCCCCCAAGATTTCTGAGGCCCCGACTGTGCTGTGAGGGGGCGAAGGAGCTTCCAGGGAGTTTGCTGCACCCCTGCCCTCCTGCTCTCCCTTCATCCGCTCACCAAAGATACCCTGTCACCCCAGCCCTGCCCTAGTCCAGAACCCATCCATGGCCTCCTCTGGCCCAATGCTGCCAGCAGAGCCTGAGCTCAAGCCTGCTGGGTATGCCCCTGCTCCTGTTCCTCTCTGCTTAGCGGGGTACATGGTGGAGACACTCTGAGGCACAGAGGGGTCACTTGTCACTTATCTAGAGAAGCCAAACTAAGGCTAGATTTCCCCTAGAACCTTGCTAGAAGAGCCAGGGTCAGTCACCAAGTACCACCCCAAGAACAGCCAATGGTGTGCATTCACTGGAAGGATCCCTTCATGTGCTGTGTTATGAATGCCACAGCATGCACGTGGAGGGTGTGGCCTTCTTTGGACCCACCCCACTGTCCTCTGCCAGTCACCTTCAACACCCATAGCCCTGGTGGACAGCCAGCAGATGTCCACATCGGCAGCCTACCCTCAAGGGTACCACACTTAGGGTGCTTGTTTTTGGGGCCACCAAAGCCAAAGCCACCTCCCCTTTGGCATTCGTTAGCATTCTTCTTTCCATTTTATTTATTGATCTTCTAAAACCCTAATGAGGAGGGCATTGGGAGAGAGAGTCAAAGCCTGCCTCGAGAGAAGGCTCGGTGGGCAGCATTGGAAGTCCCAGGTGCTGCCTGATGGTACTGCCATGCCAATGGGAAGGGCCAAGGCTTCTCCCAGTGAGCCTCCCAAACCATGGCCCTGGTGCCATCCAGCTCACTCATGAAGCAGGCAGCAGGATGGTTGTTCACATTTCGGGTTGATTGTTTTCCCTAGTTGGCAGACATCTGCACCCACATCTCTGGGGCCCTGGTCTGGCATCTTAGTCTATATTCTGGCCAGCACCAGATGCAGAATCTCCCTTCACAGACCCCAGGAGGGAAGTGGAGGCACCTGGCCATGTGCTGTTAGAGGTGGCTTCATCTCCTTCGGTCCCATTTTGGCCCCTCCTGTTCCAGCAAGACCTGCTGGTGAGATGGCTACTTTGACAGGTGGCTCTCTCAGCCGTGGCTTGCACTCCACTTAGCTCACTATGAGAAGGTGCTGCCACCTTACGTGCTCACAAGGTTGGAACTGCCTTCTCCAGGGTTGTTCAGGGGGAGGCAGGGGAGGAACAGGTGGGGCCCAGACCTAGAGATTGCCAAAGCCGGCCCTGGTTACTCACCCATCTGAAGCCAGAGGCCTTTGGGGCCTTCCAAATTCCCTTAGGGGTTGGTGTCTTCCCCAGGAGGTTGTGAAGGGCTGCCCAAGGATGGCTGGCTGGTAGGTGGAAGAATTTGCCAGGGCACTCACTGCCACTCTCTGACAAATGCCGTCTTCCTATTTACTGTCTTTGAAACCAAGGGGAGAAAGTAGGCCGATTGGAACGGACATGGGTTCACCCCTCCTGTGGTAGCCAGGGGAGCTTCCAGCTCTCCATCACTGAAACAGGGGGCTGGCTGCCTGGCCAGGAGATGGTCTTCCCACTGCTAGGCCACACTCTCCACCCCGGGTGGCCATGCTGTCCCTGAGCCTCCAGGCCTTTTCTGTCACTGCGAAGGCCAGGGGCAGCAGGTTTGCTGAGGAAGGACTGAGGCCTTACCCAAGGTAAAGTGGAGGCAGGCAGGCAGGCAGGCAGGCGTGCTGAGGTCATCGTAACGTACAGAAGCACGCTGTATGTGTAGGAGGATGAGGCGATTGGCTTCTTTAACGGGCCCTGGGGATGAATGGAGGACTTCCAGGACAGTCATTATAAGCACTGGCCCTGGGAGGGGAGCTCTGCACCCCATTCCCTGTGGGGTCTCTCATGATGCCCCAGTGGGGCAGAGTTCCAAGGGAAGGGCAAACCGTGTGGTCCTTTGGGCTGGGTACAGGTGGGTACCCAGCAGGCAGACCGATTAAACCTAGATGGAGAGAAGCCCTGCTCGGGGAGACCCTAGCGGTAAATACTCAAGGGGAGCTCCAGTGGTGGGCAGTAGGGAGAGGGAAAAGGAGGACAGTGAGAGAGTGCGGGGGAGGAGGCAGGCAGACAGCAGCTCCCCTAACCCCCAGCCTGTCTGCTCACTGGCCTGCGGCCACCAGAAGACTCCAGGGAGGGACCCTGGAAGAAGACCCTGGAATCTGCTGTCATTTTAGAGCAGCAGGGAGTGACGCCCTCATTTGTTGCCTGGTTTTCCGTATCCCCGCCCCCAGCCTTGCCCCCCTAGTCCCTTGTATCCCTGCGCCCAAAGAAAAGAGGGGCTCAATACATTAAAAGGTGCTAAGAACAAACTCGTCCTGTGTTTCCTTTGGCAGTGGGGAAGGCCCCCCACCCCCAGATCTCCTCTGGGAGGATCCCCCCACAAGAGGCAGCCTTCCTCCTCCCCCCTGGGCCAGACTGTGCCTCTGGCAGATTCCCAGAAATGTCTAGAGCACAAGGACCCTAAAACCACAAGTCCAGAGTTAGGCAAGACATTTTAAGATCGCTTAACCCGCCTCACCCCACTCCTCTGACAGTCTCACAGAGGACGAGGGACTTGCCCAAGCTGACGAAGGTAAGAAGTCAGCTCCTGAACCCAGGTCTTCTGATTTTGAATCCAGAACTCTTTGTGCTGCCCCCATTGCCCTTCCAAGGATGTTCTTCTCTTGCCTCCCAGCCCTGACCCAGCAATCCAGACAGCACTGCCCATGGCGGCCTCTGGAAAGCCCAGATGGGCGTTGCAAGCAGATGCTAAGTCTTCAGCGGGTCCTGAGCAGGAGGCCCTTTGGCCAACAAGGCCTGTTAGGTCTCTCTTTCTGCTTCCTTCCCCCTCCCCCAGCTTCCTGCTGTTCTCCATGTAGGGGACACCAATAGGCAGTGCTCTTGTAGGCCCCGGGCCCTATTTGGGCCTTTTCATGAGTTGGCCTTAGCCTAAGCAGCAGGGCCTTCGGGCCAGGTGGGCCCCCCTGTTAGGGGGTGGCTCCAGAGCAAGGAAGACTACACGCATTTCATTCGTTTCTTCCCAATTGCAATTCTGAGCATGTTTCCCGAGATTCTGAGGTCCCTCCTTGAGAGGGGAAGCAAATGATCGTGCAAAGTCTGCTGAGAAGCAGCATTTTAGAACACCTGACACGTTCTCAAAGTTCTGGAGAAAAGTCATTTATGTGCAAGCTCACAGCAATGCTCCTTCTGCCCAGGTGCCCGCCAAGGGCCCAGACAATGTTTAGCATTGTTTCAGCAGAGATCCTGCAGTGGTTTGCCATTGTCTTCTCCAGATGGGGAAACGGAGGCCAGTGGGGTGAAGTGACTTGCTCAGGGTCACACAGCTAGGAACTGCAGCTGGTGCTCTATTCACTGTGTCACTTAGCTGCCCGCGAGGTTTAGATAGCACCATCTGTGGCCCTTCTGCTTGTGACTCCCTACAGTGGAACTGATTCAGACACAACATGGGCATGTGCTTCGGGATGTTGGCGTAGGAAGATCTGGAAGCAGCACTGGCCGTTAAGGAAGGGCGGCACAAAGAGGGGGAAGAACGTGGGCAACTCTCCCTACTGGGTACGTTTGGAGGGGGGCTGGTTCACACAAAGGGCAGTATGTAGTAGGTAATTGCTCTGGGGAGGGGTCACTGCAGGGTTTGGGGTCGAGTGGTGTGAGCAGTGAGCAGATCCCTCTGCCACTGGCTAGAGCTCCAACGATCCAGGTGGGGGACCAGATGATGGGCATGGGGGGCAGGGAGTCTGCTGAATGGGCGTAGCCATCTGCAGATCTGTCTAGCTGAGCAAGAGGGTGGGGAGGACCCCAGGTAGGCCCAGTTTGGATGGGGGCAGCCAGAGAAGCACCCCAACAGGGGAGATAGACCCAGATGGGCAAGTCTGGGCATTCAGTTCACGGTGCCTGTACTAATAACAAGCGTTTTGGTCACACTCCATGCCCAGAAGCACATTTGAGCCTCACGTGACACCCACTTTAGGACTCTTTGGTGGTTGTGGTTCAGCTGACTTTCTGTGGCCCCCTCTGGGATTTCCTTGGCAGAGATCCTGAAGTGGTTTGCCATTGTCCTCCGGGTGAGGAAATGGAGGCAAAGTGAAGTGCCTTGCCCAGGGACACATGGCTAGGAAGTGTCTGAGGCCTTATTGAATTGAGCAAGAGGCTTGCTGAATCCAGGCCCAGCGTGCTATCCACTGAGCCCTCTAGCTGGACAGATTCTTGCCCAGGGACACACAGCTCATAAGTGTCCAAAGCCACATTTGAACTCGGAGCTCTATGCACTTAGCCACCTAGCAGCGCAGGACTCCAAAATTTAATAGAAAAGGAAATTGAGGCCCAGCGCCACACAACTAGGAGGTGTCCAAAGTCAAATTTAAGCCCAAATCTCCCCAGATGCCAAGGCTAGTGCTTTCCACTAGAACGCATTGTTATAAGGTAGGGGAGTGAGGCCTAGGCAAGTTGGGAGGCTCCCAATGGCCGGCCACCAGGGCCAAGGAGGCAAGAGCAGGGAGCCAGCTCCAGGCCTTGCTCTGCTCCTGCCTCTCTGCAACTGCTTCTCTCAGGGCCTCAGTTTCCCCCTCTATAAAAGGATGACCGGGTGGGCTCTAGTCTCTCATAGTTCAGGGGAAGTTCCCATTTGGCAAAGCTACAAAGGAGTCCCTCTCAGGGCCTCCTGCCTTTCCACTTGGGAGTGGGGCAGATCCACCCTTCAGGGGCTGTTCAGTCTGTCTTCCCTCATCCACAGATGGCCAGGACTGGCTCCCCTTCCCAGGTGCTCGGGCCTGCACACACATGTCTGTCTGCCCTGGGGGTCCCCAGGTCAGCAGGGGCAGCCTGACCTTGCTGAAGGACAAGGATATGCGGGTCTTGGGCAGTTGGTCTGCTCCCACTCCCTTGGGGGGGGGGGGGAGGATCCGCAGGCACTCCCTGAGCCAAAGGAGGGAGTGATGGAAGGAGACAGATCAGCATCCCTGGCCAGAGGCCTTTGCTGACAGCTCAGAATGACTGCGGTCCTCCCCTCCCCTCTCCCCAAGCTCCACTCCCTCCCACCTCTGCCTCTGGCTGTTGGGCAGGGCCCAGGCTGCAGTGATGGCATGAGCCCGGGACTGCAGCTCTGGTGCATGGAGGCTCCCACTATCGCAGAGGACACCCAGATGAGAGGAAGGAGGAGAGGGAAAGGGCCCTCTTAACCCTGCGCCCCAGAAGTTCATCCACTCATTTGGCTATTCAACAGATGTTCTCAGTGGAGTGAGGATTGGCCCTGGTGGCCCCTGAAAGGTCCTGAGTTCAAATCCCAGCACACATCTATTCCCAGCTCTGTGCCCTGGGCATGCCACTTTACCAAGCTGAGCCTCAGTCTTCTCATCTGTTAAATGGAAGTAATGACGCTTCTAGAACTCACCTCACAGGGTGACTGTCAGTCATCAGGCTCGAATATATAAAAGAAATGACTGCCATGCCACTGAGTATATCAGCCCTAGGAAAGCAGGCAGCGACGGCGTAGGTTTGGGGCTGAGAGAGATATTAATGGCCACCTCACTGAGCCTCTTCACTTCACGGAGGTCAGGGATATCCTTGGCCCAGACTCCCACAGCTGGCCTCCGAGATGAGATCCCTAGTCAGGTTCCCCTGCTTCTAAGCAAGTCTGAGAAACTCCCCACAACCCCTTCTTCACCTGCAACGTGGTGGGAGAACGATGAGCCACGGCCAGCTGAAAAGCAAGCTGGCGAAGGGAGCAGGAGGGGACTCCCATGAGCCTTTTCTCACCCTATTTTACAGATGATCAAACTGAGGCTTTCTGGGTAAAGGTGCCATGCCCCAGGCCTAGGAAGTCAACAGCTGGCCCTGGGTGGGTGGAGAGGAATGTGGTGCCTGGCAGACTGTAGGGGATGAGAAGAGGGAGGAGCCCACAGCAATCCCGCAAACGAATGCTGGTGCCAGCAGGAGAACAGCCAGGGTCCTGAGGACTTTGTGGGGCTCGGGGCTCTGGTGGGACGGATGTCCAAGTGGAAGAGATCCAGGACTCAGATGGGAGAGGGCGGGAGAGGTCTAATGGCTGAAGGAGAGGGGAGAGGGGAGGGCTTAGGATAGTCCCAAGTCCAAGACAGGAAGTCTTCACTTGCACATACTCCATCCTCCAGCCCAGCTGAGCTTGGGTCCACATCCTGTGTACATAGCCTGCCCTTTCCCATCTTCATGCCTACACCCTGTGGAATTGGGAAAGAAGAGAGAGAAAAGGAAGAGCCAAGGTCAGGGCTGCAGGAACAGCCACATGGGAGCTGTCAGAGGAGAAGGAGAAGGAGGGACGAGACAGGTAAGAGTGGAGCCCCAGCCACCTCCTGAGTCCCCTCACCAACTCTGAAGGCCCAATTCTACAGGCAGCTCCTTCTGAAAGCTTTCTCACACCCTCCCGGCAGGGAGTCATGTGTGTCCCTTTGTGGTCACTTAGGCACATGCCTGTGTATTGTTCACCATGAAAAAGCTCGCTCTGACCAGGTTATGGCCCCTTCCTAAACTGAACTTGGGCCTCTACCCCAGTGTCTGGCACTTAGCTACTATATGGGGAATGGCAAGGGCCTAGGACAGCATTGGCGAACCTTTTAGAGATCATGAACCCCCCAAGACAAGAAGGGAGGAAGTGCTTGCTGAACAGAGAGTGGGACATATAAAGATGTCTGTGCTACAGCGGCATGTGTGCCACACCTCCACCAACATGGGCCTGGGTGAAGCCCTGAGATTCTGAAAAGAAGTAACAGAGTCTGGAGGGACAGAAGGAGGTGAAGGTTCAAATCTGGGCTCTGATGCTTCCTGCCTGCCTGTATGACCTTGGGCACGTGCCTTCCCTTGCTGGGCCTCAGTTTCTTTGACTGTCTGTTTAGAAGCTTAGACTCAGGAATGGCCCCTATAAGCCTTCCCAGCTTCAGATCTCTAGTTCTTTGAAAAGGGAGGACAGGGAAAAGCCAATCTGAGGTGGGAAAGAAGGGAGACATGTGAGCGCCCTCCAGCCACCTCTCCCAGGTGGAGAGTCCTGTGGGGAGGGGGTTGGGGGCCTGAGGAGAGGGAAAGGCAGTAGTCGCCAGCTTGGGGAGTTTTCTGGACAAGCAATAATGAATGAGCGAGGAGCTTTCAATCCTGTGCAGATAATGTGCTCAGCCTGTAGCCAGCACAGGAAATTGCAGGCACCTCTTCCCACTCTCGGGCCCTGACAGCTAGAAGCTGCAGCCATAGCAGACCTCTCTCGTAGTCCCCTTTCAGCCGAAAGCCCCCACTTCCTCCTAGCCTGCCCTGGGAAAGCCGAAAGGCGGGCCTGGGGATGGTCCCTTACACTGTGGTCCCGCAGGGCTGGGGAGCTGCCGGGCATCTTGGCTCGGGGCTGAGAATTTCCCCTTGCCTTGCTGTTTTGTTCACTTTGGCATTTATAGGAGTGCTTTGATTCCCCTATTCATGAAGCGGCTTTGGGCCAGCGATGCACTTCATTGTCAGAAGCTTCATTTCCAGAGGCAGAAATGGCAGAGGAGGCCCAGGGACTTGTTCCAGGAGATGGCTTCGTGCCCTGTCGCAGCTTGGCAGGGCCTTGGCTCGAGGTGGGAGGGGATGGCCCGCTGAGGTAAAGCAAGGTCTGATGCCCCTCGGAGTCATGGGGGATTCCTCTCTGCTCGGGGTCTAGAGGCAGATTCGAACTGGGATCTTCCCACTTCCCATTTCCAAGCCAAGCACTCTACTCACTACACCTTACTACTTCACCAAGGAAAGGGAACCAACTGGCTGATGAGTTTGCATAGCTCCAGGCATGGGGGGCTCACCACCTCCCAAGGTAGCCCATTCCAAGGGTGGACAGCTTTAACAGTTGCCTCGTCTTTAGCTGCCCTCAGCCTCCCTTTTCTTGAGCCTGAGGCTTTCTTGTCTGTGGCATGGGCACCGCCACCCTCAAAGCCTGTGGGGCTTGGGCCTCTCCCCTCTGCCACACTGCTGCCCCTGAGGTACAAGGCTGACCAGCTGCGCCGCCCCCACCTGCCAAACGCCTTCAGTGCCTCTTTGTGACCCTGGTTGGGATTCTCTTGGCAGAGACACTGGGGTGGTTTGACGTTTCCCTCTCTGGTTCATTTGCAGATGGGAAAATGGAGGTCAACAGGGTTCAGCAGCTTGCCCAGGTCACCAACTAGTAAGTGTCTGAGGCTGGATTTGAACCCAGGTCTCCTGGTGCTCTCCTGCCTTGCCAGCTGGCCGCCTGGCTCCAGAATAAAGCATAACCTCTTCTTCCCCTGGTACCATCCAAGGCTGGCTAGGGGAGCTGAATAAACCATGGTGCCCGGCCTGGGGTGGGGGGAAAGCCATATTTCCACCTTGCACCAGACTGAGAAAAACCCCAGCTCAGTCTCTGCCTTTTGGCCCCAGGCCTGCGAGACAGAAGTACTGGGTTCGAGTTGTCCCTCTTCCCTTTCCTCCCTCTGCTTTGTTGACTTTCTGGCCCTTTCTGGGCCCTGAGCCCATGAACAGGACTGCCCTGTCTGCGCTTCCTAGTGCTCACCACCAGGTGGCAGCCTGCCCGGACGGTCCTCTGAGGAGCCCAGGGCCTGCCTCCCAAGGAGAGGGCCACCCCTGGCTGGTACCCGCCTCTCTCCCTTCTAGAAGCTGGTGCTGCAGGAGAGCTGGGGGAAAGAACAGACATTCTGGAGCCTTGAAACCTGAGTTCAAATCATTAGCTCAGTTGCTGTGTGGCCTTAGGCAAGTTCCTTCCTCTCTCTGGGCCTTGGTTTCCCCTCTAGAAAGTGAGGGGAACTTGGAGTAGATGATCTCCGATGCCTCCGCTTCCAGTTCTATAGCCTTTCAGCCTACAGGTAGGCAGAGTGCTGGCAGCCGCCACCCACTGGCCCTGGCGCCCTTTTGTGTTTGGGGTGAGCGGGTGGGCCTGGAAAGAGGCTCGGTGCCCCTGCCCCCTGCTCTCTGCCTCTCAGGAGGGGGGAAGCAAGCAAAGCTGGCTCTCAGCAGGCTAAGCAAGGTGCACTGCAGATGAGACCAAGACTGTGGGCACGACCCTGGCCCCCTCCATCACCCCAACGACCACCTCTCAGGGAAGCCCACATGGGATTTGGAAGGAGAGGGGTGTCCCTGGCCAGTCTTCGGGGAGCCATGGAGGACCCCATCAGCTTCTCCTCTACCTGACTGAAGAGGAGAGGCCAACAGGGCCAGCGTGTGAGTAGGGATGCCACTCTGGCCACCCCCACAGGCCTCTGGGATGTGGGGTGTTGGCTCCGGGCGGACGGGGTGGGGGGCGGCCTTGTTGTCCTTTAAGTAAATCTTCCTTCTAGAAAACAGTAAGAAAGGGAGGAGGTAGCCAGTCCTCCGCCCCATCCAGAGGCCTGCTGGTGCCCCAGTCAGCTGAGAAGTGGGCAGGCGCTCACCCCGTGCCGCGGACGTGGCGGCATCCCTGCAGCCCCATGGAGACAATTGCCGTCATGCCGTAGACCCTCTTCCCCTGCCCCAGCGGGCAGCAGCATTCAGTTAGCTTGTGCATGCAAGAGCTCTTGAGAGGGAGCTGGGGAGATGCAGTCACCAGAGGGGCTGTGCAGAGTCTGGGGAGAGCAGCAGCCTCGAGGATGGATCTCAAAGAGAAGGAGCCCAGTCCCAGCTGGGGGAGGGGAGGGAAGGCAAGTGGCAGAGGAGCTCCAGCATGGGGGGCTGCCTGAGGGACTGCTGGGAGGGCCAGAGGTGGGCGCTTCTGGGAAGAGAGGATGTCCCTGTTGAGAACATTCCCTCCGCCAGTGTAGCTCCCAACCCTTTCTCAAATTTTTACCTGGGGGGATCCTCCCATCAACTGGACACAAGGCAACCACCCCATGAGCCTAGGCCCATCCTCATGTTCTTCTGAGAGAGTATGAGTATAGAAAGATTGCTCCCATTTTATAGATAAGGAAGCTAAAGGCCCAAGTTGTGAAGTGACTTGGCCAGGGTCACATGGCTAGACTGGCCCACCTGCCTTGAAAACAGGTGGGGCTGCTGGGTGGGGGACACAGGCAGGCAGGCAGGCAGCCCCAGACTGGGGGTGGGGTGCACAGTCTGCTCTACTTTGGGGGTCACCTTGGAGAAATAGCACAGATCCCCAAGCAGACATTGGGAGCCCAGAAAAGGAGAAATCATCTTTTTCTATTTTTGATGCCAACTGGAGATGAAGACATTGCAGCTCCTTGAGAAGTGTGGATGCGTGCAGCGTGTGTATGGGCATATGCATATGCCCGCCTGTACATTCGGTTCTTGTGCAATTAAGGGCCCTTGAGATCCACAGATGCAATCACCAAGGGGGCCCGAGCAGTCTGGGGAGCTCAGCAGGGTTGCCATGGGAAAAAGAAGAGTGAGTGTGTGTGCGTGCGCATGCGTATTGCATGTGGATATGTGGTGTGTGATATACGTGGATTGTGTGTGTCCCTGGCAAAGTGTCCTGGCTAGGTCAGCTGCCCATTCTGAGGAATAGTAGTGGCACCCCCCCCCGCCGCCATATTTCCCATTACATGCTCCTCCTGCCAATGCCATCTGGGGGTCCAGGGTTAAGAGGAGGCCTGGCCTCTTGCCTCCCCAACCCCCAGCCAGCAAACCTCTTCGCAGGCAGCCTCCACTGGTGAGTCATGCCGTGGTCAGGCTGCCTTCACACCCTCCACTCTTTCAGCTGCACGTCACCCTTCTAGTAAAGCCCCTGGTTCCTGCTTCCCTCCGACTAGCCCAGCCTGGCCAGATCTTTGTGGCTGCGTCTATCCTCCCATGTGCCCTCTCCAAATCTCCATCCAAGGGGCAGCATGGCACCAAGGACAAATCCCTGGGGCCCTCATTGAGCTTTGCTCTGAAGATAGCTCCCTCCTCCATTGCTAGCCCATAAGAAGAGCACGAGAAACTTTGTTAGATGCTTGGCTCATATCTAGGGCAGCTCTCAGTGGCATTCCTGGGACGCACCAACCTTGTAGCCCCACCCATCAGGAATGAGGGTGGTCTAGTGTCACCTGCTTTTGGAGGAGGCCCGCTTGCTTCCAACTTGTGATCTATTTTGCAAGAAGCGTCTGGGCCATATTGCTTTTTTGGTTTGAAAGCAGTAGTGAGTATTTATGACTTGTTTACATGTCTGGATTCCAAATCCTTACTTGAGACAAAGATGCTTTTCCCCATTTGACCACTTCCCTTCTTCTCCTGATGTGTGAATGGTAGCTTTGCACTTGTGTTGTCTGTGCTGAAGCTTTCTGGCTTCAAGTTCACTCTTCTGTTGTAGAGCCAGTGTTCTGCTCCTTCAGTTGGTTTACTTTAGTCCTTTTTAGAGCGGTCCTGTCCTCACTGGCCCTAAATGAGAAACAGAAAGAATCCACCGACCACCTCCTGAATGAGATCCCCAAATGAAGATTCCCAGGAAGAGTAGAGCCCAATTCCAGAGAAACTTCTCAAAGCAGCCAGAAAGTAATAATCCAGATATTGTGGAGCCACAGTGGAGATCGCCCAAGATTCAGCAGCTTCCACGTGAAAGGAGCAGAGGGTTCGGAAGATGATATCCTGGAAGGCAAAGGGGCTGGGATTATAACCTAGAATCACCTACCCTGCAAAACTGAGTATACTCCTTCAGGGGGGAAATGACAATTCAGTCAAATAGAGGAACCCCCCCCCCAAATCCCTGTAGAAAAGCCCAGAGCCCAATAGAAAATCTGACATCGAGCATAAAAAGGTAAACCTGAAAGAGTAACCATCAAGAACTCGATGAGGTTAAACTGTTTACATTCCTACATGGGAAGCTGACACATGAAACTGCTAAGAACTTTCTCATCACTAGGGCAGTTAGTTAAAAGGCATTTACATAGACAGAGAATGTAGATATGAGTTGATGATGTGGAAATGATCTCCCAAAAGATGAAGGGGAAGGGGACAGGTAGAATGGGGGAAATGTTCTCACATCCAAAAGGTGCACAAGGAAGATGGGGGGAATTGGGCTGTGGCAGGCCATGCTTGAGCCTCATTCTCATCAGAATTGGTTCAAAGAGGGAAGAAAACACACATGCGCACACACATACACACAGAGCTATGGATAGAAATGGAGCTTCCCAATAGGGAAATAGGAGAGCACAGAGGAAAGGAGGCAGTGGTTAGAAACAAAATTGACTCTCGAGGAGGGGCAGAATGAAAAGAAAGAGACAAGACACAGAAGAAAATGTAATGGAGAGAAATACACAGCAGTCCCAAGTGGGAATGTGAATGGGATGCGCTCACTCATAAAACAAGCAGATAGATAGCAGAAAGGGTTGGAAAGTAGAATGCAACAATATGGCGTTTATAAGAGACACACTTGAAACAAACACGTGCACAGAGTTAAAATAAAGGGCCGGAGCAGAAACCAATGTTTCAGCTGATGTAAAAGGAAAAAAAGACAGGGCTAGCAATCCTGATCTCAGACAAAGCAAAAGCAAAAAGAGATCACCAGGGAATCAGCATTTTGCTAAAAGGGATTGTAGATAGTGAAGGAATATCCAAATGTTGACAGCAAGTTTCTCTGATAAATGCCTCATTTCTCAAGTATATACTGAATCAAATGGATCAAAATCAGAGCCATTCCCCAGTTGACAAATGATCAAAGGATGTGAAGAGGCAGTTCCAGAAGAAATGAAAGCTATCTGTAAATCATAGGAAAAAATTCCCTCAATCACTATGGATTAGAGAAAGGCGAATTCAAAGAACTATCTACTATCACCTCATACTTACCCAGAAGTGCCAAATGCTGGAGGGGATGAGGGAAAGATAGGCACACTAGTGAACTGAACTGGGCCAACCATTCTGGAGAGCAAATTGGAACTATGCCCAAAGGGCTATTGAACTGTGCATACTCTTTGAGCCAGCAATATCACTGCTAGGTCTGTATCCCAAGGAGATCAAAGAAAAAGGAAAAGGACCACATGCACAAAAATAGCTGTAGCAGCTCTCTTTGTGGTAGTGAAGAATGGAAACTGAGGGACTGTGCATCAATGGGGGAATGACTGAACAAGCTGTGGCAAAGGATTGTGACAGAATACTCTTGTGCTATAAGAAATGATGAAGGGAATAGTTAAAAGAGTTCTGTGCTTTCTAGTGTTTTTGCTGCGACTGAGCCACCATCTTGACTCTGCCCCTGGAGTGTTTTTATAGGAATTGGTGCTGTGTTTTGCCAAACATGCTCTCTGCCTCTGTTGATACAATCACGATTTTGGTTCTTGTTATCAATATGACCAATGAAGCTCATAGTTGTCTTAATATTGAACCATCCCTGAATTTCTGGTATAAAACAGACCTGGTCATAGTGTATATAGTCTTTGTGATATATTGCTGTAATCTCCTTGCTCATATTTTGTTTAAAAACCTTGCAATGAAATTCATTAAGGAAATTGGTTTATAGTTTCCTTTCTTTGTTTTTTGGCTCTCCAGTTTAGGCATTAGACTCATATCTGTGGCATAAAAAATTTTGGTAGGACTTCTTTTTTACCTATTTTTAAAAATAGTTTATGTAGTATTGAGATTAATTGTTCCTTATTTTTTTGGTCGAATTCACTTGTAAATCCATCTGGTCTTGGGGATTGTTTTTCCTCAAGGAGCTCATTTATGGCTTATTCAAATTCTTTTTCTAAGACAGGGTTATTTTTCTATTTTCTCTTCTGTTAATCTGGGTAGTTAATATTTTTGTTAAAATTCATCCATTTCACTTAAATTGCCAATTTTACTGTCACATAATTGGGTAAAATAACTCCTGATAATTGCTTTAATTTCATCCTCATTGGTGGTGCATTCACTCTTCATTTTTGATGCTAGTAATTTGTTTTTCTTCTTTTTAAAAATCAAATTAACCAATGGGTTTTTTCCATTGTTTTTTTCTTCATAAAGCCAGCTCCCCATTATATTTATTAGGTCAATGGGTTTTTTACTTTTAATTTTATTAATCTCCCTTTCAATTTTCAGGATTTCCATTTTGAGATTTAATTGGAGATTTTTAATTTGTTCTTTTTCTAGTTTTTTTTTTAGTTGCAAGCCCAATTCATTGACCTGTTCTTTCTCTCTTTTATTAATATACACATTTAGAGATATAAATTTTTCCCTAAGTACTACTTTGGCCGCTCTGGTTTTCTTTCTAAAAATGTTTCAAACTCTTCTTTTTGATCGAATGTCCATCTTTTGTCCTGTATGGTTAAGCTCAGATTTGCAAGACAGGACACCCTGGGCTTCAGCCTGAGTTCCAGTGCTCTCCAGAACACATGACTTCTTTTCCCATTTCTCTTTCTAGAGGATGTGGAAAAGTCTTGTGCTATTTGAATGTCGTCACCTTTTTATTTGAAGGTCTTTCTCCTTCCTGATGGTTTACAGAATGTGTTTCTGAATTGACGTGTTAAATTTAACCAGTATGTTTCTTGGAGTTTGCCTCCTTGGGTTTTTTTCTGGAGATGATCTATGAATTCTTTCAATTGCAATTTCATTGCCTAGGTTTAGAAGCTCTGGGCAGGCAGTTCTCTGCTAGTATTTCCCTCATTGTGGGGTTAAGGTTTTTTGTGCTTTTATGTTCTTCTGGGAGACCTATGATCTTTTGGTTGTCTCTGGGCATCTTGTCTTCAAGTTCAGTATGGATTGCTTGCAGAGTGAGCCCATTTTCTTTTCCAGTTCTTCGCTTTCACTTTTCTTCTACATTGTCTTTCACTTTTGTGCTGTTACAAACTCCATCCATTGTTCTCTCCTTTGTTCTCTCTCTGGTGAGACTTGCCCTTGCCAATTCAAGTTTTTCTATCTGCATTATTTTTTCCTGTGCAGAACATAATTCTGCTCTCACAATTCTCATTTCTCCTTTAAACCGCTCACAAACAGTATTTTGTGGTTTCATGTTCTCACATTGCAAAGGATACTCTGGCTCATCAAGCATTGGATCACTTTCCCTTATTTTTCCATGTCTGAATTTATTTACTAGATCTGGGAGCCGTATTTTCCTCTGCTGTTACTGTTTTTCTGTTGACTTATGTGTTTATGTTCAAGGTCTTTTCGTTTTCTTCCAGAAATCTTTGGTACTCTCAGTCTCCCCACTTCCCCCTCATTTTCCTTATCACTCACTTCTTAACTCCCTCCCCTTGGATGGTGATTTCCTTCTCAAAGTGTCTCTGCCTCCTCCCATTCTGGACTTTTTCTGGATCAACGATGTACCCCAACTAACTTTTGGGTGCTCAGACCTAGGTCCAGCTAGGTTCTGTGCTCTTGCCTGTAGGTTTGGTGGAGTGCTACCCCCCCCCACAGTGATCTGTCTCACCCTCTCTATTCTTCAATTCTCTAGCTCAGCACTAGCAGTTCAGAGCTTTGTAGCACAGGTGCTTCTGGGATACAGCCTCCAGTATAGGCTTTTGCTCGTGAAGGGCTGGGACCAAGCCAGCTATTGGGGTCCAGGCAAACTTTGGCAGCCTGGAACCACCTCTCTATGGTACTGGAAAGAGGGAGTGGGGAACGGGCTGTAGGGTTGGCTTTTGATGTCAGCCTGTGTTATGTCCTTGAGCTGCTAGTGTAGTATTCCTGCTGATAGCATGGGAGGCAAGAGAGAGGTGCTGAGTGAACTCAGGGTCAGTTCCTGGGTTTAGGGGGTTTGTTTAACCTTCTTTTAGATTCTGGGTGTCCAGGACCATGGAAATAGCTGAAATTGCTTTATCTTTGGCACATTGTTCCTGTTTTGGACAAGTTTGAGAGATTGTAGGGATCAGAGAAAGTGTCTACTCCACCATCTTATTGCTCATGTGACCCTAAAATCCATTGTTTCCCCCCACCCAAGATGTTCACTCACCTCTTCTTTGATAACTTCTAGGGTTTTGCCAATAGTTCAAGTTAAGATCCCTGGCCTATTAATAGGATTTTCATCATTCTTCTCCCACCCCCTAAAGGTGGGCATCTCCCAAGGCTCTGTCCTGGGTGTACATCTCATCATCTTTCCCTGGAGACTCTCTGTCCCTTGATGATCTTTTCCAGTCTCTTTGGTGTCTGACATTGGCCTGATGCTGATGACTCCCAAATTCTTATCTCCAGTACCGACTTCTCTCCACTGCTCGGTGCTCTCTTCCCAACTGCTTTCTAGCTACCTCCTCCAGGCTCTGTTGTGGCCCTCTCCCACAGAGGCTCACCATTTTCCCTGCCAATCCTGCTCCTGCCTAATTTCTCTTTCTGATGTTGGCCTCAGGCACCATGAGTCTCCCAGCTAACAAGTCTCACAACCCAGTCACTTGGCTTCTTCATGCTTCCCATCATCTCCTCAAGTGGTGGTGGAATGCTTCTCTAGAACCCTGGGGCCAAGCTCAAATAGAAACAGTGGCCACCGAATCATGCATAAGGATCCCTACAGGCCACGGACTGGCTTTGAAAGTCACGTATTAACATTATTTCCATTTTATGGCATTTTCATTTATTTTGTCAAGTATTTCCCAATTACATTTTCATCTGGTGCTCTGGGCCTTATGAAGCCTGCAAGGCCAGGTGTTTGAGAGCTCTGCTCTACAATCTCTCGAATCCATCCCCTCCTATTGGAGCCACCCTACTTCAAGTCCTTTTTCCTGGACTGCTGGCACAGCCTCCTAGCCAGGTTTCCTGCCTTCTAGTTTTCACAAAAAAGGCAATGAGCCTATAGTTGGGAGGACCTGGGTTCAAGGCCTGCCTCGGATAGTTATCATTGGTTATGTGACTATGAGTAAGCCATTGAACCTAAGCCTTTTGGTTATCCCCTCTGTAAGCCAGGGATGATCATGCTTGTCCTATTTTCTCCCCCCCCACCCTGAGCTTTGGGAAGCTCACATGAGATGGTGCTTTAGGAAGACTGTTACAAACTCTGCTTTCCTCCTTCTCCAGTCTAGCCTCTTCCCACCTTCTCCCTTAGAATCACCAGTAAAGAGAAAGTAGACTAAACCATCACTCCAGTGCAAATACTAATACTATGGAAATGGGTCTGGATCAAGGACACATGTTAAACCCAGTGGGACTGCGTGTCAGCTATGGGAAGGGGGAGGGCACAGAGAGGAGGGGAGGGAAAGAACATGAATCATGGAACCGTGGAAAAATATTCTAAATCATCTAATTAAAGAAAAAGGATCACCAGTCAATGAACAGTGACAAACATTTGGCATCATCTTTCCCACCACTTTGCTCTTACAACAATGACCAACATGGACTTGGCTTTTGCATGACAATAAAAAGGAAAAATCAAACTCCAGAAGGATCGGTAGACATTTCTTAAGCAACTACTATGTGCCGGATGCTGTGCTAAGCTAAAAAGATGCAAAAGACAGTCCTTGCCCTCAAGGAATTTATAATCTAATGGGAGATTCCCCATGCAAACGAATGTGTTTAAGACAAGCTATATACAGGGGGAACAGGCCTGGTTAACAGAGAAGAGGCTTCCTGGACAAGTTGGGGCTTAAGGGAAGCCAGGGAGGTCGGTAGTCAGCTCAGAGAAGGAAGAACGGTGTAGTCATGGGGGGTAGCCAGAGCAAATGTCCAGAGCAGAAAGAGGAAGTGACTTATTGGTAGAATAGCCCAGAGGCCAGGGGCACTGGACCAAAGACTATGTGTCAAGGAGTGAGGTTTAAGAAGATGGAAAAGCCTTCCTAAAGGCTCCGGAGGGCCGCCGAAGAGGATCCTAAACATCTTCTGCTCTGTTGGTGGCTAGTCACTTTTGCCCTCCAGCAGTCTGTAGGGGAGGCTATTGGCCAAGACTCCCCATGTAACACTGGGCAGTACCAAGGCAGACACCTAGGGAATCCGACTGCCTGGAGCTGCCCTCCTCTGCCACCAAGAGTTCTCCCTGGCCTCTTCTGCTTCCCTCCTGTCAATCTGGCCAGTTCTTCAGCCTGTTTAGGAAACACTAACCTGGACACCTGCGCTCTCTCTGCTTTTCTCATGCATCTATGGGCAGCCTCAGAGAGGGAGAGCAGCTGACGCCTTCCTTTTCCATAGGTCCATAGCCCTGCCTCATCACCTGGAGCCATCCCCCGTCTTTTTCCCTAAAAGCTGCTGGCTAGTCACATGTCTTCCATCTTGTACTTGAACCCAGGAGCAGGACTTTCTTTTTGTTCCTGTCCAGTATCATCTCAGCAGGTTTGGCTCGTGATTTCAGCCTGCCGAAATAGCTTTGTATCCTGATTCCATTTTCCAAGGAATAAATCATGTCTTTCACAGGTTTGCTGAGCATACCAGGGAGGCATTGGCCTACAACTTTTAAGTCAGAGGACCTTGGTTCGAATCTAACTGTAGGAGTTTGGTCCCCTCCCTGAGCCTCCACTTCTTCATGTGGAAAATGAGGGGGGTAGATCTAGGTCTTTATGACCTTCTGCCTCCATCTAGATCTTTTCTAAGAGGGCCAGAGCCAGAGCCATGGAGTACTCCACCAGAAACCTCTGACCAGGCTGTCATGGGTCCATTCCCCACATTCTTTCTGGATGTTATGTATTGACAACTGTCCATCTCATCCACAAGGCTACATTAGAGATTCTGAGAAACCCCAGGAATGCTGAGCCTATAGCATTCCTCTACTTAGATGGTGAGCTCCTAGAGGGCAGGGACTGGCTTTTTGTCTCCGCAGCCTAGCACTGGGCTCACTGCTTGAGTGATTTACCAGTCTCGCCATCCTTTCAAAATCAAAATAACTCAGGCTTCTATGGCACTTTAAGCTTTGCTCGTATCAACTCTGTGATAGATCTAGCTAGAGATATAATAATTATTGTTCCATTGTAGAGATATAGAATTTGAGGCTCAGAGAGGCAATGACTTACACATGTCCACACAGCTAGCAAGTTCCTAAGACTTAGAGCTGGAAGAGACTTTGGCAATCATTGGATCACAGAGACCATTGAAGAATGACCCCATATTTTAGAGATGAGGAGACTGAGGCCTACAGAGGCAAAGGGATTTGCCCAAGGTCCCGTGGCATCTCTCCTCCACTCTTGGGAGGTACACTCTCAGAGCAAAAGCTACTGCTGGTATTTCTCCTCCTCATTTAGCACTTAATTACTGTCAGAGCTGACACTTGAACCCAAGGCTTCTGGCTCCTGTGTGGGTACTTTCCACTAGCCATGCCACTGTTCTGAAGTTCCTTGGTGGTTACCAGTAGCTGCACCCTGGTCTTGGCTCAAGGCAAGAACCACATTGCTGGAGGCCAGAGACCTTGTCTTTGAAAAATAAAGTTGCCCAAGTTCAGTCGGGCCTTTGTGGCCACCACTGCCATCACCTCTGCTGCTGCTCATTAAGTCTTCTCAAGCTTTGGGGGATTTTGTAGAGAGCTTCCTCCATGGATTCTCCTTGGGATCCTGATCTTCCCTCCCCCCTCTTTCTCTGTGGCTCCCTTTTCACTGAGAGGAATGAGGCTATGTGGCCCAAGCTTCTGCTTCTCCCCTTGTCCCCATCTCTGTTTCTTGTGGTTCCTTCCAGTCTTGGTCCTGCCTCTGGGGCCCGGACCCTCCTTTCCTCTTCATGCCCTTGTTCTAGCCTCCATCCCTTCTCTCTCCAGCATTTCTGATCTCTCCTTTTCTGCCATCTTGATTTTCTTTTGCAAAATGCTTAGGACCCTGGGCTCTTAGGCCTTAAGTTCAAAGGCACTGTTGAGGAGTCATGCAGATGAGGAATGGGAGGCTCATGGTTAGGTTCAGGGACTTGCCTAGAGTCACCTAAGTAATAAGTGCCTGAGCTGGGACTGGGCTCCTGGCTCTCTTTCCCACTGTCCACAGTTCTGCCTTCTGGTCTCTTATCTTGGGAAAAAACACAAAAGCAAAACCAGCCAAACAAGCCATTTCCTCACCCCCTCCTGAGTTCTAATCCAATTTCCTTTCTTCCTTCTGCTTCCAAGCTTGTCCAATAAGTGGCCTCTGACCCTGAGGACAGTCCCTTTCTCCCCCCAGCCCCACCCTCCTCCATCTGGTCTCTCTCCCTGACACTCTAAGGAAACTCCTCTTTTGGAAGGTCACTGGAGATCTTCTTGTTCTTCCCAATGGCGGCGGCCTCCTCTTCCTCCTCCTCCTCCTCCTCCTCCTCCTCCTCCTCCATCCCTCTACTACAACAACTGCAGCTGGCTTTCTACTGCCATTCTTGCAATTCTCCAAGGCCTCCAGCTGCTTCTTCTCTGGGTTCTTGGAGGCCTCTTCTTCCCTCTAGACTCTGCAGATGAACAGTCCCCATGTCTCTCTCCTCCATAAACTCTCTGGCTCATTCCCAAAGCTGCAACCACATAGGACTCCTCACTCTGGCTCCCTGGCAGCCCCCAATTCCCCAAAGTCTGCTGGACAGCTCCTTCCAGAAACTTTGCCATCACCCCAACTTCAAATTCCCAAAACCAGATCCATATCCCTTTCCCAGACTCCCAGCTTGTCTCTAACATCTCACAGTCACATCGCTAGATAAAGCCTGCCTTTGGCCAAGTAGGTAAGCCTGGGAGAACTTCAGGAGGCTCCAAGAGATGATGGCAGGGTCAGAGGTGGGATTTGAAGCCAAATCTTCCCCCTTCGAGCCCAGCACTCTATCAATAGGTTACACTGCCTCTCAGCCACAGACAATAGCAAATTCCACAAAGACAAGAGTAATTGTATTTTTATTTGTGGACAATCAGACAACAGAAAGTCATGAAGGCCAGCACATGGTGACTGATTAGATTTGGGCAGGGAGGTGATGGTGACAGAGTTGGAGGGCAAGAAACAAAGAGAGACAGAGAGGGGGGGAGAGGGAGAGAGAGACAGAGAGAATTCTAGCTAGTAAATGAGGTATTTGGGAGGTTTCTGTCCTGGGGAACAAGGAAAATGGTACTCCATTAGCATAAATAGACAAACCCTCCAGAGTGAGGAGATGATGACGCTGCTTTCAGATGTGGCGAGTTGGAAAGAAATGGTGACCAATTATTCAAGTGGGCACTTTGGAATGGACAATTGGAGCTTGGAAGTGATGTCGGGCTGGAGATTCAGCCCATCTACTAGGACACTGAAGTAGCCTCATTAGATGGATGTTATAATGGGATATGTTAAGATGGCCTTGTCTCCATAGCTCTTGGTTATTACCCCCCTCTCCTGGTCCCAGTGCATACGCCAATCACCACAGGCACTCAGGAAGGAAGGAATAGCGAGAACTGGATGAGAAGACCATAATCAAGGACCTGCACTCCTTGAGTCTCCCTGAGCAGTTTACTTAATGTAGGAGTCTGGCCTGGGCAGCTCATCTGTCCCCATGCCCCAGGTTCCCAAGCCCCCCGGGAGTGCTGGAGGAGGTAGATTCGGTATCTCCTCGTGAGGTGTCATCCTCCTTGTCCTTCCCCTGCCATCCCCAAACAATCAGCCTCAGAGCCAGCAGACGGGGTGGAGGGGGATTGTTTTCTACCTCCACTTCCATCCACCAAAGGCTTAATAAGAGGACATGGTTGAGGCCTCAATCCTAGTAGGAGGGAAGCTTTTCAAATGCCAGGCTATTCCATTTTGTCTGGATATTTCCAGAACCTGGCATAGTGGGCACCTCTCACTCAATAATGCTCATTGCACTAACAGACACATCACAGCATGGTCCAGTGGGAGGCATGCATGATACGGGGGCAAAGAGTCTGGGTTCAAATCCTGGGTTTGCTAATGCTGTTCGTGTGACCTTGGGCAATCCAATCACTCCTCTCTGCCTCAGAGTGGTCTTCTATTAAATAGGGTGTTAGACCAGAAGATCTCTGAAGAAGTCCTTTACAGTTCAACATCTAATCCCAAACCTCAAAGGGGAGCAAGAAAAGGACAGGAAGAGGAAACCAAGTCAACTGAGCCAGAAACAGGCATGAATTGTGCTCCCAGTACTGGGTGAAGTTTGGGGAGAGCAATGACTCCCAGAATTCTCCATCGCAACCCATACGGCCCCACCCTTTACCTCTTGAATTCCTTCCTGGCCTTTAAAGCATGTCCTCCAGTTAAGCCTAGTCTTAGACCCACCCCACCCCATACACACATGCACACCTACTTTTGAATAATGGAGGAGGTAGGCCTTTTCTATTGGCTTTGGGTGCCATGTCCCAGCGGTGCCTTGGCTCAGGCCCTCTCTCCTGCCTCACAGAATACCTAGTTCTCTTCCAAGCCCAAGTCAAGTCCTTCCGTGTCCCACTGAGTGGCCAATGCCCTCTCCCTGTCAGAATAGCACCATGCTGCCCTGTCGCTCTGTTGTTTTGCCTACTGTGTGGATGTGTTGGGCGTGCCTCTCCCTGGCCCCAAAATGAAGTGTAAGCTCCTCCAGGGTAGGCACTGTTTCAGCATATCTGCAGAGCTGGCCTGCCCCTGTGTTGCTTTCACATTCCCACGCTGAGCCGCACGGCAATAAGGATTCTTCTCCTAGTCCTAGGAGGGACTGTGGCACAGGAGAACACTGGCTTCCAGCTCTGAACTCCCCCTGGGCAGTCACTGGGGCCCAGCCTCCTTCTCTGTGAAAGGAGGGCATTGCATTCGAAGACCTCGGAGGGCCTTGCCAGCCTGCAGGGATCCTGTGTTCCTCACCTCTGCAGCTCCCCACTTGGGGCACACAACTAGCTGGGGATCAATTGGCGTTTGTCGGCTGCTGATTCCAAATATCTGCTTGTACCCAGTGAGCTGGCAAAGATGGTGGCTCTTCCTCTGCATCCCTGGCATGAGCCATCTCTCCGCCATCAGTGGAATTACTGGGGCCAGGAGCCCAGCCGCAGTGGGGCTGCAGTGGCCCAGTCCCTCTCCCGGCATCCTTGTCCTTCGCCTGTCTCTCCTGGTGTCTGGCAGGAGCCACAGGGGCCAGGGCCAACAATTTAGTCTTTAGTGCAAATGCAAGTAAACTCTGACTTGCCAAATAAGCAAATCCGAATGATAGCTTCTCGATGGATCGATAGTATCTATCAGATGAGAAGCCTGCTTTTCCCGGCGTGGAGAGCCACTCCACTTGGTACCTGGGAGCCTTGTCCAAGAGGGGGATGAAGAGAAGAAGGGCTCTTGCATGCCAAATGGCAATCAGGAGTGGGAAATTGCTGCTTCAGCAGAAAGTGGCTTTCCTCAGAGTCACCCCTTGGCAGAGGCCAGGTGTGCCTTGTTGCAGCTTTCTCCCGTGGTGCCTTTTGCAGCTAGTCAAATGGAAGCCAGGTAATGGAGTGATTCTGAGGGCATCAGTTGCCTGCTGGGACTGGTCTGCCCTCAGATGCCAGCAGGTAGCCTTGTGGCTGGCTGGGAACACCCAGTTTCAAGTTGCCACAAGTCCCCAAAAGGCTGATCCCGTTGGGGTTGCCTCCTGCTCCCCAGAGTCCCTCCAGGCCTACATGAGGCCCTAGGCCATAGATACAGCCTTCTTCCCTCTGGGGCTGCTAGAGAGGCCCCATGGGGTAGCAGGGAAGAGTGAGTGGCCGACCTGGGATTAGAAAGACTAGCAGTCCTAAATACTGACTCGGATTCCAACTAGCCACATGACCCTGGCCAAGTCACTCAACATGTATCCACTCTAGCTTCCTGCTTCACCTGTAAAAAGAGGATAATAGTAACAATAGTATTGACCTCACAGGATTGTTGTGAGCCTCAAATGAAATCATGTAGAGGAAGCACTTTGCAAACCAGAAGTGTTACACGTGGCAGCGGCTATTATTATTACGTGACCATGACTCTTTTTACCCTCCTTGTCAAAAAGTAATGAGTAGGTCAGGCCATTAGCACCTAACTGAAGCCTTCTCCCTAACATCATCGGCAAAACTGAAAGAGCAGGCAAAGAAGGAAAGCTTTGGGGAGCAGAACTTGAAAGCAGAGCCCAGGCCTTGCTGGGCCTTGCCCCCCACCACACAGTGCATGCTCAGAGGGCTTGCTAAGTAGCAATCAATGGATCAACATTTCCAAAGTGCCTGGTGTGTGCCAAGTGCCATGGACACCAAAAGATGCAAAAGTCAACCCCTGCCCTCAAGGAGCTTCTTAATCGAATGGAGGAGATCACTATTATAGATAATGAACAGAGGGGAGACACCGGAATGAAGAGGAGTGTTGGAGACTGAGGTGTCAGAAGACTGGAAAGGTAGGAGGGGGCAGGCTCTGGAGGGCTCTGGAGACCAAACAGTGAGCATTTGCTACTTCTCCCAGCGATGATTGGGCGTCACTAGGGTTCTGAGTACTGAGGGGGTACATGGTTGGAGCTGTGCTTTAGGAAAAGCACTTTGGTGGCTGAAGGAAGGAAGGAGTGGATGGGGAGAGACTAGAAGTGGGCAAATCCCCCAGCAGGCTGTTGTAATAATCTAGCTGTGAGGCAATGAGGGCCTGTACTGGTGGGGGGGGTCAGCATTGGGGGAGAGAAGGGGCATATTCAAGAGATGTTGCAAAGGTAGAATGGACAGGCCCTGGTCACAGCTTGGATGGAGGGGCTGGGAGACCACGAAGAGGCCAGGGTGAGTAGACCCATCTCTCCTTGGTTTTGTCCTTCCTGTTTTGGTAGTGGTATGCCCCACCGAGCTCACAGTGGGAATGCTAGGCAGTAAGCCCTAGCCTGTGGTAGCCTGGGGCATCATGGGAGGATACACAAGTTTGTTCTCTTTCCCAAATCCTCATCTTGCTTGATAAGGTTGCAAAAATCAAGGCTTCCACTCCCCTCCCCTCCATGGGGCTCTCTTATCAATGTCATTGGCTGGGGAAGGTGGCAGATCCCAATCAAACCTTATTTGAGTTTACAGGTCAGGACACAGAGGTAAAGGGAAGGAGCATGACTGGCCAGCTGAGCCTCCTTGAGCCCCAGGCCTCTGAAAGCCAAACACATCAGATGTAAAGAAGCCAGAGAAAGTACACATATTCTTGGAGTTCTTTGGGAATAAATCTGGGCTTTCTGTTCTTTCACCCTCCTCCGGAGGCCTCAGTTCTCTCATCTGGAGAATGGGGATAATGATGATTGCCCTGCCTTTCTCACAGGGCTATTGGGAGGCTCCCCTGAGATAAGGTAGGACAAGCACTTGGCAAATCTTGAGACACCGTGTGAAGGAGAGTTCCCATCATCATGATTTTGTCACATTATTTTGGGTCTTGTCATCATCGTCATTTGTGATGGGCAGTTAGTTGATGACACAAGACTGTCTCAGGATGGGTAGATCTGGGAGTCATCGGGCACAGAGCTAGCCATTCAATCTGTGGGAGCTGAGGAGACCACTGAGTGAGAGGGAGAAAGGAAGAGGCCTCGGGGCATAGCCCTGAGGGACACTTACAGTTAGAGCAGGATCCAGCAAGGAGACTGAGAAAGAGTGGTGTGAAGGGTAGGAGGAGAACCAGAAGGGACACATGTCCTCAAAACCTGGAAACAAGGTTTCAGATCAATAGTGGCAAAGGGCGCAAGAGGTCTAGAAAGCTAAAGGCTGAGAACTGGCTGGAGGTTTCACCAGTGAAGACCCTTGAATGGTTCCCTGCGGTCTCCAAGGTAAAATACCAGCTCTCCAGCCTGGCATTTAAAACCCTTCCCAATTCAGTTCCAGCAGGCCTTTTAAGCTTATTGCACTTGAATCCTCTTCACACGCAAGCAGCTGTCCAAGGAGGCTTGAACTGCCTCCATGCCTCTGCAAGGCCGTGCCCATGCCTGGAGTGCCCTCCGTCCTCCACTGTGCTTCTTAGAATCCCTCATTTCCATTAAAGCTTCTCTTATATGTGTATATATATCTCATCGAAATACCTTTAAAATAACTATATCGATTATGTTAATAAATAACTGTATTTCACTCTAACCGGTTGTCTCGGTAGTCTTAGGTACTTTGCTTATGCCTTTAAAAGCACGATTCGAAGAAGGTGTCCAGAGGCTCCATTAGATGGGGCGCCAAATGGATCTGGGGTACTCCTGGACTAGTTTCTAGTGCATACTCTTACTTGTTTAAATCCCAGTTCAATCACTGCCTGTGTCACCTTGGGCACTAGTCACTGCTACTTCCATTTCCCCTTTTGTCAAATGAGGGGGAGAGGGAAGAGAGTTGATCTCCGTGGCCTCAAAGGGCCTCCCAGATCCCAGATTGTGTTTCCCCTGTAGGACATAAAGCCTTTGAGTGCAGGATTAGGAAGCAGCAGCATGGGCCAGCCTGGCCTCCTTGAGCCAGCAACCAGGAGGGTGAGCAGTCTGGCAGCCAAGGGAGAGCCACTTGTTGCCAATTATCTCCCCTCACTCTGGGAACCCACCTGCCCTTTCAGATAAGATGGCAAGCCCAGAGTTCCAGCCTGTCTTCTCTCTGGCTGACAGGCAGTGCTGCCAACGGGCGACAGAATCAGCGGCCCCAATCGACACCCTTCAGAGCTGTCAGCCTACAAGGCCAGGTTCCACTGCACCTAATGGAGGAGGGCCCTGTGAAGAGCTCTCCTCCAACACTGAGTCCCTGCTGGGCTGTCCCCAAGGCCAACATCACATTCCAGGGGCCCAGGAAGTGTGCCTAGGCATTTCAGACCCAGAGTTGGAGGAAGAGGGTAGAATTCCAAATGAAAAACAGCCTTGTCATGTGGGCAGGGGCTCTGGAGGATGGCTGAGGGTTGCTTGCTGGGGTTTCTCTTGCCCCAAGGGATGTTGATGTCCCCCTCCGCCCACTGAATCTAGCCTGTCCTTTCTACCCTGTAGGCACCAGGATGGGTGGCTTGGGTTCCAAGTAGCTGATGTGTGAGGATCCAGGGGGCTGCGGACCTCTGAGAGGTATGCCGCCCTAGTCCAAACCCCTCATTTGACAGAGATGTACACTGAGGCACCAGGAAGTTAGAGGACTTGCCCAGCCAGTGTCCCACAGCCAGTAAGTAGCAGAGCTGAGATTGGGGTCCAGGTCCTGGCACTCCCAGTGCCCTGCTCTTTGGTGGGTGCCATGCTGCTCTCCCCATCCCCCCAGCCTGTCTCCATGGCTAACTGTCCCACAGTCACTCTTGGATCTGGGCTTCTTGGCTTTGCTTTAAAATGAATGGGAACAAGAAGAAGAAGAGTTCTTTTTTGAAATGTTCTAACCTTGTCTTAGTTGATCCAAGGGGAAAAAAGTGATTTGTCCTCCCTTAACACAGGAGCTGGGGGGAAGCCTAGCCCAGAGCCTTGGACAGCTGGAACTGGAGCTGAGTCTGAGGGAGCCCCAGTGCCGGGGGCCAGCACTAAAGTGGGGCAACCAGAGAACTAGCCAAGGACAAGGACATTCCAAAGGTCCTGAGAGCACAGACAAGAGCAACTGAATAACCGCTCACTGCCTACCTGCAGCTGCTGGAATCCGCCCCAGCCTTCCAGGACCAGTTGAAAATTGGCCTCACCCTGTGAGCCTCCCCTGAACGGTTCAGGCCAGACTTCTGTGAGCTCTGGTGGTCTCAGAATCGTCTGTCTGGGCTTTACCTTGGACTCTCTTCTCTCCTTACCAAATGTCTCTTTTTTCCTTTTTTCTTTTTGAACCTTACCTTCTGCCGTAGAATCAATTCTGTACATGGTTCTAAGACAGGAGAAGGGTAAGGGCTAGGCAATGGGGGTCAAGTGACAGCTGGGCAATGTCTGAGGCCACATTGGAACTCAGGACCTCCCATCTCTAGGCCTCACTCTCCATCCACAGAACCACCTAATTGTTCCCCCAAACATTTCTTGTACAGAGAAAACTGAAAGTGGTCTTAGAGAACACTGAGTCCAACCTCCTCATTTTACAGAGAAGGAAACTAGGGACCCAGGATTGGAAACACTCAGTCACCCCGCTAGTAAATGTCTGAATCAGGATGTGAACTCATGCCTTCTTGACTCCAAGTCCAGTCTTCTCCATTTATTATAGCCTCGCCACCTTAGCTCCTCAAGGAGTCTGTGAACTCCTTCTGTGTATTCCCTCCAACAGCTTTGGTGCATAGCGAGGGTTCAAGAAAGATCTTAAGCTGTTAGAGTTTCAACCTCAAGCTTTACTCAAATTTTCTCTTTTAAAATGAAGCCTAAGTCCTATTAGGGGATTCAATTGAAAGCATCAGTGAGATGGGGAGGATCCCAACTATTAGAGCTGTCCAATGATGGCCAGCCCTGGAAGGTGCTAAGTTTCCCATCACTGGACATGCGAAACAGAAATTGGATGCCCACTGGTCCAAGCCTAGTCCTTTCCCCTCTGATTCCTTGGCACTGCAGGGTGTTTTGGAACAAGAGCAGTCCCACCCCCTCTCACTGTGCTTCCTGACTTTCCCCACAATGGACACCCTCAGCATCTATGTCCTTGTCACTTACGATAGAATGGCAGCTCCTTAGGAGTCGGGATAGTTGCACTCATCATCTTTCCCTACTGAGTGCCTACCATTGTGCTTGGCTCATGGAAGGCCTTGCTTATTGATGGCCTGGCTGGTTGTTTGCAACCATGAGACTGGGGAGGTAATGAGCTGAAATGGAGCTGATGGTGGTGCCTTGGGTCTTGGAGTTTTCCCAGGAAGCCTAAGGGTCAGTGAAGCCTGAAACTGAAGGGCAAGCCAGAGCATTCTGGGATAGACACAATCCTAGGCAAAATGAGGAGGGGGCCTCCTCAGTGTCAAATGGGTATTAAGTGGGGAAAGAAGTCCATCAGCAGCACCTCAGCCCTCATGGAATGCGACATGCTCTTTGTGATCTTTAAGGATCACAGCTGGGAGTTCCCCCTACCTCTGCCGCCATCATTAATGGGCCTAGGATCCAATTGGAGTTTCCAGCTGCATATGTGAATGTGATCTCAAAGAGGCCTGGGCCAGCTTAACTTAGAGGCTGCTCACCCACACAAGTCATTCATCAGCAGAGGGCCTGGCTAGCTATGTAGCACATGTTGGGCCCTGGAGAGGGGAGGGGTCCTGGGGCCCTCGCTGGCCTGGCTTCGGGGCTGCCACTCATGTAACCCTTCATTTCTCAGATTATTGCTGGTCAGTAGTGAGAGAACATTTGGGACTAAGGAAAACCTTGGGGAACCACTGCCTCTCTCCAGTGATTAACCTATTGATCCACAGAGGCCTTTAATAGCCAAGCCAAAGTGAATCTCTCCACAAGCAAGCTGTCTTCTTTCCTGCCTTGTTTTTCACTCCTGCTATTGCTTCACTTTCCACCAAATGAGTTGACTCACTGGGGAGGCCATGGCCATGTTGCCCTGAGTTGTAGAACCTGCCTCTCCATGGATAGCTCCAAGGAGCTTTGAGGATTGCCAAGCATTAATGCTGCTGAGCCTCCCCAGCTGCATTAGATGGTTGAGGAAACTGAGACTCTAGGAGGGTAAACACAGCTTCCCCAACTCCCTCCAAGGGCTCTTCCCACAAAGCTGTGTTGGCACATTTTCCAGAGAAGGCAATTGAGTCTCCGAGTGGGGAAGAGGCTTGCCCAAGATCACCAAGTGAGCTAATGTCATCATTATTTACCCTTTCATTTGAATAACTACTTTTTGGGCTTGCTTTTATTATAGTGTACAGAGCAGTAGAGAGCAAACTAGCCCCTCTGCTAGGATTCTGGGAAGGCCTCAGAGGCTCACTTCCCAACCACCACAGTAGCAGCCCATCAGCCTCTTCCCCTGGCATGGTGTGCCCAGCTTCAGTCTACACTCCAAGAGATTTTCCTCACTGTCTAAGATGTTTGAGCCCCCAATCTGCTGGACTGCAGATCACTCAGCCCTCTTTCTTGGCCCTTCTGGGCCATCCAAAGTCCTGCCACACAAGAGATCCCAAGATTGGCCACCCACTGCTGTTCCCCCACAGTGTCACTGCTGTCACCACTTGGAAAGAATAGTAAGGAGAGGAAGTAGCTCCTCCACCGGAACGCCTCCCAGCCTGGAAAAAATGCCCCAATATCCAATAAGCCATTTCTCCTGATCCGGCTGGCTGTGAGGAGAGAAGCCATTCTTTGGTCTTGGCTGCTCCCATTTCCCCTCCCGGGGACATAATAAAGATGAAGTGTTCTTCCCCTAGGCTACGGAATGAGCAGGAAGTGAATGAGGGCCTGGATTTCAGCGAGTTTCCAGTCTCTTCTTTCTTGATCCACTACACCCCAGGGTCTTGCAAGGCAGTAGAGAAGGACTCGCCTGTACCAACTCCAGGAGCCCCAAGATTTCATTCAAGCCTTTGTTGGTGTTTCACTTAACTTCACCTGTCATGAAATCAGTTGAGCATCACCTCCTTGCTGGGATGGGGGGGTGGGGTGGGAGGGGGCCTGAGTGAAAGCTGGGAAGGTGGCTCTCTGGAGTCAGAGGAGAGCTCCAGCTGACTGATGGAGATTCTGCCACAACTGCTGAGGAAGGGGGGAGGGGGCCTGGGTCAGGTAATTGGGCACTTGCAGGAGGAGGAGAAGCTGGTGCAGCCAGCCTGATGCAGAGCAAAGCTTGCAGAGTGGGGAATGCTCTTTTTCCCCCTCTAGCCCCTGCCAGTGCCTTGGTGAGTGGCAGAGGAAGGAAGGAGCACATAGGACTTAAGAGTGAAGGAATTAATGGCTGCAAAAGGAGAGGGAGGGAGAAATGGAGAGAGGGGAGGAGGGACTCCAACCCAATCCCAGGGAGGAGAGGAGGGGACAGGGAGGGAGTCAGAAAAACCCAAAGGTGCTCAGGTCCTGAGCCTCGGGATGTGGTTTGCCTTCTCGGGGTCTTGGGGGGAGAGGCAGGAGGCAGGACCCCCAGGGCAGAAGGAAGCCGCAGCAGCCATTCTAATGGTGATTTGCTGTCAGAACTGGCTGCCCAGTGATATAAGTAAATATTCTCCCAGACTATGTGGCGGGAGTATTAATAATTCATTCACTGGGGATGGTTCCCAGGGATCTCTTTGCAGTGATTCAAATCTCAGGCAGGAAAGAATTGGATGCTAAGTGTTATGAATGGGGCCCGCTCCTGGAGCCCATAGATTTCAGGAGCAAGCTAGGGAAGGGAGGCAGATGACTGCAGAAGAATCCCTGCTCCTAAAGAGCCTGGGAATCCAAAATGCACAGAATCTCATTAGAAATGAGTCAAGGCAGCTGAAAACAATCAAGGGGGCCCAGCTGGGAACCGGGACACTGTCTATCGACCGCCTGACCAACCAGTCAGTCAATTAAAAGGGCTTTATTAAGTGCCTACTATGCATTCACTTGCAGGCTAGGCTGGGGCAGGGATGAGGGCAAGAAACCGAGAACTGAGTTCCTCAGAGTCCACTTCCAATACCACCTTCCATCCCAAACATCCTTTGGGGCATTCCCTCCTCTCCCAGTCCCCAGTAGCCACAGTAGCCATCTCCCTTGCCTGCCTCAGTGTCTTGATAGTTCCTATTGTGCTCACCCAGCCATACGGAGACCACAGCTCTTGTGCTGGAGACTTGAGGGGAGGCATTGTGTCTCACTGAGCCCTTTAATTTCTCCCAGGCCTTAGCATTGTTGTTAGTGGGTTGACAGTGGCCAGAGCCGTGGGATTGAAGTCAGACACTGTGTGACTCCAAGCAAGTCTCAGCCTCAGTTTTCTCATCTGTAAAATGGAGATAACAATAGTGCCCACCTTAGAGGCTTGTTGTAAAGATCAAATGATATTTCTAAAGCTCTGTGCCAGTGTAAACATGCTGTAGAAATGCCAGCTTTTATTAGAATTATCTGCACACAGTACATGCTTAACTGGCTCTTTCTGAGACATCTCAACCCACTGGATCTTTCCTTCCTCCTGTACTGCCCTGCTCAGTTTTCCTCTTTTGGTCAAAGGCATACTCCCAGTTCACCTAGTTCTCAATCTTGGTGTCATCCCCTCTCTCTCCCTCACTCACCCTACCTAGTCAGGTTCCAAAGCTTGCCATTTCTACTTCCACTGACTGTTTGGCCTATGCCACCTTCTCTATACTCATGTGACTCCCCCCCCATTTCAGGCCCTTCCTTGCTATCTAATTGGTCTCCAAGAGATCAGATCTAACTGTATCACTCCCCTGTTCAAGAAACTCCAAGAACACTATCCACATCCAGAGAAAGAACTGTGGGAGCGGAAACACAGAAGGAAAACGACTGCTTGATCCCATGGGTCAATGGGGATATGGTTGGGGATATGATTGGGGATGGAGATTAAACAATCACCCGTGTGCAAATATCAATAATATGGAAATAGGTCTTGGTCAACGACATGTAAAACCCAGTGGATTTGCTCATTGGCTGCGAGAGGGGGGTGGGAGGAGGGGAGGGAAAGAACATGAATCATATAACTATGGAAAAATTTTCTTAATTAATCAATAAAATTAAATAAAAAAGAAACTCCAATGGCTCCTTTATGTCTCTAGGATAAAAAATACCAACTTCTCTGTTTGACTTCTAAGGTCTGTCCTGACCTGGCTCCATCCTACCTTTCCCACCTTGTCTCCATATGTTCAGAGGTCCAGCCAAATTGGCCTTCTTGCTCTTGCTCACACATGACACTACATCTCCCATCTCCATGCTTTTGCACTGGCTATGCCTCATACCTGAAATACTCTCCCTTTTGGAATCCATTGTTTCCTCCAGGACTCTGCTCAGCAGTTTGCCTCTGTAGGAGGTCCTTTTCTCCCTCCCTCCAAAGTATTCTCCTCTAAATTGCCTTATATGTGCTTGATATATGCTTTGTATATCACTCTATGTGTTCATACTATCTCCTATGTTTATATGGCAAGCTTTATGAGGGCAAGAACATTTCACTTTGGTCTTTATATCCTCAGTGCCCGACACATAGTAGGATAAGGAGAAGAGGAATAAACACAAAGCACCTACTATGTGCCAGCACTTTACAGATATGATCCCATTTGCAGATGCTGATGGTTGTATTGTGTTGCCCCCTTCTAAGGCTTCGAGCGAGCGCCATGAGGACCCTGTGTTGCCTAAGCTGGGTCTCTCCCCAGCACTGACTCAGTGCTTTGCACCCAGTAGCAACTTAATAAGTGAGCCAGGGCTCATGCAATCATCACTGAGGAATGAAAGGCTCCACTCACTGTATGAGAGTGCTGGTGCCACAGGAGCTATGAGAAAGCAAAGCTTGGCCTCTCTGAAATTCATCCATTGAGCTGCCTTTCCCCTGCCAGCCAGCACTCCCTCAGCACCTCATCCACAGGTTCTTACCGTCACTTCTAGGTGATCTCTTCTCTCCATTGCAGCTTTGATGGCACCTAAAGTACCCATTCTACCCTGTCGCTCTCCATCTCAAGAGCCTTCCACAAGTCCCTGTTTCTGATCCAGCAAGTCTCTTTTGAAGAGACAGATAGACAGACAGACAGACAGACAGACAGATAGATAGATAGATAGATAGATGGATAGATAGATAGCTGGATGGATGGATAGATAGATGGATAGATGGATGGATGGATAGATAGATAGATGGATGGATAGATAGATGGATAGATAGACAAACGGACAGACAGACAGACAGACAGATACATAGATTGGAGGTTTTTCATTTTTAGGTTGATCTAATCTGGAAGGGCCTCCTCCTCCCCTCCTCCCCAGAGCAAAGAGGATGAGAGAGAAATCAGCAAAACTGTGTCCCCAGTGGGACACTATATTCAGTGTTCCACCTGAGCTCCCACCTCTGCCAGACAGGGAAGGAAGGGCAGGCATTCTCAGATTCTTCCTGAGCATTGCTTAGGCCAATTGCTTCAGCCCTCAGGCAGCTTTCATTCTACTCAGAGGAAGCAACAAAGAAATGGGGAGGGGGAACAGGACAGGACAGGACTACTAACCATCAGGGAGCATATCAAGAAAGCTCCACGGGGGGGGGAGGGGGGGGTGTTGCATTTCAGGTAAGGGAGACAGTCTGTACAAAAAGCCTAAAAGCAAGAGATAACAAGTTGTTTAGCTGGAGCAGCAAGAAGGTCAATTTGCCCTGGATGTAGAGTTCTTGAAGGTAAGTAATGAGAAATCATTCTGGAGAGATGGATTGTCAGGGCTTTGAATGCTCATTGAGAAGTCGCACTTTCTTTCTAAAGGCAAGAGGGAACCACTAAAGCTTCCTGGAATGGAGCATTGTAATAAATGCTAGCTGGATGAATGGACGAATGAATGAGTGCATGAGCGAGTGAGTGAATATCGAAAAAGTTCTTTGGGATTTTAGAGCATAATGTAAATCTGGCTTAATCAGTGCCTCAGGAAGCAGAGCCAGTTATGTGGTTAAGCCCTGGCATCTGCCTAACTTTCTGAAAGCCTTACCTCCTATCTTAGTCAAAATTCCGAGCCAGAAGGGCAAAGGCAAGGCTAGGCAAATGGGGTGAAGTGATTTGAGCAGAGTCACCCAGCTGGGAAGTGTCTGAGGTCAGATCTGAACCCAGGTCTTCCTGCCTCCAGGCTTGGGACTTGATCCACTGTGCTATTTAGCTGCCCTTCATTTAGGTAACCTTTAAGGTCTTCGGTCACCCAGCCCTAAGCCTTCCCAAGCGTTTACCCCTACAACACTCAGGCTTCTCTCCTCACCATCGCCCAAACACCCCTCCATTACCCCACTCACCTAGATACCCCACATGGAACTTGAGTGTTGTCCCAGGGCAGCAAACTCAAGAGGGAACAACAGTTTAGTACATGCACTCCTTCAGCAGCAGCAGAGAAGCCAAGAGATGAAGCAAGCCCCCTCTCCAAACTCAATTGGACTTACCTTCGTTTGTCCTTGAACTGTGGTCACATCATGGTTAGAAAGCTGACATGAAGGTGCCCCTCATGCCTAAACTGGTAGCCACAGCTCTGTGGATCGAGCTCCTCTCCATCTGGCCCCTGCTTGTGCTCTGGCTTGATTCATTGTCTGAAAATGGAGAGTGCAGAGAATGGGGCACAATCTTTCAGGTGTGCTTGGCCCACCACTCCAGGGTCTCTGCTTCTGTGAATTTGGTCATAGAACCTTCAGCTTATTTGACCACAGGCCTAGCACTTGTCATCCACTCCATGCTCATCCCTGTATTTGCTGCATTGAATGGCGTGGACCCCATTGAAATCCTCCCTGGTGATCCCTGTTTGATTTCATTTTGTCAGATCAGCCTGTGTGTTTATTCCCTTGGCCTTCCAGCTTTGTGTTGTCTGCAAATTAGACTCATGGATTTTATAGCTCGTAGGGTCTTTGGAGGTCATCGACCCCCTGAGCTTACAGAAGCAGAAACTGAGGCCCAGGAAGGGAAAAGCTCTTGCCCAAAGTCTCAAAGGGAGAGTCCGAGCTAGGATTGGAAGTCAAGTACAGAACTCTATCCATTATGCCACCCCATCTCTCAAAAGGAAGCACTTGAGAGCATGGTCTAGAGGTGGAAGGAGCTTCAGAAGCCCATTAGCCCAATGCCCTTGATACTTACAGCTAGGAAACAGGCCAGAGAGGAAAAATAGCAACAGAGCCAGGATTCCAACCCAGAGCCTTTGACTGTGTCCCCAGCACTCTTCCTACTTTACCCTGCTGAGTCCAACCTTGAAGATTTGTGGGTTCTAATGAAAGGTGAACATATGCAAAACAACAAACCAACATAAGTCTAAAGGTTACCTGGCTATCTGCCACAAGGGAACAGAAGCTAGAAATATCCGTTGAGTCTGGTACTGAATTGGGGTTGGAGTTTGCTCAAGTAACAATTGTCGAGATCTCCTCAGCAGAAGGCCTCAAGCCTTGACTTGAGAGTCAAATTCCAACACATACTAGCTGTGTGACCCTAAGCCAGTCAGTTCACCTCTAAAAGAGAGGAAACTTGTAACAGAGAGATCAGTCATAGAGTGAGGAAGTCCTGGCTTCAGGTGGGAGCCCTGGCAGCCCATTTAAGCCTCTCAGTCCCTCAGACAACTCTTGGAGACTCCAGACTACAAGTGTGTAGGATTGTCATATCACATCCTAGGTCTGGTGAAAAAGAGAAATCAATGAATTAATGACAGAGGATCAAGGAAAGCTTCTTGATGGAGAGGAATTTGAGCAGAGCATCGAAGGCTGGAGGGAGAAGATTTGGAGAGGCAAGAGCTAAGGGGAGTGCATTTCTGTGGAGAGGAAAAGCCAGAAGAAAGGTGTGGGGATATGCATGACAAATGTGATATAAGTACACAGAACCTGAAAGCAGATACAATTTGAACTCATCTCCAGGAAATCTTGTCTAGATTTGAAGTCCAAGCTGAGGAATAGAGCTGGGCCAAGAGGAGATAAAGAAAATATGGTATCATGAGACTGGACCATGAGCCAGAAGACCTGAGACTGCATTTCAGTCTATCACTAATTAGCTGTGTGACCTTGAGCAAGTCCCTTGATCACTCTGGGTTTCAATTTCTTCCTCTGTAGAGTGAGAAGGCTGGACCAGTTGACCTAAGAGCCTTCCATCTCTAAGTCTAGCTTTGCCTTGACCAAATTATCTCTTCTGGCGACATATTTTTGCCGTTCCTTTCCTAAGGCCTCCACTGGAATTCATTGGAATCTGGAGGTCTAGTACCTTGCTGAGGTGGAGTGGTTGTGTTTTGTCCCTCACACCATCTGTAGGTTCTGCTGGGAGATTCCCCCCCTCCCCACTCACCCCAGGAGACATTTGTGTTCATATGTAAATTAACACATAGTTAATTTATGTATGGTAATGGGTAGTGGGAAGAGCTCCATTTCTGCTACTTATTAGCTGTAAGATGAGAGAGGTTGGGCTGGATGATCTCCTAGGGTCCTTCTAGACGTAGATCTAGGAAAGTAGGACTAATGGATCACTGCCATCTCTAAGCTTCTAGTGGGCTTGTTTTGTTTTTATTTTTGGCAAAAAGTCTAAGAAAAGGAGCTAGCTAGCCTCTTGGGACTACCAGACAGCTCCTAGAACCGTGGACAGCTCCAAAGGCTCCTTCCACTTGGCTTGGGCAGGCTGCAGTGGTTGAAGTCCCTTCTAGTCTTGCTTATAGATATTTGTTGACTGGCTGGCTGGCTGATCTCAAGCAATTCTCTAGTTCCAAGGTGCCCCTCCTCCTCCTACCCAGCATGCTTCTGGGCCACCTCCCAGGCCTCCTCCCCTTCCCACCAGTCCCTGTGTGCTCAGGGACTGCAAACTCATCCTAATATTGACCCAAGCAAAACAGAATTAGGAAGGGAAACAGCTATAAACCAAATCATATTATGCATCTCCAGGCCAAACAAGAAGGATTTGGGGATTATCGGGAGCAGTGCTGCTGTGTCGGGGCAGGCCATCAAAGGGGACTTGGTTATCCAAAGCAAGAGTGGGGCACAGGGTGAGAAGAGGGACTGATGATGCCATTTATGAAGGAAAGCAAAAAAAATAAAAAAGCAGATTCTGGCTGCTGACGCTCATGCTCTCCCTCCCTCCCCCTCTCTCCCTCCCTCCCTCCCTCTCCCTCTTCCTCTCTCTCTCTCTCCTTTTTTTTCCTTCTCTGTGTTCACTCTCCCTCTCTCACCCCTCCCCTCCTCTTCTCTTCCTCCCTCATTTCCTCTTTTACTTCTTCTCTCTGTTTTGCCCCTCTCTCTTTTCCTTCCTTCTTTCTCTCCTTCCTCTCTTTTCCCCTCCTCTTCCTTTCTCTCTTCTATCTCCGTGCCTGAATTTCTCTCTCTTTGCTTCTATAGAGAGAGACAGACACAGAGAAGGGAGATGGAGAGATAGAGATAGAGCTAGAGAGAGACAGAGAGAGATGGCTGCGGAAGAGACAGGGAGATGAAGAGTGAGCACTCTGGTCAAAGGAGAAGCCAAGAGGCCTGCTAGCCCCTAGCCAGAGACAAAGTCATTCTTTGTAAATGATGCCAAGGAATGAGGAGAGGTGATGATGACAGGAACTGACAGAAAAAACACATTGTAAAAGATGGAGGCCCTGAAGCAGAACAAGGAAGAAGAATGGAGAGAAAGGAGGAGAGGGAGAGACAGACAGATGGGCCAGGCTCAGCAAATGCTGGTTAGTGAGGAGCAGAGCTGCCATCGTGCCTTCCCCCTGGCAAAGGGGAGAAGGAGAATGAAAGCTTAGGCAGAGACTAGGCTAGCCTCTGCTCAGCCTGTGCCCCCTGGCCACCATGCCTCCCTCTAGCATTTCCCTGTGCCCCGCATAGGGCCTGGCACCCAGCAGGTGTTCAATGAAAGCTTGTTTGACTCTGCCTACCCTTCCCCTCCCCCAAGCAGAGGGCTCCTTTTAGAAAGTAAAGGGAAAGGAATTCAAAGATTTATCCAAGGTCACTGAGGTAGCTACTTGCAAAGTCAGCAGCATCTGAATCTTGCTTCTTTGCCTGGGAGCCTGGACTCTGGGACCCCTCGAGGCTGTAGTTTCCAGCAGCCTGACTTGCCATGAGACAGCGGCCAGGCTGCATGCAAAGCAGGGCCATTGGCCTGTGAGGCAGAGGCATTTTTGTGCAGAAGGTGTCTTCATGTGCCTCCTAGGATGCTCCATATACATGACTGCTGATTACTGGACTACATCAAGGACAAGGGTCGCTGGCACACGCGCCTCCCTTCTTGCCCCGTCCTCCTCCCTCCTCTCTTCCACTTGGGGTCTCTGTTCTGGCCAAGGCAGAACCGAGTGTCTGTCATTGACCTTCCTGATCCCCTCCCCCAACACACACTCTGCCTCTCATTACTCTGTATATACTTAGATGGATTTCTTTGGATCCCCAGAGCTTTTCAGTAGAACCGAAGCTCCTGGGAGACAGAGAACGTTCAAAGATGACCTGTGCTTTGGCCTGTAAATATCCTGCGTGGGCCTAGTTGCTCCCTCGTTCCCTTAGATGGAGAGTTCCTTGAGGTCAGGAATTGGTTTTGCCTCCTCTGTGCATCTTCAGTGCCTGGCACACAACAGGAATTTAATTGCTGCTGCCTAATTCAGAACCTGGGAAAGGGTCCGTGGCTGTTCTGGGGGCAGCCCCCACCTTGTGTACCCCCTCCCCCAAGTGGCAGTGCTGAGGTAGTTTACATTCTCTCCTGTTTTGTCATTCTTTTGATTTTTAAAAACTGTTTTAGCCCCCTCATGGAGTCATCTGCTTCCACCAGCCGGCCCTTCTTTCTTTCTTGTTCATGTGGCCCACAATGCTTTTGGAGGGCTTCCCTCATTTGAGCTCTTCTGAGAGAAGTCGGGTTTTTCTTTGAGGCTCAGATGTCACTGTTTCGGCCTTCCCTGTCACCACAGTTTCTCTGCCTAGGTCCCTTTGTGGTAATTTGCTCAGCTTTCCAGCCTATTTCTTGATCCTTAACTTTCTGTCTGCTTTGGGTTATGCTCCCAGGGTGGAGGTGGCACTGCTCTTACCTTTAGGTGTTTGGTGCTGCTGTTTTCCGAGCAGTTGAGTGGCGCGGAGGATGTGGGGCCTGTTGTCAGGCAGAAATGAGTCTCCATCCTGCCTCCAAATCTTACTAGCCATGTGACCCTGGGTAAGTCACTTGATCCTGTTTCCTCAGCTGTAAAAGGAGCTGGAGAAGGAAGGGGCAAATCACGGCCAGATTGGTGTCAGGACACCCCCAAAGAGGACAAGCCTCAAAGGTCGGCCTTAGGAGCTCCTTCTCCATTTGGCCTCAGCTCTCCTAGAGGCCTGTTGGGCATCCCCATCCCAAAGTCTGTGGGCCAGCAGCTCAGGAAGCCTGTCTCTGGCTCCGCCCCGAGCCTGCCCATGACCATGGGTGACAGCGCCTCGGGTCGTCCCCCATGGGCTCCACGGCTCCTGCCTCGTGGAGGCCATGTTGGGCCTGAGCCGCCAGGACACAGGGGGCACCGGGAGTCCAAAAAGGTAGGCACCTTCGAGGCATGGGGGAGGAGAACATGGGCTGAGGAGTTCACCTTGGGGGCGGGGCAGGGCGGGGCGGCTTCTTACTGCCCTCCCCTTCCTCCGGCCACCCCCCCACTTCCTTTCGCTAGCAGCCATCACTGAATTCTGTCACTGCCCCTGCGCTGCCCAGAGGGTATTTTGGACTCACTGATGTGCTAGCAGGCAGGCATGCATGCATGGGCAGAGGCATGTGCTGGCCTCCAGTAAAATGGAAGCCCCCAGGCCAAACGGCCGCCTGCCCCAGACTTGGGAGTTCCCTTTCATTCTACGGGAGGGAAGTGGAGGATGCCAACCATATGGAGCCCAGGAACAGGTGAGGTGGCACGGGCAGAGCATTGTGGGCAGGAGGGAGAGCCCAGGCAAAGGCACAGGGAGAAAGCAGTAAGTCAACTTGGCTGGAACGTAGTGGGAGTGAGGAGGAAGGAGGTTTCTCTAGCCTGAAAAGCCAGGCCCAAGCCAGATGGGGAAGGACTTTGCCATCTGACCCGCAGGGCAAAGAGGAGCCAGCCACTGAAGCTGCTTGAGCAGTAGAGTGCCCCTGGTCTCTCCCTTCTCTCCTCACCTTTCCCAGACTCTCTGGGACTGCGCGCTGGTTGAGTGAGTGATCCCAGGTCTCACCTCCTGGGGGTGCCCTTGACTTCTGTTCAATGATTTGCCGGTTGGCTGAGGTGGGCCCGGGGCCTCCATTGGGGCCGGTCTGAGGACAGACACTGGAGAACAGCCCCCATTCCATCATTTGGGGATCCCAAAGAATATCCCTTCACATCGCCCCCCTTGCCACAGCTCTGTGGACTATGGCTGGTACCAGATCCACTAGAGGCCCCAATTCACTCCTCATTGATTGAGGTGTGCACTGGGAAGGGTAGTGACCCCAGCAGGGAGGAGACAAACCCAAGCCATCAGCCTCTGCTGGCTGTCAACAGACCGGGATGGAGGCAGAGGCAAGGCCCTGTCACCATGGCAACTTGCCAACGGGAACCCTGGGAGAAGTGCGTGGGTCTCTCGGCCCTTCTCCTGACCAATTTCCAGCACTGAGGAGAGGCTTGGGGGAAGGAGGAGAAAGGCTGATTCCTCTTGTATAGCAAGGCAAGGCTGAGGTGCAGGGGGCCAAGGCCTCCCTCTCACTGCCTCCCCCAAAACCCCAGTGCTGTGTGTACAGCATCCCGTTCCCAGGAGGTGTTCCCTCGGGGGGCTACCTGAGTCATTGCGGGGGATGAGTTTCCATGGCAAGGGCTGGCATCCTTCAGCTCCTTTAGACTGGTTCATGGCCTCTTCCTGGGGCTGCTGCCTCAGTGGGCTGCAGCCAGGCCCATGTTGCTGCTGCTCTGAGATTCTATGGGGTGCTTCCAACACATCTCCTCTTCCAGCCTCCCTCGGGGCCCATCCCCGAAGCACTTCTGTCTGAAGAAAGGATTCCCTTTGGAAGCTGGCAGGGGCATCCAGGGCTCCAGGAGTCAGTGCAGGGATAGGGAGAGCCCAGGAGCTGGGCTTTGCCCCTCTGATGGTCCCAGGCCAGGGGCAGCCTCAGTGGCCCCCTGGCTCCTGTAGCCAGCAGGCCCACTTCTGGATGGAGCTGGCCCTCGGCAAGAGGGTTTGGGGCCTTCCAGGCCAGAAAGGAGCAGTTGGCAGCTGGTCCCAGCTGGATTCCTCTTTATCCATTAGGGCGGGCCAGGAATACCTAGGGCCAGAAGGGAATTAACCTGGCAAGGCTCTCCAGAACCTGCCATGGTCCCTTCTCTTCACCTCGTCAGCCACTAAGGACAGGAGAGATTGGCTTAGAATTATGGGTGTCTCTTCTTCTGTCACTCCTACCCAAAGCCCATCTGCACCAGCCTCTGTAGCCCAGGTCTCAAGCCTATAACCCAACTCCAAAGCCCCCCCCCCCCCCCAGGACCCAGTGGGCATGCAGAGGGGTTAGCCCTGTGACAGCCCCATCAGAGAATCCTAGAGAAGCCCTGATTGGTAGAGTTGGGAAGGACCTCAAAGGCCTCTGCTCCAGCTTGTATCTGACTGGCATTCCCCTTTAAAACATTGCTCACAGAGGAACATCTGGCCTCCACTTGGAGACCTCTGGGGATGAGGAACTCACTACCTCCTTGTCATCTATGTTCAACTATATGGAGCAGTGGATAGAGTACTGGACCACAAACACTAGCTCTGTGACCTTGGGCGAGTCACTTCACTCACTTTCCTCCATTATAAATGGGAATAGAGTATCGAGTTTTCAGGGTTGTTGTGAGAATCAAAGGAGATGATTTTTGTAATGGAGCTTTGCACGGTGCTAAATAAATGTTCATTTCCATCTATAGAGTCTCAAGCATCCTGGCTCCTCACTAGAACGTGCGTGGTTGCCTAGTGGGCAATCCTCTGTGTGACACAAGTTGAAGGGCACACACTGCATGTGTGACAGCCTCCCACCAGAAATGCTCTGACCACACAGTGCTCCCATCCATTGAGACTCCCATGGCTCCTCATTCATTACCCAGGACGATCACAATAGGAAAATCCTCTGTTTGCATCTTCAAGGCCTTCATAGCCTGGCCTCTCCCCACTCCCCAACACACACTTTCCTTGGTGTTTCTCAGGTGAGACTCTCCATCTCTGAAATCTGGGCATTTGACCGGGCTGGAATTCTCTCCCTCTTCATCTCCTCAGTCTCTTTCTGGCTACTTTCTCCTGGAAGCTTTTCCCAATCCGCTTTAACGCTAGTGCCTGCCCTCTGAGGATTATCTCTAGTTTCCCCTACCTGGAGCATGCTCGGCCATAGCTGTTGCCACCTCGGCTGGCCCATGAGACAATGAGCTCCTTGATGGCAGACTGTGTTTTGCCTTCCCTTGTATCCTCAACATGTATCGAGGTACCTAGCACATAGTAGGGGCTTGACAAATACCTGTTGACTGTCATATGACAGCTGGAGTACTGTGGGAGTATGTCACTCAAGCGAGTCTCCAGCACTCACTGTGGTCAGGTTCCACAGCACCTGTTGCCTGGAACTGAAGCATTGGTGACCCAGCCTCCCCATTCCTGTAATGATCTTTCTATGGATCCCTGTGACATTTCTACTGGTGCCATTCAGCCCACAGCTTCTTCAGAGGATGCCAATTCCTTTCCCAAGACAATGTCTTTCAGCACTAAGGGCCAGTGGGGACACATGCTATGCTTGAGCATTGTGGGGGGGGGGCAGGTACGAAGCTGTGACTTACCATGTTGATCTGTGACATCATGAGTGGACCTCCAGAAAGGTGGTGTAGTTAAGTGGCTAGAGTCAGATGAGCCATGCTTTTGATCTTCCCTCTGATGCTTACTTGCTGGGGGACCCTGGAGCCAGTCACTGTGGCCTACCTGAGCCTTACTTTCCTTTTCTATACTACCTAGAGTCATCCAGATGTATTCCAAGGGCTCTGAGCCATAGAGCAGAGATGGCTTTAGCCCTAGATAGGGGCCCCCAAATGAATTACGAAATCATCCCAATACAATGTTCCAGTAAGGCGGCCTGGTGGATGTGTGTGTACACATGCGTGTGGCTGTGGCTGGAGTGGGGAGTGGGGGGCTGTGTGTGTGTGTAAGTAATGAATTGTCGCCCCAGACCCTACCTGGAATTCAGGAGACCACGCCCAATGAAACAGTCTGGATTTCTGCCCAAGCCCCTCATCCCTTGTGCCACAGACCCCTTTGGCAGTTCGGTGAACCTTAAGGGGCCCTTCTCAGAATCACGTGTTTAAGTGCACAAAATAAGATCTTTGCGATTACTGAGAGAATGCAATTATATTGAAATGCAGTTATCTAACTAGCTGTCTGTCTGTCTCTTTGTGTCTGTCATCTGTCTATCTCTCTGCCCGTCTGTCTCTTTTTGTATCTGTCTGTCATCTCACTGTCTTTCTTTCTGCCTGTCTGTCTGTCTGTCTGTCTGTCTCCTTGAAAGTTCATAGAGAGTATATGAGAACCCCTTGACTGAAGGGACTTTCTGTCCTTAAGCTAAGGTACCAAATGGCCTTCCATCACAGGTGGCCCCTGGGGACTGCTGTGACCTCAGGAGGCTTCTTTGGGGATTCAGAGCAGAGAGAGGGAAGGCAAGGAGGGGTAACTGCTCTCTCTGAAGGGTATCGGGTAATTTGGAAAAGTTCCTCCTCCTCCTCCTGCTGCTGCTGCTGCAGCCAATTAAGGAAAGTGGCTCTTGGCCTTGGCCCTGCTCCCCAGCAGCGGTGCTGGAATAGTGGGACTCGTCCATCCCCTCCCCAGGCAGTGTGTACTTCCCTTGCTGTGCTATTGCAGTATGGCTCAGACTCGATTTCCTACATGTTCCCCTAGCCTGCCCACTTGTCCTCAGTTGGACACGGCTATCCCTAGCTGTCCTTTAGTTGTCTCTCAGCAAAATCTCTACTCCTCCCCCACCTCCCAAGAGGAACTGTGGAGTGCGGGCAAACCTTCTGAGACTTCCAAAGGCAGTCTTTCCTTCAGCCAACGAGCCAGACATTGCCATGGCCTCTCCTCTTGTCTGATGCCTCAGTCCTTTTCGGGAATCTTCTGGGCCCGGAACTTTCCAACCTTGAGACTTCCAGTGTCCCTGCTGATTGACTCCTGCTGTTTGGCCTGAGCTGCCCTGATGTTGGGGTCTCACCTCGGGGCTGATGTCTTGGGGCTCTTGATGTGCAGCCCAGCCCACTTTGGAAGGGTTGTTTGGAGGAAGAGGACGATGCGGCCCTCAGATCCTCCCCTTGCTCCCCCACCTTCCCTTTCCCTTGGCCAAAAGCCGACAGCAGCAGTAGCCCTCAACTCTGCAAGCCCACGTGTGGCATTCCTGAACTGCCATACCTGGTCCAGAGCTGTACAAGGCAGTCAAAGACCCTGGAAACTTTCTCGCTCGTCTTGAGAGACACAACAAAGAGTGGGAAGAGCCTTGAATTTGGCCTCAAATGAAGCCTCTTCACCTCTGGAGGAAAAACATTCACCACACCTACTTCAAAGGGCTGTCGAGACGGTCAGTGAATGAAGTCATGGCACATGTGGGGGATTGGGTGCTTCCTCTACAAAATAAAGAGGTTTAGACATTTCTCCCTGAGCTAAGGGGCCATGATCCTTGGGAAGAACACTTGGTGAGGAGTCAAGAGACCTGGGTTTGAATCTCTGAACTGCTGGGAGAGCCTGGGCAAAGCCTCACACACTCCTCTCTCTGGCCCTCCAACTCTTCCTCTGGAAAATGAGGGAGTTGAGCCAGATGGGTTCCAAATATGCTATTGTATGCCCTGAATGGTCCAATCTGGAAAATTCATGGGAGAAAAGGAGCAAAAGAGGGGCACCCTGGTGACAGTGGGAGAAGAGTCTGGTACTCTCTTGTTTAAGCCAATAGCCACCTTCCTAAATGAGCTGTAAATAATTAAGTGTACAGCCACATGCACGATAGGTTTTTTATTATCCTGGTTTGTGGATTTCACTGTTTGTTCTTCTCCATGCTTGCTCTGAGGATAAATAAACCGGTCCCGTCCTCTCTCTTCCTCCTTTGTGCCCTTCGGATGCTCTTCTCTGCTCAGGCCCTCACCCCAGCATCCTGCAAATGGATTCTTGCTGTCTGTGCTGCACTGGCATAGCCTGAAGAGAGTGAGGCAAAAAGCTCCAAGATGGGGGGAGTAGAGGCAGCAAAGGGGGCCCCAGGAAAGAGAGCTGTCCTTCTTGGGGACCTCAAGTTCCCACATGCAGAGGAGACTCTCTGGAGGTTTGTGGCTTTTGGCCCATACTTTGAGTGGGGAGCAAATTTGCCAAGAAAGGCTTGGCAGGCCACTCACCCAGGGTTGTTCTGAGCCCTGAGCTCTCCTTTGTGCTATTGTCCATCAAATCAAGCTGGGGCTTCAGTTCTGTGGCATGCTCTCTTCCACTGTCCCTCACAGAAGGGCAAGTGAGGATGGAGTCCAGAGAGCACTGGGCTTTGGGGGCAAGTGGCCTCGCTTTGAAGCCCACCTCAGCCCCTTGCTCTCTGTGCTGCTTACAGCACATCTCTTAACCAGCCAATGTGGTGCAGTTAAAGGAATTCTGGCTTTGGAGTTAGAGGACCTGGGTTCAAATTCTGAGTGACCTTAGGCAAGACCATTCCCTTCTCTGGGCCTCAGTTTCCTCCTTTGGGAAATGAGAGGGTGTCCTCTAAGGTCCCTTCCACCTCTAAATCTACAAGCCTCTCAGAGCCTCAGCCTTCTCATCAATAAAATGGGAATCATTATTTGCATGACCTCTCTCTCAGGGTTGTCACAAGAGAAGCACTCAGCAGCAGCCAGAAGGACTGGTTAGGAGGCCATGGCACGAGTCTAGGCCAGGACTGTGAAGATGGTGACAGTAGACTGAGATGAGAGAGAGTCCATTGGGCTTGGTGAGTGATTAGCTGGGAGAAATGAAGCTAGCTTCCCACTCTGAGTGAGAGGGCCCTGAGGGCCAGGTAGAGCCCCTAAAGTCAGAGAGAGATTTAGCTGCTTGGGAGTCTGAGGTGTTTAGAGGATGTCCAGGGTCTGAGGGAGCCCAGATAGCCATGTGCCCAAGCCTCAGGTAGATCCAGGAGGAAATGAGATCCAGGGTACCTTGAAGGCACCAGTTTATTCAAGTGGCCAGTAGGCCTAAGCCTTCTGTGAGCAATACAAATGAGAGCAAGTGGATGATGGTGGTAGGAAATGTTGGAGAGAGGACCCAAAGGGGTGAAGAGGCTATGGCTAAGGGAACTCAATAGCCTCAATCTTCCTGGGGTACCAGGAGCATCAGTTCTACTGCTGCTATCTTTTGGAGTGCTCATGCTAATCTTTGTCAATGGTAAACCCCTCACTGCTTGTTGACCTTCCCCTAGACTCAGATCTGCCACTGGCTTCCTGGCTGTGCTCTTGACTTTCTGAATATCATCATCCTGCTTCTGCTGTAGCCTCCCTTTAGAATCTGTGATCCTGACCAAGTCATTTCACTCCATTTGTCTCAATTTCTTCCTCTGTCAAATGGGCTGGAGAAGACAATAGCCAACCCCTCTGGTAGCTGTGCCAAGAAAACCTCCAATAGGGTCACCAAGAGCTGGACATCACTGAGACAATTCAACAACAACAAATAAGATTGCCTGTCTCTCTAGAGCTGTGCTGTGAGATGGAACTTCAATTGTTGTAGCTGGTTCCTATGGCATCTTTGTGTGGAAAAAGACCCGGGGACTGTAGTGGACCACTAATTTAAAAGGACCCAACCATCTGACCCAGGAGTCAAGACAACAAGTGCTTGCCCCACTGCCTCTGTCCAATTAAATCTAGAGGCCTCCAGTCATTTCTGACCACCAGTCTTTAGTAAAGGCACAGACAAGATCAGCAACACATCAGCCCAAGGAGCTGGGAATACTGAACCTGAAAAGGCTTCGAAAGGAACACAGTGGGGGTTTTCAAGTATCTCAAAGTCGTCACGTGACTCGAGACCTCAGAAAGTAGAACTAGTATGAATGGGTAGAAGCAACAACTTTGGGGTCACCATAAGGAAGAGCTCTCTCGCTATCAGAGCTGTCCAAGGTTCAATTGTACTTGCTTGATGAAGAGTGTCACACAGTGAGTCTCCAGGCAGGGGCTGGAGAAGCGCCTGTCACAGATGCCGTGGAAGGGGAGCCGCAAGTGGAGGAGGTTGAACTCTGTGACCTCCTAGATCTCTTTGAGCTCTGAGATTCTTAATTCTATATACCTCTTCATCCTCCTCTAATTAAACCTGCTTTCTCAAGTACCATCATTCAAGCTTAATTAAAAAAATGATGACAATATTCCCTCGCCTGGTTTATGGTCTTTCTCTGATTAATAAGACGGGTGCTGATGGCTGGACCTTCAGTTCTGAGCCCCATGTTTTATTAATGGCCAAGCTGGAGGATAAGAGGTACCATAGTGCAATAGAAAGGACCCTGGATTCGGTGTTCACATTCTTTCTCTTCATCTTCCTTACTGGGTGATAGTGGGCCCTTATTGCCACCTCTGAGGACCTTAGTACCCTCAACAAAATGGGGGCTTGGCTAGAGGCACTCGGGCTCCTTCCAACTCTAAATCGTGGGTCCCATGATTGTCCAGAGGAAGGCTACCAGAATGGTGACAGAACTGGAAAGCCTTCTTGCATCCACTGAATTATAAGGGATACGAGAGCTATCCCCCATTATCTGAGGGACTGGCATGTAGAGGAAGGATCAACTTTGTTCTGCTGTGCTCCAGGGGGCAGAACAAAGAGCACTGCCTTGGCAGGGGAAATGACAGAGAGCCAGACTGAGGCTGGATTTCAGAAAGGAGAACTTGCTAACTGAGAGCTGGCCCTGGGTGGAAGTGGTGGCCCCCAGAGGAGTGTTTTCTCCCTCAGAGGAGAGCTTCAAGTCAGTGCTGCAGGGCTGGTAAGGTATAGCCTGGGCTCACAGTCCTTCCCATCCTGCTTGGTCTTCTTTGAACTCTCTCAAGCCAATCAATGCTCTTCTTCAAATATAGCTCCTAGAATGAAGTACAATATTCAAGTCATGTTCTGACTACTCTAGGTTCTAGTGGCTTCCCTCTCTGTTCATTATTTCCTATTTCTCCAATCGAGAGCTTACTTTTCTATATTTGTTTGCATGTTGGCTCTCTTGTTAGAGTGGTAGCTCCTTGAGGGTAGGGACCGGCTCTTGCCTCTTTCTGTGCCCCCAGTGCCTGGTACATAGGGGCATTTATTGACTGACATGGGCAGCGTACAGTGCTGGGTTGCCCTCTCATTCCAGGAAGCAATGTATGTGCCATACTGCTAAGCTGAGTTTGCAGCCTAGTCGAACCCCTCGATCTCTTCTAGTCACACTGCCATCTGGCCACATCGTAGCTATCTCGTATTCATGAAGTTAATTTTTAGAGTGCCCAGAAGTTCTTCTCTTCTTTTTCTGCTCCACAGTTTAGCTTATAGTAGCCAAGGGTGGAGCACCTGGTGAGCATGATTCCAGCTAGGAAGGCCCCAAAGAGGCCTTCATAGTTGACCTCGTCGTTCTCCAGAGTAAGAAATTGGGGTTCTGAGAGGAAGGGGCTTGCTACGGTGGCTGACCTGGGACTCGGGGCGGGGGGCTGACTCCAAGTTGAGCCCTCTTCTTGCTTAGCAGAAGTGTCTTTCTCACACCAATTCTGCCCACGATAATGGAGAACAGGCTCTAGCTTCCACATTGAATCCAGTTACCTGCTGTGTGACTCTGAGCAAATCTCTGACTCCCCTCTGGGTCTCCTCTTCTCCCAAGTCCTCTCCCCTGTCGCCTTAGAGGTTGGATTCAGTGGTCTCTAAACTCCTTCTGGCTCTTATTGCTTGTGGCCACGATATTTTCTGTGGATAAGGAATCATGCCCTTCCCTTCACTTAGCCCAAAGTACTGGCACTGGCACAGTGGAGGATGAGTCACCTCTCAAGCACCCCTCAGGGTCCTTGACCCATCCGGGACCACTCGCTTGTTCTTGTTGGCTTGAGTATCCTATCTGGACCCAGTATATTTCCGCCCCTTCTGGAATGATGGATGCAACTTTATGCTCCAGGGACCTCTTCTACTTTGGGGAAATCCCCAGGTTTAAGGTCAACTTGAATGTAGGCAGGAGATTGTCCTCGTTGACCTCTGCAGGCATCTTCAGTCTTTGAGTTCCAGAAGAAAGGCTACATAGCACAGTATGAACACTATAGGTCTAGAATCAGCAGTCCTGTGTGGCAGGGGAAATCCCTTCACTTTCCTAGCCCTCGGTTTCCCTCCTCCTCTGAAAAGGGAAGGGCTGACTGATGACCCTCACATTCTAAGCCAGTGGTCATCATTTGGCCTATGATCTCCCTTCTCCAACCCAGGAAGTAAGTGTCGCATTTTTTAATTGGGATGCCTCCCCTCCTCCAGCTCTTCTCTTGGGAGGCCGATCAATGAGACGCCAGTGCAGGTTCCAAGATCTCCTCCTCGTCACAGCATCACCCCAGTGACTCCTCTTGATGGACCTTAATATAGCACAGAGGCAAGTGAAAAGCCACCTCACACTGAGGAGAATGAGAGAATGGAGAGGCCTGAATCGAGTCAGAGCTGTGGGGGCTGCCACAGGCAAGATACTGGGCCATGAACATCTCCTGTATAATCTTTAGTGGTCCTTGGTCCAACGACCAAGGGACCCAGAGGCTCCAGCCAAGTGGGCCTTACTTGGGCAAGAGGGGGACACCAATGGTTAGGGGATGGAATAGAGATGATCATTCAGGTCCCCTGCCCCAGTTCATCTCCAGAATCAGCCTGCCTTCTTCCTTAGCTTTGTTCCTGGCCTCTTGCAGCATTTCAGTGCCACAGCTCCAAGGGAACCCCAAGCTCCCAGCACTCTTCCGCTGGCCTCCACAGAGAGTAGATAGGCACCTTCCTCAAGGAGGAGCAGGAAGAAGAGGTGGCCTGTCTTAGAAGTGACCTGGGTGAGGGATAGCTTGTTACTGAGATGAGGCACAAAGGAGCCAGAGAAGGAAATGTGAGTCGGAGGTAATGAAGACAAGGACAAGTGGGCAAGGGGCTATTGTGGAGGGGATTCCTATTCATGTATCAGTTGGCTGAGATGGCCCCAGCTTCAAGGGGGGATGGGTTTGAGGTGAGGAGAGAAATGAGACACCTGAGCACTTTTTTCTTTGGGAGGACCTAAAACATCCCTCTCGTTTTTAGTGCTCCACTCCAGCAATCCCACTGGGAACTAGTTCTGGAAGGGACCTCAGAGGTCATGTGATCCAACTTTGATTTTATGGAAGAGGAATCTGAGAGTCGAAGGGATGAAGGGACTTGGTCAAGCCCCTGCAGGTGGTGAAGAGGTGATCTGGGATTGGAACCGACAGTCTCTGGCACCCAGATCAGGTTCTATCCACTTTACTGGTGCCAGGGAATAGCCTGGGGCATTAGGTCATCTTTGGTAAATGCTGCCTAGAAAAAGAAGGGACCCCTGGGGGGAGCTGAGCAGAGTGGAGAAGGGAGCATGGGGGAGTCAGGGCCCAGAGCCAAGAAGGACAGTCACTGAGACAAATGCAGAGCAGCTGAATCAATGTGTCCGGGAGTTCCTAAGCTAGATTGGAGAGGGTTAAGATCAGTAGAACAGCCCCTGATTTACAGGTACTTTAAGGGCTGAGAACAAGTGAACTCAGCTTAGGCCTAGTGGGGGGAGTAGTCAGATGCTAGCAAGCAAGTGCTTACCTTTGAGTGGCATGGAAGGTATGGTCAGTAATGCTGAATCAGGTCCCTATACCCGCCCTCCACTGAGCAGGAGGAAAAGCTGGGAGCCAAAGAAGCCTGTCCTTGATCCCCTGGCTGAGGGCACTGGAGAGTGCCATGGTACCATAGCAAGAAGCTGGCAGAGCAGCCTTCCCTGGGGGGGCTGCCCTAGTAGTGTGACTGGGTGTGGGGGGGCCCATTTCATCGCAGCACTCTTGGCCTTTACCTCTTCTTCATGTCCATTTCCTCTTCCTTCCTTAGGGTACAGGGGGCACTGGCTGGAAGGGGAGGTAGCAGGGTAGCTTTGGCTCAGGGCCAGGAAAGATCTCATTACTGTCTAAAGAATTCCAGTGAGCACTTTTGCCCACCTCAAGTACTCTGTGGGTACCCAGAAGCTCTGCCTCCCTCCAAGGCCACTCTTGGTACCAGCATCTGAGGCAGACTTCAGTGCTGAAGTTTGCCTCCACATTAGAAGTGGTGCTCTCAAGTTCTCCCATGATGCTCCCACAACAGGAAGAGCTCCCCCCATCCCCGGGATCTAGCCAGTCTGAACAGGCATGGTCTAAGACATTAGAAGCTGCTTGAAGGCAGGACTGTTTCAGTGGCACCTTTCTAGTCACAGTCTAGTGCCGTTCCTGGCACAGGGCTTGGTGGGGAATTCTGAAAGCTAGCCATCTTGGAGTATTTGGCAGGCTGTCATGGAGAAGAGAGATTAGCCGTGGTCGGATACAAATCCATAGACATTGCTTGACTCACCTTGATGGGTTGTGCTGGAATTGCTGGAGGAGTTGCCCACATCCAGCCATCTATCCATCAGCATTTATTTAAGCACCTACTCTGTGCCAGGGACTGTGCTAGGCCCTGAGGATGGAAAGACCAAAGTGATGTAATCCCTGTTCTCTGGAGGCCAGCAAGTACACAGATAGACAGTTGACTGCCAAATGTAGATGAGATAAATCCAAGGCCATTTTGAGGGAGAGGAAGGCACCAACAGTTAGGGAAGCCTGGACAGCTTTCCCTGAGGATGTAGCACTTGAGTGAGCACTGGAAGAAGCTAGGGATCTTGAGAAGCAGAAGTGAGGATCATGTCCCGAGAATGAGAGATAGCCTGGGCAAAGACAAGGAGGGAGGAAATGGGATCTCTCATGTGAGGAATGGCAGCCAGTTTGGCTGGCTCATGAAGGATATGAAGCAAGTAAGGTGGCAGAGAGCTGGCGATCTTTCCCTAACTCAGTTGAGATAGGTTGGGAGGGACTTCAAAATGGTGTTTTAGCCGAGTGGCAGAAGGGAGTTTCCGGAGCAGTGGGGAAGGAAGGGGCACCTGGTCAGACGTGAGCTTTGGAAAATCACTTTGGCAGCAGGGATGGGGAGAGACAAGGACAGGGAGCCCAGGCCAAGGCAATTGGAGTGATCCAGGCAAGAGCTGTATTGCAGTCAACACTTGAGTCTCTGCTAGGAGTAGAGAGAGCAATGGCCCTGGAATAGGGGCAGACTACAACTCAGTAGAAGGAAGAGCTTTCCTAGAGATGGCCCAGATGGGCTGGGGGCTGCTTTCTGGCATTGCTGTCTGGCTAAAGCTAGCTAAAGCAGTGGCCCAGAGACCTAAGGCTTCTTGTGTTGGTGGGAGTTGCTTTTCCCAAACCAGCTTCCACTGGTTGTGGGTCTGGCTGGGCTCCCCCTTCTGTCTAGCCTTTGGCTCTTCCCATGAGCCCCAGCCTCTGCCTGCCTGCAGATGTCATCCTCAGGCTCCTTATGTACCCAACGAAGCCTCTCTGCCTTCCTCCTCTCCCCATGCAGGCCTTCCTCCACAGATCTTTCACTCTCTTATTAAGTTCATCATAATCAGTTGGGATTTCAAATTAGGAATCCCATTAGCATGGAAGTCTGGGGAAGCCAAACTCTACGCTGGACATCATCCAAACGTCTTTGCAGGTGGCCGAGCAGGCCAGAGTGATGGCCTTGGCCACACCTGCCAAACATGGCCCCACATCTGTGGGGCGCTGTCCCCATCCACTGGTCTTGGGTGCTGGCCAGGTGGAGCTGCCCCTCTGTGCTCCTGGAGTTGAAGGTCAAGCCAGGGCCCCGAGTCTCTTTCCTACAGCAACCTCTATTCTATCACTTCCTTGCTTGAGCACTTGACAGGGTTCAGCTCAAATCTACTCCACTGAGTTAGACACTGGGGATGGAAAAGACTGGTCTACACCCAAGGTGCTTGTGCCCCAATTGCGGTGGGGCAGGGTGCCCACAGAAGCCAGCAGTGGGGCCATAGCTGTTCAGATGAGAAATAGGGACCAATCAGAGAATGCCCACCGGATCCAGGCCCTTAGAAGCCTTTGAGTCTGCCCCCCAAGGTCAAGTCGATACCAAAACACCAAGCATTTATGAAGCAGTTGCTCTGCTGGGCACTGTGCTAAGCCCTGGGGGGATCTTTGCCCTCAGGGCTAATGAGCAAAATGACACGCAGATAAGCTGTGTCCAGGGCCAATGGGAGGCTGTCTCAGAGGAGAGGTGTTATCATGGTGTAGGGTGGCATGTGAGGACTAAGGAGCAGGTTAAGACCTTGGGGGTGCCCTTAGTCAGGGAGGGGGAATCAGAAATCAGCCACTCTTTGAGACTTAGTTTCTTCATCTGGGAAATGGAGAACAAAAGCTGCCACCATGCCTTGCCTGCCTCCCAGGAGTAAAGAAGCACAAATGGCACTTAGTTCTCAGGCTGCTGTAAGAGGGGGGGTTGACACTGAGGAAACCCAGCTCTGCTCCCAAGTGCCTCAGCTGGTCCATCTTCTGGCAGTGTGCGGCATGCAGAAAGACCCAATTGGGACATTCAAACTCTTCTTTTTTCTTTCTTAGGCTTTTCAGCTGAAAGATGATTTAGCTCAGCCACCTTACTGTACAAATGAGAAAACTGAGGCCTGTGTGGTGGAAACACTGGCCTAATGTCAGCCAGGTAGAAAGTGGCAGAGCTCAGAGGTTAGAATTGGAGTTCTCTTGGCTTCTGACCCAGCACTCTTTCCCTGGAAGAGCCTCAATTTAGAGAAGGAAGGGACCTTAGAGGTCTTCCTCAATGCTTCCACCCTGGCTTCTGAGAAGTGAGGAAACAGGGAAGGGAAGGGACCTGTCCAAGGTCCCTCAGAGCTAGGATTGAAATACTAACTCTAAATCCACCTGGGAAAGGAGAAGCTGCCATTGGAAAGCCATAATAGAGTGGCATTAAAAGAGCAAGCCCAGCTACTGCTGGAAGAAGGGGGCACCAGACTTAGGCTGCTGCCAGGATTTCCCTCAATCAGGCAACCAATTGGCCACCCGCTCTGATCTGGCCATTGTGTATACCACTTCGAGGTCCAGTGAGCTAGCTGAGGAAATTTCCCATCATGTTCCCCCTCTCCCACAGTAGGACTATGCTGTCCCAACAGTGCAGATGGATGAATCTATCTAGATTGAAAGTGTGCTTGGGTAGCTATTTGGCCTCAGTCTCTGTCTTGTTCTATTAGGAAAAGCATCTGTTATCCCAAATCTCAAATTGCAAGTAACCCAGTGAGTCCTAACATCCTAATCAGTAATCATGGCACAATAGAAAGGGAGATTGAGAGGCAGAGCACTCGGGTCCCAAGCCTCACTCCACCACTTAAGGACTGCAAGTGGGAACTCGGGCAAGTCCTTGCCCTTCCTTGGCCTTCCTTTGCCTCTTCTGTTCTGAAATAGTGGGAGCTGGGCTCGATTCCCTCTGAAGTATCTCCTCCTCCAAAGAGATGCCACTGCCCATATGACCTCTGAGCACTCACTGATTTGGTGCGTGCCCACCAAGCCTTTCCTGACTGCCAGCTCAGTACCAGGCTTCTAGGTGAGGCTCTGCTTATGGAGAACACTTTCCCTGTACCGTTGGGGAGAATAAGGCATAGGTGCCTTTAGTGCCCCCCAAAGCAGGCAAAGGCATCCCCTCTGCAGCCCCCTCTGGCACCCCCTGAAGCAACAGCAGCAGCACAGACACCACAGAAGTGCCAAGAAAGACCTCCCAGAGTAGACCCTAGATTGGGTTTCAGACTTGAATTTGCCCTCAGACACTGAGTCTGCTGCAAAGCTTCTCCCAGCTGACTCCAGGCCATAGGCTCAGGCTTCTGCCCTTCCTCCCCCTCCACAAAGGCAACTCCAGCCCCTTTGGGATTGAGAAGAGGCCACATGGAATGCAAGGAAGGTTAGGGAAGTCAGTGGTGACCTGACTGGCCATGGAAGCAGCTTCTCCAAGATGGCAGAGACTGGATGTGGGGTGGGAGGCTACATTGGGTCTCCCTTCAGGAGTTGGGCCCTTGGGAGGGGCCAGGTGTGCCTGTACCAGGAAAAGGAGTGCTGGAAGAATCTAGACCTGCCAGTGGCCCAGTGAGGCAGACAGAGGAGAGGGGTGGGAATGGAGGCAGCAGTGATGAAGCTGTGGTCCCCTGGACATCCTTCAGGGAGGGTGCTTTGGGATTTCAGGAGCATCTTCCCTCCACAGGGGTACTGGCCTGCCGGCTCCTACAGTGAATGGAGCTGGGAGGAGCACCGTGCTAGGCCCCCAGGAGCAGTGGGCAGCCATGGCAGTCATCTCACAAGAGAGGGGCCGAGAGAGAAGCCCCAGAGAAGAGAGGGAGGCTGGCGCTGGCAGGGAGGCGGAGAGCAAGGCCCCAGACACCCCCACCTTATGCCCCCTGTGTGCCCTGGAGAAAGAAAATGCAGCAGAGAGGAGAGAGAGGAGAGGAGAGGAGAGGAGAGGAGAGGAGAGGAGAGGAAAGGAGAAGAGAGGAGAGGAGAGGGAGAGGAGAAGAGAGGAGAAAACCTTCAGAGGGAGGCTTGAATGCTTCCTTAGGTGATGAGAGGAAGGGAGGTGGCCTTTTCTGCCCCCAGGCTAGGCCAGGAGAAGCCCAGGGCTGCCCTGGCCTACTCCCCAGTCCTCCAGGCCTGGCTGGGCTCTCAGCAGCTCCAGCTTCTAACCTAGAATTTGAGAAAAGGGACAGATTGTAAAGGAGAGCCACCACCCCATCTCCACCGTCTTCCTCCAGCCAGCCAGCCAGCCACCTGTTTATGATGCGACTAGGGCTGGGGTTGGGGCTGGGACTGGGGGTGCCGCAGCGCCTGGGCCGATCACTTGCTGCTGGACGGGCGGGGAGCAGAGGAGGCCAGGGGGCCCATGTCTTTCCCTGGCTCTTCAAGGCAAGTGCTGCAAAGCTGGCACAGAAGCAACCAGCCTCTGCCCCCCCCCCCCGCCCCCTCCCCTGCTCTGCACCCTTCACCCTGCAGGGAGGTCACCCCGATAGCTGCGCGCCTCTGTGCCTGCTCTCCCGCCCGGCCGGCGGCCAGTCTAGAGGGGGGGCTGCGGAGAGAGTCCAGGGAGGAGAAGGGGCGGGCAGCGCGCGCCCCTCCGCCCCCCCTCCAGTGGCTGAGATCTGCTCGGAGGGAGGGAAGAGAGGGAGAGCGCTTCACCAGGCTAGCCTGCTGCCTACTGCCCGCCTGGCCCGGCCCAGCCCAGCCCGGCCAGAGAGAGGCAGGGGAGGGAGAGAGGGAGGGAGGGAGGGGAGGGGACTGCGAGCGCGGGCGCGAGCGCGCGAGCCTGTGGGGAGGGGGAAAGTTTGGCAGAGGCTCCTGGGGGCTGCTGCTGCTCGAGCTGGCCCAGCGCGCCGTCGCCGCCGCCAGAGCGCTCCTGGCCTGCGCGCCCTCCGGACCTCCAAGGAGAGCGCCTGCAGCCTAACCCAGCCGAGTCAAGCCCAGCCCAGCCGAGCCAAGCCCAGCCGAGTCGAGCCGAGCCGAGGGAGCGGACCGGGGCCGTCCGCGCCTCGCGGCCCGCTGCAGGCCAGCGCACCGGCATGCGGCGCCGCCCGGCAGCCGCCCGGGCCGCCCGGGACACCGGGCCCCCATCGGCCTCGGATGCTGCCGCTGAGGGACAGGGGCCGTCGGGGCCAGGAGGCGAGGAAGGCGCGGCGGCGCGGCCGCACTCCGAGGTGGGACATGGGGGCAGCCGGCGCGACTGGGGCTGCGGCCGGGGCTGTGGGTGCGGGAGCGGCTGCAGGAGCCCTGGGTGGGGGGAGCTGGGAGGGCGCGCCGGGGCCTGGCCTCGAGCGAGGAGGGAGCCGTGCGTCGCGCGCCTCTGCGGCGGGCCGGCCGGGGAGACAGAGTCCGGGAAGGCTGGTGGAAGCAACAAGTGCTAGAGCGAGCGCTCCAGTCGGTCGGGCCGGGAGGGGGGGCGGGAGGGGTCCAGGGGGGTTCAGGGGGACGAACCACCGGAAGACAGAGCCAGGGGCAGGGGAATAGGCAGGGCGCGCCGGCCGGGCTCCCTCTGTCTGGGCTGCAGAGAGACTAGGGGAGCGGAGAGCGGAGAGCGCCTCCAGGGAGCGCAAGAGACTGGAGAAGCTGCAAGCGGCGGGGCTGTCCCGGCGCTGCCCTGCACGGAGGCGGGCGCGTTATCTCGGGGACCCACCTCTCTCTCCTGCTAGTGCCGCAGCGGCGGCACAGGCTGGGCTGGGTCGGGCCGGGCCCGGGCCGGGGAGCTGGAGCGAGCGCCGGCAGCGACGCGGCGCCTCCAGGCAGCCAGGCGGCGGACCCAGCGGACAGTAGAGCCGGGCCGCCCCCCCCCCCCCTCCCCGGCAGCCTCTCGGGCTCGGTTCGGGGCTGCCCGCCCGCCTGTGTGCGCGCCCGAGCCCCGGGCGAAGGCGGGAGGTAGGCAGGAGGCTGGTGGTGGGCTCGGCTCTGCTTCCAAGCTCTCCCTCTCCCTCTCCCTCTCCCTCTCCCTCTCCCTCTCTCTTCCCCCCCCCTCTCCTTCTCCTCTCTCCTTCTCTCTCTCTCTCTCTCTCTCTCTCTCTCTCTCTCTCTCTCTCTCTCTCTCTCTCTCTCTCTCTCTCTCACTCACTCTCTCGCTCTGTCTCTTGCTCTGTCTCTGTCACACACACACGCACACACACGCACTGCAGGAGCCGCGGGCGCTCGCCTACTGTCCGCCGCCTGACCGGGTTGGGCCGGGTTCCCTGCTTCTCCCTGATCGCCCTCCGGGTCGGGTGGGGAAAAAGGGACGGGTCGGGGTCGGGGCGCCCATTGGTGCCTTGGCCAAGCTACCACTCCCCGGGCTGCAGGATCTCCGGGCAGGTAGGTAAGCGCGCAGGCATGGGGATGGGGCTGAAACACGCCGGGGGCCCAGGCCGCAGGATGGCGTGGGGGCCGCCGACGGCCGCCAGCTGGCCATCTGAAAAGCCATCCTGTTTTGGGGGCTGCTTGGTTGGGACCCCGCCCTCTCGCGCTCCCTCTCCGCAGTGTCAGGGTCAGTATTTTGGCAGTTAGCCCCAGGAGGGGCAGGTGCTGGCTCAGAGCCATTGTAGGGTGGCAGGGCTGTGAGGGGAGGGGATCGAGGGACCGAGATCTGTTGTTACCTTTTACAAACGGATTCGTATTGCTCTGGACTTAAGCCGAAGTCTCTATGACATCTTTCTCCCCCCTCCCCTCCCTTCTCTGTCGCTTTCTGTCTCTGTCTCTTTTTCTCCCTTTCTCCTCCTTCCTCTCTCTTTCCTCGTCTCTGTATTTGTGTCTCTGTCTCCGTCTCTTCCTCCCTCCATCCCTTCCTTCTCCGCTCCCTCTTCCCTCTCCCCCCTCCCTCCCCCCTCTCTCCCGCCCTCTCCCTGTGTCCCTCTCTCCTTCCCCTTCGCTCTCTCCGTCTGTATCTCCTCTTCTTCTCTCCCTATCTCTGCCTGGTCTCATCTTCTCCCTTTTCCCCTCCTTTGCTGACCCGAAAGACTGGGGATAATCTCGGCCGGGCCTCGGCTGCGCTCTCCCCTTACACACCCAGACGTCCTCCCCCGCGCCCCTCCCCTCCCCTCCCAGCTCGAAGCCCGTGTCTCTTGGCCATCCCTATACCTGTAGAGCAGAATATGCAGCTGAGCGGCGGCGGCGGCGGCGGCTGTGGCGGTAGCTAGCGGGGCGGCGCGGCGGCGCAGGGGAGGTTAGGCAGACAGAAATGGAGCACTTCTGGCTTCCTGAGTCGCAATGAGGGAAGCTCGAGTTTGCAAAATAATTGCAGTCAGAGAGAAGGGCTGAAAAGAGGAAGGCTCGGGCCGATAGTCCCGCTGAGAGCCAGGGAGCAGAGGTTTGTGGAGGGAAATTGGCCAGGGCTCCTGGTGTGGGGCAGGCGGGGGCTCCCCTGCAGGCTCTGCTTCCTGCCAAGCCCCTCTCTTGTGGAGCAGAGCCGGCACCTCAGCGGCCACTTTGCTCCTGTCTTTAGAAGGATTGCCTGAAGCTAGTGGAAGGGGGAAGAGCAGCGAAATTCTGTGGCCCCCTAACTAACTGAGACCTTGGGACCATGGCTGAGGCGCTGCCCCCTGGGGACTCGGTGGCCAGGCTACCCAGGGAGTCTGGCTCCTCAATGGGCTTGGACAGGCTGGCTCCAGCAGGGGGGCCAGGAGAGGATTGCTCTGCCAAGGAGGGAGAGCAAGAAGGAAGCGCCTACAAGCTCACCAGCAAAGTGTCCACATCAGGCCAGATGAGGAGCAAGGTAAGGGCAGTCATTAGCATCCTCTCCATGGTCCAGGATTCTGTGCAGGTGCCCCTGAGCCCAGAGTTGGAATCCTGCTTTTGCCCCAACTAGAGCCAGGTGCTGCTTGTTTGTTTGCTCTCCCATCCCTAGGATGGACTACCGAGGTGGGCCAGCCTCACCAGAGGGCCCTATAGATGAATGACTCAGGGGCACTAAGAAGCTATCAGAACAGCAGAGCATCTCCACAAAGGCTCCCATTTCTGAGGTCAGCGACGTCCAACAGACCACAGTGCCAGCACCTCTGCCACTTTGCTTTGGGCCTCCGAGGAGTAAACGGGTTTCCAGCTCTACAGGGAAGGCAGTGTTCAGAGGCACTGCCTCCTAGAGGCCATTCTTGGGCACAGCATCTCTGCCTGGGGGTGGGGAGCTGGCCATTACTCACAGAAGCACAGCCATCCTGCCCCGTCCATCCATGAAATGAGCAAAAGAATTCGCTTAGGGGGTGCCAGGGATTGGCCCCCCACTTCTAGTTGAAGTTGTCCTGCCAACTCCTGACCTAAGGTGGAGCTGGAGCCCCTGGGGGCAGCTGATTGAGCTTCATGCTGAGTTATTGTAGCATTGGGATTAGGCTGAGGGCAGGTGTTGCCTGTGTGTGTGTGTGTGTGTGTGTGTGTGTGTGAGAGAGAGAGAGAGAGAGAGAGAGAGACAGAGACAGAGACAGAGACAGAGACAGAGACAGAGACAGAGACAGAGACAGAGACAGAGACAGAGACAGAGAGGGGAAAAGACAGAGAGGGACAGAGGGAGAGAGACAGAGACAGAGAGGGGGAGAGACAGAGAGAGACAGAGACAGAGAGGGGAAAAGACAGAGAGGGACAGAGGGAGAGAGACAGAGACAGAGAGGGGGAGAGACAGAGAGAGACAGAGACAGAGAGGGGAAAAGACAGAGAGGGACAGAGGGAGAGAGACAGAGACAGAGAGGGGAAAAGACAGAGAGAGACAGAGACAGAGACAGAGAGGGGAAAAGACGGAGAGGGACAGAGGGAGAGAGACGGACAGAGAGATGCTGGGAGGAGCTAATTTTCTTCTCTCCTGGTGGAACACTCTAGTCTGTGAATGAGAGCTGGCCGTGCCCCTCCTTTTTAAAAATTTCAATTTCCAGGCAGTGGACCAGGGTCCAGAGTCCCCTACCTGGTGGCAGAAAGTGTGAGTGCCAATGTGTGAATTGGTTTTTTAGCAATGATGTGACCCTCTAGGGGTTGGTATTAAGTGAGCCACACTTGTCTGTCTCTGCTCAGCTTCTATTGAGAAAAGGCTGTTGAGTGTCTTTGTGCCCTGAGGTTTGACCAGCTAGGAAATCATTATAATTGTAGGATTGAGGAAAATTAAGTGAAGCAAAAGATCAGCGACTCCTGTTTTTTCTTCTGGGGTCTCTTTGCACTTCCCCATGGACCAGGAACAAATGACTATCCCTCCCTCACTGCTCCCTCGCCTCCCCCCAACCTCAGCCCAAGTCTCCCTCCTCTGCATTTATGTATGGACACTTGCTGTTGCTATCACCTGGCTTGTCAGCCTTGTTTCCCCCAATTGATTGGAAGTTCCCTAGGGATAAGGATCCTGCCTTGTATGTGGCCTGCATAGTGCCCAAGACACACAGGAGATTGTTGAAGCCCATAGTATACAAATCATCCCCAGAAATGGAGAGAGCTACTGAGCTGCTGAAGCCAGACAAGCCCCCCCCCCTGGTTTGCAGCCCATTGGAGATGCAGAGTGAGAAGTAAATGCTCCTTTAAGTGGCCCAGAATATATGGGCCCGGGGGAAGTACAGTAAATCTTTCCATTTTCAGAGTGGGTGTTAGAACCATAATTAAGAAGTAAATTGAAAACTATTAAAAAAATTGGTCGGCAAGCATCCTTTTCCCATTCATTCCCGACAGCAGGCCGGCAATGATGCTTTTTTGTTTAGAGGGTAATAAATTCTTTTTCTAAGTGAACGCAGCATCCGCAGTGCTATTAACAAGCGCCAAGGCTGTTGATCCTAATACTTAACCTGTTGACGGTCGGGCAGAAATTCTGTCTCCTCCTCCCGGTCTCCATTCTTCCTCCTCCTCCTCCTCCCTGTCCCCCTCTCCCTCCATGCCAAGGTTTTCGTGCTTTGGGATGGATTCTTCGGGTGGGTTTAGAGAGCCGTGGGGCACCGGGGCTCGGCTCTTGTGTCTTTATTAAATATAATCTACGACCCCCCAATGGCAAGCTAAGCTAGTTCCCCTCCATCCCGCCATCCCCCAGGGGTCAGCAAGCCACCACAGCTAATCAAATCCCCAAACTCTGACTGCTCAATCTGGCCATCTGCGCCTCACAAGCCTCCCATTTGTCCACAAACAATCTCTTGGCTGACATTTCATCAACGCTGGCTTCCCCCAAACCAGGGACTGACTGCTGGTGCTGTGGAGGCTGCTGGAGGGATCGGAAGCAGGGAAGCAGGGTGAGGCAGGAGCCTCTGGGGGTGGAGGGGGGCCCATGGTCCTTCTCCGGCTGCCAGGCTGCCAGTGTTCGGGGCTGAGCGGGAGCTGCTATTGCCGCTTGGATCTCTCCTTTCTCATGAGAATGAGAACTTGAGGCAGCTCCCAGAGGGCCACGGGGGGCTCGTGGGGGCAAATGTTCAATCCCAGCCCGGCCTCTCCCTGCCCCACTTGGGCTGTGCTCAGTCAGGGAAGACAGTTATTAGTCTGAGCACATGGGGATTAGGAAGGCAAATGGGGGGGGGGGGGGGGCGGCGCAACGAGGATCACAGCAGCCCGAGTGCTTCCGTGGCCCAAGAGAAGTGATTTGGGGATTATCTGCATCACTGCTCCCCTCCATTACCGCAGATAATTGAGAGCAGGCGATAAGCTCGCAGGCAGCGGCTATCTTTCCCACAGAAACTCCGGGCCCAGCACAGTTGACTTGGTAGCTAATTCAATAAGCAGGGCCTAGATTGGCGAGGCGTCGGGGTGCTTAGTGTTCTTAAAGTGAGACTGGCCTTGGCTTTCCGGAGGGGGCGGGGGTCTAGCCGAAGCCTAGGCCCGCCGGAGTGCTGGGGGGAGGGGCCAGAGCCGCTTTAGGCCAGCCCGGGAGTGAAAGTGCAGATGGCTGGGGCGCCCGGGCCTTTGGTGCCGACTTCCCGGGTTCTGAGCAAGGGCTCGCTTCACTTTGGGATTCTTCAAAGCAGCGAGCTCGCTGGCTCACTGCTGGCTCGCTCCTTGCTCTCTCTCTGGCTCTCTGTGCATTTCAAATGGGGTTTCATTTATCCAAAGCTGATTGATGGGCCCAGGCTCTCGTCTGGGTAGAGCAGTGGTGTGCATCCCTAAACACACACGCGCACATGCACACGCCCGCCCATACATGCACATGTTCACCGCCCGGCACACGCCCCCCCGCACACGCACACGCTCACGCACACAGCCAGGTCTAGAGTGCAGCCTTTCCCAGGGCCGAGAGCCACAATGCAGATGTGCGGCATGCCAAGTGGGGGCGTGTCCGCCGGGCCGCCGCGGGAGGCTCCACGCCCACTGCTTCTGGCTCTCCCTCGGGGCCCTGGGGAGCCTTCCGGGGCTCGGGGCTCCTGCCTCTCCTCGTCATTGTCTCCCTCTGAATTTGGCGCACTGCGCTCCGCCGACCGAGCGAGCGACCCCCGCCCCGCCCAGGGAGGGCCTCGGTGTCGCCGAGTACCTGCAGGGCTGGGCGCCCCCCCCCCCCCCCCCAAACGAGTGTGAGCGAGGAAATTAAGAGCAATTAAGGAGCCGAATATTCAATTGAGCCAGTTTTCATTTACCGAGTGTGCTCGGAAACAGGGAGCGTTAATAAAGTGGCGCGGCGCGGCTGGGCCCGGGGAGTCTCAATCTTGCCCGAGATCTGCAGCTCAGGCCCCAGAGTTCCCCGGGAGCGGGAGCGGCAGCACCATTTTCATATTACAGAGGCATCAGCCGCCTAAGGCTCTGATGCTCCCTGGGAGAAGCGCTTTCTTCCCCAGCCTGCGCGGCGGGCCGGCTTTTCTCCAGCACTGCCCCCCCCCCCCCCCCGGCCCCCTTCTATCGCGCTGGCTGGAAATCCCCGGGGATGGAGAAACTGAGGCAGAGTGGCGGAGCAGTCCAGGAGCCGCCGGATTTTCCGGCGAGTCTGTCCCAGACAGTCCAGAGCCCGCTTACCTCCCCCACCCCCAGCTGCTCCCGGTCTAGCTAATAGGAAGGTGGGAGCGCTCTCATTTCCTGACATGGGCGAGGGCTGCCAGCCTTATCTCCCCTGCTCCAGGCGGGAGGGACTCTGATGCTGCTGATTTGGGCTCCTCCAGCCATTTCAGAGCACGCCTGGCTGGTCCAAGGAGGGAGACTGGCTTATTGCTCATTTAGGGCTGGAGAAACTGAGGCCCAGCCCGGATTGGTACCTGCATGAGCTAGGCCCAGGGCTGTAAAACCAAAGGCATGCAGGGCCCAAGAGATGGGAGGCGCCTCTCTCTTCCCCCCCTCTACAGTGCCTGCAGAGGGGGGGGGCACACGGGATGGCTGCCTGCTTAGCCCAGCTGGCCCTCTGAAGGGGTAAACAGGTCAGGTGGAGCCCACAGTGCACGCCTCCCTTGACGAAGGTGCCATGATGAGCCCTCCCAGGGGGCATCGAGATCACCACTCAGCTTCTCTGCTGCTGTGCCCAGGGCAGAGACCCTCTGCAAGCCGAGCTTCCACCCCTCAAGCAATGGAGGAAGGTGTCTCGGCAGGAGGTGGCTTTCACCCCACTGGGTTCAACTTGACAGCACAAAGGATCTCAGGTCAGTTCTCCTACTCTCCCCACCTTGTTTGCCAGGTCAGGAAACTCCTACAGGGGTGAAGTGACTTCACCAGGGCCACTGCTTCGGCTAAGCAGCAGAGACCCTGCCTCCCAGCCCAGAGCTCCTCCCTCTGCCTCTCCCGAGGGGCTCTGCTCTGCCCTCTGCTGCATCCCTTTCTGAAAAGAGGGAAGCCCCAGCTGTGAGCTGGCCGGGCCTCACTGGCTCCCTGGCTGGCTTGGCTGCCTGAGAAGGGAGTGTGCTTTGGCTGAAGTCTTTCTCACTGGAACCATATGGTCTGGGTAGAGGCAGATTTGTTGGGGGGGGCTGGGAAATGTCCCAGGGACAGCCAGTCTCCCTCTGATCTGGCCTTCCAGATGTTCCAGGAGGAAGCCGGAACTTCTTACATCTGTCCAGGGACGATTGTGGGGCCCAGAGCAACACAGCCATTGGGGAGGCTCCTGGGAGCTGCTCCAGACCTGGGCACTTGGGGGAAAGGCTTTTAACCCCAAAAGGGCCAGCCTTGCCAATGACGGGACTCAGAGGACTGGCGTTGGAATTCGACCTCTGCATCCTGCCACTTGGGCCCTCCTCTATAAAGTTTGCGACTGTGTTTGTTGTTCATAGTCACAGTAATGGCTGACACTGAATAACACTCTCCAGTTCACAGAGGACTTGATCAGCTCGCTGGGGCCTCCTAACCATCCTTATTATTCCCATATTACAGAGGGAGAAACTGAGGCTTAGATGAAATAGCAGGCCCTCTGCAGAAAGTCTGGACTAGGGCACAAGTCCCCTGTCCCCCCAGTGTAAAGACCACACGGCTCGTTCTACTGAGGGGTTGCCTAGAGCGCTTGACTCAGCATCTACCCTACCGATTACATGTATGAACTGGGTGCCCCCAGAGCCTTAGCCTCTCTCAGCCTGCCTCCCTCACTATTGTGGGACTCTGATCTCATCAGGAATGGAAGGACCTCCCAATGTGGAAACTCCCTCTAATGGGTATGCTGGCAGCTTCTCCTTAACTTGCTGCCTTTATTTCCCCGAGGCCCTGAAGTGGTTTTCTGTCTTACCAAAGCTCATGAGGCTTGTATATATATATATGGTTGAGGCAGAACTTGAATTCAGGTCTTCCCATCTCCAAATCCAGTCTTTGAGGCCCCAGGTCATACTGTACATATACATATCTATGCCTGGCTCTACATGTATGTATGCATGTGTCCAGAATTGTGTTCAAGTACACCTGCCATTGAATGGCTCTGCTAGCTCATGAGCAAGGGCAGACCTGGTACCCCTGTTCTCCCTCCCTCCCTCCCTCGGCCCTGCCTTTGGCTTGAAACTAGAGCAGGTCACACCCTTGCCCGGCTCACTCAGGAAGGGGACTGTTGCCCAGCTGAGGGGTCACCCAAAGGGCCATTGGAGGATCAGACACATGGCTGCAGGCCTTCCCCTCTCAAAGATATCTGGTAGTCCAAGGTAGGAGAGATGCAGACAGCTGCAGGCAAGTATACCTCCCCCGAGCTAACCCAGCAGGACGTGAAACCCTCTGGATGCCCCACAGCCCTTCTGCATGAAGCAAAGGCAAATGGCAAAAGGAGCTGGGCAGCCAGCCTGATCGGGGTGCAACTGGGAGAGTCCCCATCTTTGGGTTTTGTTTGCATACCCTCATTCTGCTCTTAGCCGCAGACTGCAGTGACAACTAGGGGACGAAGAACCCGCAGGCTGGGCCTTGACCTCCTCTGCCTCACTCTGTTACTTGAGCCAAAGTACCCATGGAGTTTCTCAGGCATTCGGGGCTTGGAAAAGCCAACCTTCTCCCAGTTTTCTCTGATTGAAACTGGAAGGGCCCATTCATTTCCTGCTGGACCCAGTAGGCAGAAAAGGGCAGAAGCACTTGAGGAGAGAGACGGTGACAGATATCATATGCTCTTTCCACCTGTGGCCTAAAGGAAGGCACTATCTTTTTCAGGGCAACAGGAGCTGGTGAAGTAGAGATAGGTTGACCTGGATGACAGCAGAGTTGAAGTCTGTTCCTCTGTAAACTTCAACCCACCACAGAACTTTGGGTCCTTCCTTGCTTGCTTCCCTCCTTCCTTCCTCCCCTCCCTCCCTCCCTCCCTCCTTTCCTCCCCTCCCTCCCTCCCCTATCTCCCTTCTTTCCTCCCTTCCTCCTTCCTTCCTTCCTTCTTTCCTTCCTTCCTTCCTTCCTTCCTTCCTTCCTTCCTTCCTTCCTTCCTTCCTTCCTTCCTTCCTTCCTTCCTTCCTTCCTTCCTTCCTTCCTTCCTTCCTTCCTTCCTTCCTTCCTTCCTTCCTTCCTTCCTTCCTTCCTTCCTTCCTTCCTTCCTCCCTCCCTCCCTTCCTCCCTCCCTCCCTCCCTCCCTCCCTCCCTCCCTCCCTCCCTCCCTCCCTCCCTCCCTCCCTCCCTTCCTTCCTTCCTTCCTTCCTTCCTTCCTTCCTTCCTTCCTTCCTTCCTTCCTTCCTTCCTTCCTTCCTTCCAATAAGCATTTCTTGATGGTCCCAATCCTCTACTCCACTGGAGGGCTACATTGTGTCCAGATGGAATATGTAGGGAGAGTAAATACAAAGTACTTGAAAAGCGAAACTTATGGAACCTGTTCCCAGGTAGCTTGGAATGGGAGAGCCTCCCACTCAGTAAGTACCATGGTCAGGGACCCCAGTGACAGCAGTGAGGTGCCCTGGGCCAGCCCTCTTGGCTTTATGTCTGGCAGGCGCCCTGAGGAGTCTTTCCCTCTCTTCTGGCTGCATTAGTTGCTCTGCACAGAAGCTATATTTAATCCCATCTCGGAGCGACAAACTCTCTGGAGACTTCATTAGTGTCATTTCATTGTTGGATTTGGCTCTGCTGCCTGTAGTTGGCTTCCTTCTTGTAATCATAAGCAGCCCGTGCCCCCCTAGGCTGTGGTTGTCTTCGGGGGCCTGTTGACCCTCCAGAAGGGTGTCACTTGGACTGGCCTTCCTGTTGGTCACACACATCATTTTGGAATGGCAACCATGAGGTATGGACCTCATAGGCTGATGTTAGGCTATACTCAAGCATCAAGGAAGGGCTAGGGAACACAGTAGCGCTCCCTTGATGAACCGTGGACATTGTCTAGTCCGACCCCATCGCTTGACAGATGGGGAAACGGGCCCAGAGAAGCCGCATGCCTTGCTCAACATTACCCACGTAGGTTCCCCCCAGCTCCTGTGACTTCAGTTGTAGGGTACCACAGCTCATTTGCTCAGGATTTAGTCTCTGTTCCATGCTATGTGCATGTATTCCTGGTAGCAAGCATGTCCTTAAGCCAGAGATCAGTGCTTGAGATGCTGCAAATATGCTAGGTGACTTTGATGGGAAAGACAGAGGGAGCAGCTATAGATTCCTTCTAGGATCCCTTTGAGGAGCCCTAGCAAGTTGGCACTTCCTTTTACCATCTGGTTAGAACACCCATGACTACGTGCCTCTGGCAGACTAATCCTCAACTAGGGACCCCTGGGGATGGCCTGTAGACCTCTGTTAGTCCAGCTGAACCTGTAGTTGTGTTTACTGAACATTTACTGCATGCCTCTTCGCTAAGGGGGCTTGGGTGCCCATGCAGAGCCTGAGAAGACACAGACAGCTACCTGAGAGAGTGCCATTGAAAAGTAATGAAGGACTTCCTCTGAGGCTTGCAAAGCAGTCACCTGAGCACAAGTAAAGGATGCTCTTTGGCTATGTGGAAATTCCTCTTCTTGTTGACTTCTTTATCTTTAGATTCAATTTTATGTTATTTTCATTTCCAAATTCTCCCTCTCCCCTCCCCGTCTCCCATGAATCAAGAAAGCAAAAAAACAAATATGTGAGGCATGCAAAACAACCCCCACTAGCCATGTCTAAAAGAGAGAATATGTCATGATCTGCCCTCTGAGCCCATTATCTCTATGTGGAGGTGGAGAGCATGTTTCATCATGGGTGCTTTGAAATGATATTGGGTCATTCTGTTGAGCAGAACTCATTGTCTTTACAATATTGCCATTACTGTATAGATTGTTCTACTGGTTCTGCTCACTTCACTCTACCTCAGTTCATCCAGGTCTTCCCAGGTTTCTTTGACAGCATCCACTTCATCATTTCTGAAAGCATAATATTATTCCATCACAATCATATACCACAATTTGTTCAGCCATTCCCCAATTGACAGTCATTCCCTCAGTTTCTAATTCTTTACTACTGTAAAAAGAGCTGCTATCAATATTTTTGTTCATATGGGTCCTTTTTCTCTTTCTTTCATCTCTTTGGGGTCTAAGCCTAGTAGCAGTATTGCTTGGT